>NC_092384.1:26883183-27202136 GCF_030028105.1 Mobula birostris | reverse complement strand
CTACAGGAAGTGAGAGAAGAAATTGTGGGGTTGTTGACGATATCTGCATCCTCCCTGGACAAATGAATAGTACCAAATGATTGGAGGCTGGCTAACCTTGCTCTATTGTTAAAAAAAATAATAGAAGTAATCCTGAGAATTACAGACCAAACATAAGAAAATCTGCAGATGCTGGAAATTCAAGCAACACACATAAAATGCTGATGAACGCAGCAGGCCAGGCAGCATCTATAGGAAGAAGTACAGTCGACATTTCGGGCCAGGACTAACTGAGAGAAGAGACGGAAAGAGATTTGAAAGTGGGAGGGGGAGGGGGAGATCCGAAATGATAGGAGAAGACAGGAGGGGGAGGGATGAAGCTAAGAGCTGGAAAGTTGATTGGCAAAAGGGATACGAGGCTGGAGAAGGGAGACCAATGAGTTTTATGTCATTGGTGGACAAACTAATGGAAACTATTCTTAGGGACAGGATTCATGAGCATTTGGAGAAATGCAATTTTATTAGGGATAGTCAGTATGGCTTTGTGAGGGGCAGGTCATGCCTCACAAGCCTAGTTGAGTTTTTCAAGAAGATGACAAGGCATTCTACAAGTATGTGAAGAGGAATGAGTCATGTGAGAATAGGACCTATCAGGTGTGATAGTGGAAATGTATGCATGGAGTCAGAGGATGTAGCAGAGGTACATAATGAATACTTTGCTCCAGTATTCACCAGGGAAAAAACCTTGGCAATTGTGGGGATGACTTACAACAGACTGAAATGCTTAAGCATATAGACATTAAAAAAGATGTGCTGGAGCTTTTGAAAAGCATTAAGTTAGATAAGTCAATAGGACTGGATGAGATATACCCCAGGCTACTGTGGGAAGTGAGGGAGGAGATTGCTGTGCCTCTTGTGATGATCTTTGAGTCATCAATAGGGATGGGAGAAGTACTGGAGGATTGATTGCAAATGCTGTTCCCTTGTTCAAGAAAGGGAGTAGAGATAACCCAAGAAATTATAGACCAGTAAGTCTGACTTCAGTGTTGGGAAAGTTGGAGAAGATCCTGAGAGGCAGAATTTGAGCATTTGAAGAGACATAATCTGATTAGGAATAGTCAGCATGGCTTTGTCAAAGGCAGGTTGTGCCTTACAAGCCTGATTGAATTCTTTGAGGATGTAACATAACACATTGATGAAGGTAGAGCAGTGGATGTAGTGTATATGGATTTCAGTACGGCATTTGATAAGGTTCCCCATGCAAAGCTCTTTCAGAAAGTAAGGAGGCATGGGGTCCAAGGAGACCTTGCTTTGTGGGTCCAGAATTGGCTTGCCCACAGAAGGCAAAGGGTGTTTGCAGATGGTTCATATTCTGCATGGAGGTCGGTGACCTGTGGTGTTCCACAGGGATCTGTTATGGGACCCCTCCTCTTTGTGATTTTTATAAATGACCTGGATGAAGAAGTAGAAGGGTGGGTTAGTAAGGTTGGGGGTGCTGTGGATAGTCTGGAGGGTTGTCAAAGGTTACAGTGAGACATCAATACTGGCAGAACTGGTCTGAGAAGTAAGTGGCAAGTGGACTTCAACCCAGATAGGTGTGAAGTGGTTCATTTTGGTAGGTCCAATTTGAAGACAGAATATAATATAAATAGTAAGACTCTTGGAAGTGTGGAGGATCCGAGAGATCTTGAGGTCCATATTGATAGGACACTCAAAGCTGCTACACAGGTTGACAGTGTTGTTAAGAAGGCGTATGGTGTGTTGGCATTCATCAACTACGGGATTGAGTTCACGACCCGTGAGGTAATGTAACAGCTATATAAGACCTTGGTCAGACCCCAGTTGGAGTACTGTGTTCAGTTCTGGTCACCTCACTACAGGAAGGATGTGGATAGTATAGAGAGAGTGTAGAGGAGATTTACAAGGACGTTGCCTGAATTGGAGGTCGTACCTTATGAGAATAGGTTGAGTGTACTTGGTCTTTTCTCCTTGGAGCAATGGAGGATGAAAGGTGACCTGATAGAGGTGTATAAGATGATGAGGGGCATTGTGTAGATAGCCAGAGGCTGAAATGGCTAACACAATGGGGCATAATTCTAAAGTTCTTGGAAATGGGTACTGAAGGGATGTCAGGGGTAAGTTTTTCACGCAGAGAGTGTTGGGTGTATGGAATGTACGGCTGGTGGTGGTGGTGGAAGTGGATACAATAGGGTCTTTAAGATCCTCTTAGATAGGTACATGGAGCTAAGAAAAATAGAGGGCTATGCGCTAGGGAAATTCTAGACAGTCTCTAGAGTAGGTTACATGGTCAGCACAACATTGTGGGCCGAAGGGCCTGTAATGTGCTGTAAATTTCTATGTTCTATGACAAAACAAATTTATGAAGGTAGAGCAGTGGATGTGGTGTATATCGATTTTAGTAAGGCATTTGACAAGGTTCCCCATATTAGGCTCATCCAGAAGGTATGGAGTCAAGTCATTAGAAAGAGGTGATATAGGGTCAGAAAGTGTTGAAACACTGGACAGAGCCAAGGAATTGCAAGGATAAAAATACCCTGACAGGAGTTATATACAAACCCCCAAACGGTAGTAAGGATGTGGCCTACAAATTACAATGAGAGATACAAAATGCATGCCTAAAGGCAATGTTACAATAGACGTGAGAGGTCTGAATACGCAGGCAGATTGGGAAAATCAGGTTGGTGCAGGATTACAGAAGGGGGAATTTCTAGAGTGTCTATGAGATGACTTTTTAGAGCAGCTCATGGTTGAGCCCACTAGACGGTCAGCTATTCTGGACTGGGTGTTGTGCGATGAACCAGAATTGATCAGAGAGATTAAGGTTAAAGAATTCTTGGGGCAAGTGATCATAGGTGGAAAACAATTGTGGAGAGGGAACAATGGGGACAACAAAATAGTAGATGAACTAAACTAGTATTTTGCATCTGTCTTCATTGTGAAAGGCACTAGCAGTATGGTGGAATTTCCAGGTGTCAGGGGCCATGAAATGTGTGAAGTTACCGTAATTAGAAAGAAGGTTCTTGGGAAACTGAAAGGTCTGAAGGTAGATGGACTCTCCTTCCTGTGGTGGGAGAGTGTAAGACCAGAGCGCACAGCAACAGAATGGAGGGGGCGTCTTTTTAGAATGGAGATGATGAGGAATTTCTTTAGCCAGAGAGTGGTGAATTTGTGGAATTCTTTGCCACAGGCAGCTGTGGAGGCTGTCTGTATGCATATTTTAGACAGAGGTTGATAGATTCTTGATTGGTCAGGGCATAAAGGGATACAGGGAGAAGGCAGGAGATTGGGGCTGAGAGGAAAATTGAAATGGCAGAGCAGACTTGATGGGCCAAATGGCCTAATTCCACTCCTATATCTTATGGTCTTATGGTAATATTGCAGCTTTATAAAACTCCAGTTAGAACACATGGAGAATATTGTGTTCCGTTCTTGCCACCTCATTATAGGATGTGGAAACTTTAGAGAGGGTGCAGAGAAGTTTACTACAATGCTGCCTGGATTAAAGAACATGTTTTATGGGGAAAGGTTAAGTGTGGTAGGGCTTTTCTCCTTGGAGCGACGGGGATGAAAGACAATTTGATAGAGTACAAAATTACAAGAGACAAAGAGTTGACAGCTATCACCTTTTTCACCCAGAGTGGCAATGTCCAGTACTGGGGGACATCTCTTTAAAGTGAGTGAAGTCTATGGGAGATGTCAGAGGTAGGTTGTTTTTTGTTTTACACACAGAGTGTTGGATGCCTGGAATACTCTGCTAGGGCTCGTGGTAGAGACTGGCACAGTTGGGACATCTAAGATAGGCTCATAGATGTAAGAAAAATGGAGGGCTATGGGGTGAGTAGGAAGAAAGAATAAGATTAATTGTGGAGTAGATTTGTATGGGTTGGCACAACATTGTGGGCAAAGGGCCTCTATTGTGCTGTGTTCTATTTCCAAGTTAGAAAGGTATGGAGTTTAGAGAGGAACCTGTATGAGATGGTTTCCCATGCCCCTGCTGACTACATTCTCCTTTGTGACAGCAGTTCCAGTTTGTGAGGTGCTGTCAGAACATCTAGGTATGAAACTACAAGTGAATCTGTGTCTGGTACAAACTGCAGGCACAGTGCATTAATAATGGAGGCATTTCAGAATAAGAGGGTTGCCATGCTTAAAAAAGTTACAATTTATTATCTTCATCAGTGAATTATAATCTTAATGGTATATTTGAAAATGGATAAACAAATCATTACTAAACATAATGTAAGAAAACAAGCCTCTTGGTTTATAGCTGGGCGCCATAGTAGTGCAGTGGTTAGCACAACACTATTACAGCTCGCAGTGTTTTCCAGAGTTCAGAGTTCAATTCCAGTTCCAGTGCTCCTCTGTAAGGAGTGTCTGTACATCCTCCCTGTGGATTGCATGGGTTTTCCCCGGGTGCTCCAAAGACGTACTGGGTAGGTTAACTGGTCATTGTGAACTGTCCTGTGATTAGTTTAGGGTTAATTGGGGTCGTAGCGTTCCTGGGGCAGCATGTCTTGAAGGACTGGAAGGGCCTACTAAGCACTGCATCGCCAAATAAATAAATAAATATATAGATAGATAAATAGATAAAATTGCAACTCCTTACTATTAAAGTTCTAATATTATTTATTCTTGTTTATATAAAAGGTGTGCATCTTCAATACCACATGGGTAAATCTCAGTGGTAAAGTAAAACAGGAACTCAAGAGATTCACTGATAATTCATTCAAAGCATTCTGGAATGTCTAAAAAAATTGTGAACAGTACTCCCTCTCCTTTATAATTTATAGAATGAAAATAGCTCCTATGAGAATAGGTAACCTTTCTTCCACTTGTGATCTATGATACTGGCAATGCCATCAATACTGAGATGGAACTATTAAGGAAGCAACTCGGGAATGATTTATCTGACAATTGCCCATTGGAACTAATGAAAAACTGAATTAACACAGACAAAGTAATAAACATTACACTTTGCAGAACTGTCTGAATTCTTTAGTGAGTGTACTAAAAACTCTGCTACCTCTTTAAAATGATTTAGCTGATTTTCTTTAGAATTATTAAGTGTATTTGTATTTCCTTTAAGCTATCTTCTCATACAGAGATGGATATATTTTATAATAAATTAGACTTTAGCCTAAAGGAGATGAACGACTATATTAAAATTCAGATTTGACAAAGCCAATCTGAGCTAAATTTTAATTGACCTTTCACCTTGAGGTACTGTAAACTGGTTATCAATATTTCTTACTTTCATGTCCTTAGTAATACCTAATATGGGTGACTACTGCATAGACTAATTTAGCCTGGACATCCACATTGATTTCTCTAGCTTCCAGTAATCACTCTCCTCCATTTTCCACCCCCACCCTATATTTATGTCACCCCATTAGCCCTTCTGTTTCCTGCCCTCAAGACCTACCCACACATTCACCATCCTCCCTCTGGGTCCCCACGTCCCTCTCTTTATTCCATGGCCTACCATCCCCCTCTCCTGTTAATATTCCTTCTTCAGACCTTTATCTCCCTGACCTATCTCCTCCCAGCTTCTCAAGCTATTCCCTTTTACACCCTCTCCCCTCTCACCTTTGCATTGTGCTCTTCTTCCCTCCCCTACCCTTTTATCCTGATGAATGGCCTCGGCCTGAAACACTGACTGTTTATTTCACTCCGTAGATAATGTCTGAGCTACTGAGTTGCTCCGGTAGTTTGTGTGTTGTGTTGATCTAGATTTCCAGCAGCTGCAATGCCTCATGTCTCTGTGAAGCCCATTTCAAGACTGAATTTATACAGGCCAGTAGCTAAATCAGCTATCAGAAAACAGAAGTAAATTATAGCTCACACTTGAAATTTTCTGTTTTGACCAGTAATTACTGGGGGGGGGGGGAGCTAGAGCTGAATCAAATTTTTTTCCCACAAATAGGGCTCTATGTTGGCTATGCATTATAAAGTGTACTTCACAATATACTATACTCACTTATGAATGAAACAATCAAAATGAGGGCACAGTGGTGCACAGATTCATTTTAGTATCAAAGTATGGATTCAGAATACAACTCTGAGATTTGTCTTCTCCAGATAACCATGAAATACAGAAAAACCATAGTAGTCATTGAAAGACATCAGTCCTCCCCCCCATATGAAAAAGAAACAAAACCTCAAACCCCTCAACCCCTCGCTCACACAAAAACTAACAGATGGCCCACCTGAAAAACAGCAGCTAGAACATAATACCTCCAAACCCCACCTCCCCCAAAAAAAACTAAAAGAAAACACAGAAAACTGAAGGAGACCAATATAAACTACTGCCCACCGCAATAATCACATAAATCTCACAATTTTGAAAACATCCTCCGTCAGCATGGAGGAGAGCAACCACTCAACCTCAGTCCTTCTGCATAGAGCGACCACGACCAGCGGCATCCTCCACATCCGCCTTGATGTTTCAACCTTCCTCAACGCTTTGATCAGCGAGAAATAGCTGATCATGGCCCCGTGCCCCGTCTCTGGTCTTTTCCTTGAGGCAGCTCGTGCTCGCGATCTTCTCCAGTTAATGCTGCTGTCTCTCAGCTGCGGTTTCAGCTTGCATCGACTCACTGTGCTGGTGTGGGCCACCTCTGGACATTCTGGTTTTCTGCCATGTTACACCTGTGCCTTCTGTGAAACCCCCTTTGTTAATGACAAACAAGAGTCAAAGGGGAATTTGATGATCGTGTGTGAAAGAGTAAAGGCAGGGAACAGAGGGGGAAACAGGACTGTTCACTGGGAACTACAATGAATTCAGCAGAATGACCTTCCTCTGTATCATTGTAAATAAAAGATGTAATGGATCAAATGTGTGTGGTTACATGATATAATTTCTAGTTTTTGACTCAGGAAAATATCGCAAAAATAGTTAAAACACAAGCTGAAATATGCAGAGAGTGGATTCTGGTTAATTGGAAACAGTACATTTTGGCCGAACTAAGCAGTTGCACCAATTAGCTGAAGTTTCATGGAAATAACTTAAAAGATATATTTAAAAAATGGGGGGGGGGGGCTCTATACCTCCCTCTGCATTTGTATTCTCGACTTCCTAACTGGAAGACCACAATCTGTGCAGATTGGTGATAATATCTCCTCCTCGCTGACAATCAAGACTGGCGCACCTTCGGTGTGTGCTTAGCCCACTGCTCTACTCCCTCTATACCCATGACTGTGTAGCTATTTAGAGCTCAAATACCATCTCTAAATTTGATGATACAACCATTGCTGGTAGAATCTTAGATGGAGATGAGAGGGCGCGCAGGAGTGAGATATACCAGCTAGCTGAGTGGTGTGGCAGCAACAATCTCGCATTAAGTTTCAGTAGGACAAAACAGCTGATAGTGTACTTCAGGAAGGGTAAGCTGAGGGATCAGAAGTGGGTGCAAAGACCTCTGAGGATCTAACCTGGTCCCAACATACTGATACAGCTATAAAGACGGCAAGGTAGCGGCTATATTTCCTTTCGAGTTTGAAGGGATTTGGTTTGTCAATTAAAACACTCAATAACTTCTACAGAAGTACCGTGGAGAGCATTCTAACAGACTATGTCACTGTCTGGTATGGGGGGGAGGGCTACTGCACAGGCCTGAGGGAAGCTACACAAAAGTGGAAAATTAGTCAGCTCCATCTTGGGTACTAACTTCTGTAATATCCAAGACATCTTCAAGGAGCACTGCCCCCAGAAAGGCAATATCCATTATTAAGGACCCCCATCACCCAGGGCATGCCCTTTTCTCACTGTTATCATCAGGAAGGAGGTACAGAAGCCTGAAGGCACACTCTCAGCGATTCAGGAACAGATTCTTCCCCTCTACCATCCAATTCCTAAATGGACATTGAACACATGAACACACTACATCACTTTTTAAAAAATAGATATTATTTCTGTTTCTGCACCATTTTTAATCTATTCAATATACATATTATATACTTACTGTAATTGATTTACTCATTTTTTTCTTTCTACATTATCTTGTATTGGCACTGTACCACTGCTGCTAAATTAACAAATTTCACAATACATGCCAGAGATAATAAACCTGATTCTGAAAAAAGACAAATTACTATTTAACTGAGTAACAAATTATGTATTTACACTAAATGCAGAACAAATTAGAACACTACCAATGCCACTACAGTACTGTAAAACTGTATTAGTTCCTAGTAGTCATTGACAGAGGAATTCATCCAGCGTGTGCTGTGCATGGGGTGTCCAGGGGAGGGGAAACACCTCTGGTGAAGGGACTTGTCATGTCCACTCTGAGGCAGCTCACTCACCTTTGATCCCCAGTGGACACTCAGCTCTGATGGTTAATTGGGACACATCGTGGCTCCAAGTAGTTGTTTGCATGTGATAGTGGCCATGCCCCAGTACACCACTTTGACAACTGGGCTAAACCAGGTGATTGTAGCCGGCAGGCCTCATACCCCTGTGAGATAGGGACATGCCTGTCTTAGCATGTGAAGTAATCTTCAACGGAGATCAACAGTTAAGATCCAATGGCCAAGAAGGCGGTTCTGCAAAGCTTTGTGGAGACTGAAAGGCAAGATAAGGCATAGAAGAAGTCATTTGCAACTAAGGAAGATTGCAGTCTGCTTCGCCTACTGAAACCACTGGAGGCAGACTTTCAAGGTTGGGAGAATGGAACCACCCAGTGCAACAGCTTTTCCACTTTAAAAACTCTCCTGCAGCTGTTTCACTGTTATTGTCAAATAAGACAGACAATCAACATACTGCCGGGTTCTTTTGATTGACTGTAAATGAACAAAATTAGTGCAGATAATGGACTGCCTTCATACGATGCTTTTGTATCCTCTGAATCTTCATTTTCATCGTAACATTCAAGATGATTATCGATACCTTCAAATTCTTTGTAGTGTAGTTCCTATTTTGTTAAAATAGTGAAATTGTTTTGTTTTCACTGCCATTTGTTTCTGGTGTTTCCAAACCTGAATGCTTGAAACCGCAGTGAGCAAAGCAATTCTAAATTGTCTTACTGCTTATTTTGTGCCAACTATCAGTGACAAAAATCACTGCTTTTTGAACACAAACACATGCAACTGACACTATTTAAAACTGTTTGCTCTAAGCACGGTGTGGTGTCTGACACTAGTTAGAAACCGTTCGGTAACATTCTCCTGTCCCAACTAAGTGGCACAGTGTCCCAAATAAACAAAGGGAATCCCTGCTATTTTCTCCATTAGTTTTTGTTCTTCTTGAACAAAAGTGGCTGCCCTGATTAACAAAATGGACCAATTAACCAAGATCCACTATTATTATTCAGTTACAATTTATTATGGGAACGAAATGTTCATTAAGTTTGTCAGATTTTGAAAATTTAATTTATTCTGCAGATAAAGTGTAACAGTGAAATTAATAGGATAATTAGAAAGCAAAGAAAGGGCATGAAAAAGTATAGTCACATAAGGCCAAAAAGAGTCTGAGGTTGTTCCATCAGCACACAAGGTGGAAGAGGAGGACCAGGGAAAGAGCAAGACTTCATTATACAGACCAATGCTAGTACCTGTGTGAAGATGAAAGGTCTTGACAGTCTTCTTACCCAAATACTTGGTGGTGTTGGAGGATTTGCAGCCAGATACCCATTTTCAGAGGTTGGACTTTAGTTGTTGGGACCACGTCTTCCACTCACAACCCAGCAACCCCCACCGCCCCCCCCCACCCACCAGCAGCCAGCCCCTACCCACCGCCACCCCAATCTCCCACTGCTCCTGCTAGAGATTAATTTAATAAGAGAAGTTAAGATGAAGAAATAAGATGATGTTTAGTAAATAAGCAACTATCCCAAAAGTGAGTTGTCAGAGAACATTTTTAAAAAATCTCTATCCAAGTAACTTTCATTTTGGTAGAAATGTGAGCACATTTATCAAAATCTTTTAACTATAGTACTGAAACACACACTTGCAGAAAGGTATTATTCATAGCATTTACTGCTGAGAAGTTGATGAGAAAAGCAGTCTTTCTATAAATTATAAAAGAGATGAAATATAATGACAGAGGATGTTTAACTGCTGGTCAGTATATAAGATGCAAAAGTAATCCTCCAATGCAGTAACACAATCAACTACAAGATACTGTATTTCATTTCAATAACAGTTTACAGCTTAAAGCAAAACAAGTTTTAAATATTATGTTGAACATAAACAGTTCGCAAGTTAAAACATGAGAGACTTTGAAGAACTTGCATTGGTCTGCTCCAATAATGCTAAAACCGTGAGACATAGGAGCAGAATTAGGCTATCCGGCCCAAGGAGTTTGCTCCACCATTCCATCATGACTGATTTATTACCCCTCTCAACCGCTTTCTCCTGCCTTCTTCCCACAACCTTTGACACCCTTACTATCAAGAACCTATCAACTTGGGAGCCCTTGTGCAGGACACCCCAGAGGTTAACCTCCAGGTTGAGTCAGTGGTGAAGAAGGCAAATGCAATGTTGGCATTCATTTCTAGAGGTATAGAATATAACAGCAGGGATGTGATGGATGTTGAGACTCTATAAGGCGCTCGTGGAATCACACTTGGAGTATTGTATGCAGTTTTGGGCTCCTTACTTTAGAAAGGATGTACTGGCACTGGAGAAGGTTCAGAGAAGATTCAAAAGAATGATTCTATATATGAAAGGGTTACCATATGAGGAACGTCTGGCTGTTCTTGGGCTGTATTCCATGGAGTTTAGGAAAATGAGAGAGGATCTCATAGAAACATTCCAAATGTTAAAAGGCCTGAACAGGTTAGATATGGCAAAGTTATTTCCCATGGTAGTGGAATCTAGGACAAGAGGGCACGACTTCAGGATTGAAGGACTGATTTAGAACAGAGATGTGGAGAAATTACTTTAGTCAGAGGGTGGTAAATCTGTGGAATTTGTTGACATGGGCAGCTGTGGAGGCCAAGTCATTGGGTGCATTTAAGGCAGAGATAGATAGGTTCTTGATTAGACGAGGCATTAAAGGGTATGGGAGAAGGCAGGGGAGTGGGAATGACTGGAAGAATTGGATCAGCCAATAACTGAATGGCGGAGAAAACTTGATGGGCCAAATGGCCTACTTCTGCTCCTATATCTTATGGTCTTATGCTCTCTTCTTTAAATATTCCCAGTGACTTGGCCTCCACAGCCGTCTAGGGCAATGAATTCCGCAGATTCACTACCCTCTGGCTAAAGAAATTCCTCATCTCTGTACTAAAAGACCAGGTAGAATGTTGCCACAGAGAAAAGCTCACCTTAAATAAGCATCATTTAGGACAGAGCAGAATGAGCCTTTAGCAACATAGCAATATAATTCAGTTTTAATGACCGAAAATAGGCTTGTACAGACTGACTGCTATAACAAAAGTTCAGTGAAACACAAGTATAGAAGATGCCGTAGGATTGTGTCCATGCTTCTCATGCAAAGATCCAATTCCTCAAGAGGAGCTGGTACAGTCTTTACCCTATTTGTGCAAGTTTATCACACTTTGTATTGTGTACAGTTTCTCCTGTACCTAATAGAGTGGCCCCTGAGTGTGTGTTAGTGGTCTTCTGCTGCCGTAGCCCATCCTCTTCAAGGTTTGACACATTGCGAGTGAGAGATGCTCTTCTATATACCACTGTTGTAATGTGTGGTGATCTGAGTTACTGTCGCCTTCCTGTTAGTTTGAACCAGCCAGGCATTCTCTGAACTTTCTAATTAACAAGGCGTTTTGGCCCACAGAACTGTCACTCACTGGATTATACTTTTGTTTTTCGCACCATTCTCTGTAAACTCTAGAGACTGTTGTGCAAATCCCAGGAGATCAGCAGTTTCTGAGATACTCAAACCACCCCATTTGGCACCAGCAATCATTCCACAGTCAAGGTCACTTAGATCATATTTTTCCTCATTTTGATGTTTGGTTTGAACAATAATTGAACCTCTTGACTATGTCTACATGCTCTTATGCATTCAGTAACTGCCACATGATTGGCTGATTAGATAATTGCATTAATCAGGTGTACATGTGTATCTAATAAATTGGCCACTGAGTGTATGTGGAAGCTTAAGGGAATATGCAAAGGAGATTTAACAGGATGCTGCCTGGACTAGAGAGCATGTTTTATGAGGAGGGGTTGACTGAGCCTGGGCTAATACAAGGGGCATAACTTTAAGGAGAAAAATATAGGGGGACCCTGTCAGAGGCAAGTTTTTTTATACACAGAATGGTGGGTGCATGAAATGTGTTGCCAGGGTTGGTTGTAAAGGTAGATACATTAGGGACATTTAAGAGACTCTTAGATAGGCGTATGGAAAAAAGAAGAATGGGGGACTATGTGTGAAGGAATGGGTTGATTGATCTTAGAGTAGATTAAAGGGTTGGGACAGCAAGGTTAACTGAAGGGCCTGTTCTGTTCTATGTTCTAATTTCATGGAATCATGACGAGATACACCATGGAAACAGGCCCTCTCGCCACCAAGTCCATACTGATTGTCAAGCAACCATGTTTGCACTAATTGTACCCTAAGTCAATTTTATTCCTGCCTCATTCCCCTTTGATTCCCACCAGATTCTAGACTCACCTATACAAAAGGAGCAATTTACAGTAACACATTAACCCACCAACCTTCATATCTTTGGGGCGTGGGAGGACATCAAAGCACCCAAAGGCAATCCATATTGTCACAGAGAGAACATACAAACTGCACAGAGACACACCTAGGTAAGGACTGAACCCAAGTGCCACCGTTATCACCCTATAAAGCCAAGAGTCCTGCAGACCAGTTGAAAGGAACCCATACCACCTAAACGGGGTCAATCACTGATTCCAAGCATGGAATGAAGTCAAACTGCGGATTGAACTACATTTCAATCTGCAGTTTGAATGCAGATTGAACCACAGGGCCACAGGGTTCCTGAGCTGTGGAAGACATCCCGCCTCATCCCTGTGCCAAAGACGCCGCGCCCCAGCGGCCTCAATGACTACAGACCGGTGGCATTGACCTCTCACATCATGAGGACCCTGGACAGACTTGTTCTGAAGCTGCTCCGGCCTATGGTCGGGCCTCACTTAGATCCCCTCCAGTTCGCCTACCAGCTCCGACTAGGAGTTGAGGACACCATCGTCTACCTGCTGAACCGTGTCTACGCCCACCTAGACAAGTCAGCGAGCACTGTGAGGGTCATGTTCTTTGACTTCTCCAGTGCATTCAACACCATCCGCCCTGCTCTGCTGGGGGAGAAGCTGACAGCAATGCAGGTGGATGCTTTCCTGGTGTCATGGATTATTGATTACCTGACTGGCAAACCACAGTACGTGTGCTTGCAACACTGTGTGTCCGACAGAGTGATCAGCAGCACTGGGGCTCCACAGGGGACTGTCTTGTCTCCCTTTCTCTTCACCATTTACACCTTGGACTTCAACTACTGCACAGAGTCTTGTCATCTTCAGAATTTTTCTGATGACTCTGCCATAGTTGGATGCATCAACAAGGGAGATGAGGCTGAGTACAGGGCTACGGTAGGAAACTTTGTCACATGGTGTGAGCAGAATTATCTGCAGCTTAAGTGTGAAAAAGACTAAGGAGCTGGTGGTAGACCTGAGGAGAGCTAAGGTACCGGTGACCCCTATTTCCATCCAGGGGGTCAGTGTGGACATGGTGGAGGATTACAAATATCTGGGGATATGAATTGACAATAAACTGGACTGGTGAAAGAACACTGAGGTTGTCTACAAGAAGGGTCAGAGCAGTCTCTATTTCCTGAGGAGACTGAGGTCCTTTAACATCTGTCAGACGATGCTGAGGATGTTCTACGAGCCTGTGGTGGCCAGTGCTATCATGTTTGCTGTTGTGTGCTGAGGCAGCAGGCTGAGGGTAGCAGACACCAACAGAATCAACAAACTCATTCGTATGGCCAGTGATGTTATGGGGATGGAACTGGACTCTCTGACGGTGGTGTCTGAAAAGAGGATGCTGTCCAAGTTGCATGCCATCTTGGACAACGTCTCCCATCCACTACATAATGGACTGGTTGGGCACAGGAGTACATTCAGCCAGAGACTCATTCCACCGAGATGCAACACTGAGCGTCATAGGAAGTCATTCCTGCCTATGGCCATCAAACTTTACAACTCCTGCCTTGGAGGGTCAGACACCCTGAGCCAATAGGCCGGTCCTGGACTTATTTCCTGGCATAATTTACATATTACTATTTAATTATTTATGGTTTTATTACTATTTAGTTATTTATGATGCAACTATAACGAAAACCAATTTCCCTCGGGATCAATAAAGTATGACTATGACTATTTGAAATAGGAACAGGAGGAGGACTTACAGCTTCCCAGACCTGCTCCATAATTCACGTCATGGCTGACCTGATATTATGCTTTGTTGCATACCTTTGCTTCACCTGCTGTCCAAATACCTATACATTTTCCTTTCATTTTAAATGGATGACTCCTTATCTTGATAGTGGCCCCCCTTTTGAATCTCTCCACAAGGGAAGATGTTCTCTCAGGATCTCCCCAGAGACGTCCCTCAGAATTACAGTATTGAGCAAAGGTTTTAGGTACACGTACGTATATAGCTTGGGTGCCTAAGACTTTTGCACACTACTACATATTGATTAAAATAGGAAGGTGGTGGGGAAGCAGAAATAAGAGTATTTAGCTTTGTATTAGCTCAGTAGTACAGTATTATGTGTTGTGTTGTTTGGTAACTGGAAAGACATGATATACTGTAATGTGGGGAGAGAGAGGGGGAGGAAGAGAGAAAGAGTGGAAGAGAGGGGGAGAGAGAGAGGGGGGGACGGGGGAGATCTAAGACTTTTGCATAATACTGTACATCTGTTTGAGAAAGTGATCTTCTGAACTCCAAAGGAAAGTCCTATTCTATTCAATCTTCCTCAGTAGACAATTCCCTCACCCCAAGAATCACTTGAGTAAACATTAACTGCATTGTATCTATGGCAATTATATTCCCTCTTAAATAAGCTAAAACCTACACACTATACTCCAGTTGTGACCTTACCAGACCATTGTACAAATGTTGCAAGGCTTATTTACTCCTGTACTCCACTTCCTTGCAGTAAAGACCAGTATTTTTTCTGCATGACAACTTCATGTTTTTTTTAATATGCAGATCCCTCTGAGCACCAATATTTAACAGGCTCGTGCTATTTAATAGGATAACGTCAAAACACTACATACATTTCAACTGAAGAAATCAAATCAACAGTTACAAAGGTGAAGGATGAATTCATGAAATGTATGTAAAATGGTTTTCAAGATCAAATATTAGGGGCTCAGCTTGGGGAAAGATCTTGATTTGAGTAATAAGAAATGGTTATTTGATCATTATGTTGTAAACAGGGTTTTTAGGAAAAAATACTATAATGTGATAGAATACACACTGTTCAGATGTGATGTAGTTCTATCTGAATCTAGGTCTTGAATCTAAACTAAGGAAACTATGAAGGTATGAGGGGAGAGCTCACTCTGGTTGCTTAAGAAAACAGATTAATTTAAAATGTATGCCCTTGAGACACAGAAACATGCTCCCTCCATGACTGACAGCAATAATTGAAGATACTGTTAAATCCAATGAACAGGCTTATACAGTTGTCAGAAAGAGCAGTAGGCTGTAAGAGCTTCCATAGATAAGCAACAGGAAAAGATTAGTGAGAGCAAATGTATGTCCTTTATAGACAAACGTGAGAGCAGAGAAACGGCAAAGGAATTAAACAACTATTTTGTGTCTTAGTAGCAAAATAATGACATGTAACAAAAATAAATGTATGTCTAAGTAGCAGAAAAACCCCAAAATACTGTAAAATGCTTATAAAATGTCAGCCTTCATCTCAAGAGGCTGGAGTACGACAAGATGGAGGCTGTATTGTAGTTAACACACACAGAATGCTGGAGGAACTCAGCAGGCCAGGCAGCAACTATGGAAAAGAGTATAGTCAACGTTTCAGGCCTACCTGATGAAGCATCTTGACCCAAAACATTGACTATACTCTTTTCCATACATGCTGCCTGGCCTGCTGAATTCCTCCAGCACTTTGTGTGTATTGCTTGGATTTCCAGCATCTGCAGATTTGCTCTTGTTTGTGGTTGTATTGTAGTTTGCTGGTTGGGCAACACCTGAAATAAAACATAGAGCAGTACAGGCCCAGAAACAGGAACAGTCTCTTTGGCCCACAATGTTGTGTCTATCTAAACCAATTCCTTTTGCCGACACAATGTCCATATCCATCCATTCTTTGCAATAGTCATCTGACTATCTAAGACCCTTTTAAATGCTACTATTATATTTACCTCAATGTCCACAGTCCAGATACCCACCACTCTCTGTGTAAAACACCTGCCCTGAACATCTCCTTTGAACTTACCCTCTCCTCACCTTAAATGCTTGACCTTTGAGGAAGAAGGTATTGGGTTGTCAATGTCTCTTTAGCCAGAGGGTGGTGAATATCTGTGGAATCCGTTGCCACAGATAGCTGTGGAGGCCAAGTCATTTGGGTATATTTAAGCAGAGTTTGATAGGTTCTTGTCAAAGGTTAGGGGAAGAAGGCAGGAGAGTGGGTTTGATTCAGCCACTATCAAGGTTGAATGCCTGAATTCTGCTCCTATGTTTTATGGTCTTATGCCACTCAATCTCATAAACCTTTTATTGGGTCTTCCTTCAGCCTCCATTCTTCCTGAGGTAACAACACAAATAAATAATCAGCAGGAGTAGGTGATTTGGCCCTTTGAGCTTATCCCCCATTCTTCTCTTTCAATATTAAATTCCCATACTCTCCCCATTCCCCTCAATGCCTTGTACAGACCTGGCTTGCCAGACCAAGTTCATCATGAAAACAATGACTCACATGAATATGTCAATGAAAATACTGTTAATATTGCCACTGCTAGGTTTATTAAACAGTTAAAAGTTTCAGGAATGGAATTCCAGAGTTTCAGAACTTTGGTGTCTGGATTTGTATGTTTCGATCCAGTCACTAACTGATCTCTTTTATTATTATGATTCTGCAGATAGTGGAAGAAGCAGCTGCTTTTTCAATGTTTTCTAATTCAGCTCTTGTTAACAAATTTTTGCCTCCAAATTGAGCTACTTTGTAAATCAATCAATTGCATTTCAAAATTATCCAAGTCAATCTACTGCAACATTTCCAAACTCAATTTGTGTGATCTTACACTCTGTATATTTTATGATTTTTGCAGTTTCTTCAACTAACCTGAGCTCAGTGAATCTTCTCTCAATATCTATCAATTTAGGAATGTCAATACCTATCATGTGCTTTTTAAGGTTTGGAAAATACTCAAAGGAAAAAGTAGCAAGGTAGCACAGTGGTTAGCGTTTACTTACAGCATCACACTGATATACTTGCAGTTTGATTTCAAAGGCATTCATATTATCAAACATAACATCAAGTGTTTTACCACATCCCTGTAATTTGGTGTTCAAGTCATTTAAATGTGAGGAGGAATCTGCAAAAAAAACAATACATTTACAAAGCCACAGGATGTGATATAATTCTTGACAATTTTTACATTTGCCAAAAACAGGTGGATTTCATCCAAACACAAAAAAGAGTTGTTTAAGAACAAAACCTCTACTGAGCCAACAAATGTAATACACAAGTAGTTCTGCTTACACTTCACTCACCTCACTCAGTAAATTCTGGAATTGCCTTTGTTTTTCCAAAGCGTGCCCAGAAAAGGTGGCAAGGTAATACAGTGGTTAGCACATTGGTTTACAGTGCCAGCATTCACTAATACAGGTTCAATTCCCACCACTGCCTGTAAGGAGCTTTCATGTTCTCCCTGTGACAACTCAGGTTTCCTCCCACATTACAGAGACATAAGGGTTTGGGTAAGTCAGTTGCAAACATGCTATGTTGGCATCGGAAACCTGGCAACATTTGCAGACTGCCCAGCTCAATCCTCACTGATTTGATTTGATACAGATGACATATAACTATATGTTTTCATGTTCACGTGACAAATAAAGCTAATCTTCACCTCTTTAAAAAATAAAATTAGTTACCTTGGCTACAATTTTTATCATTTCTTCAAGTTCCTTAAGATATGCTTTTGCCCACAAAGCCTCTTCCTGTAATGTACACTGAAAGCCTGTCAGTAGATGTCCAACATATTTTGCAAACAGACTGACAAAACCCACCCCTTTACCAGTCATGCTGGGTGCACCGTCAGTTGTCATGGAAACCAGTTTAGAAAGGTTAACTTACTGTCATGTGTTCTCACCACCATCTAGCCGGCGTGAGACATTTTTTGTGAAAACATCTCACTGCTCTTGGGTTATAATCATTTGCTGATTCATTTGGCAGTAAAGAATCATTATGTACAGTATGTTTTTATTCTGAGTGGGGTTTAAAAATATATCGAAGGGCCCAAAGGCCCTTTCCTGTGCTACACTGTTCTGCATGTACTTATCTCCAATAACATCACTTCTCTAAACTATTTATTGCTCCTCATCCTGGGACCTTGATAATTTCAGCTTTCTGGCTATCATCACCTTAAAACTGTTGCATTTAGTATTAATTAAAATGTTGTCAGAAAAGTCTGCAGTATTGATCTTGTCTCTAGATTAAAGTACAGAGAGAAAGTTCAAATTCCTGTGTTCAGACTTGGGCAGACAACTTAGGCACAGAAACACTGTGCTGCTCTACCTTACTTTAGAAGAAGCCAACCCTAAGCGAAACTACCTCTCATCATTTATCCATTGGTCAATTTTGACTCCCGTGAAGTTGGCTGGGACTGTGGCCTTAGGCTACAACAGTCTGGGATCTAACGTTGATTAGGCAAAGGTAGAACCCAAGATATTTTAGGTTATCCAAATCACTTGTTGTCAACAAAGCTAATAACTGGGAACATTTCAGATCTAAAGCAGTTAACATGTTAATATTCTAGTACCTGATGATAGGCTTGCAATCAAAAAGCTAACTTCTAAACTCCCAGAGTGCACTGAACAGCTTGAGTCAGCTGGAGATAGCCATACCTCTGAATCAGACTGACTGGAGCTGCTGTGACCACGAGCCTGCAGGGTAAAGTGAAGGCAAGTGGGGCCCAGAAGGATCAGCAGAAGTTTTCTCTAGTCGACAGGTACAAGGTAAATAATAAAGACTGTCCAAGGATAGAAGGCGTGACGAATATGGTATCATTGAGCACGGCAGGAAGGAGAAGGAAAAATCAATGTGTGGTTGCAGGGCAGGAGGGGAATATCCTATAATTACTGGATCAGATAAATTTGCTATCAGAAGGATCAAGAGTCCCCTACTGTTTGTTGCTATTCTGGTGCCAAGATTAACGATGTCCCAGGCTAATGTAAAATATTGCATTGTACGAGTAGAATTGAGTTATTGTCATCCACATTGTAATTGACTTTAAGTAAGAATTCAGTACCATGGCCATTAAAAATCATGCTTCATTCAAATGAATTTCTGGGCCATGATATCCTTCACAGGATTGTTATATTTCAGGTCCTACAGTTGAGGCAGAGCTCAGAGCCTGCTCTCAGGTGGCAGAATCTAGTGCCTGTCTCCAGCTCAAGCCACCTCTTACGAGGCTCAAACTGGTGCTGTTCCCATACCCCGCTACAAAGTTCTGGGTGGAATAATGATGATGTTTGAAGCCTTAACAAGCTTTTGTCACAATCTATGCAGAAAAGTCCCATTCTAATGCAAAACATTTTTCAGTTTATATTTCTTGATTAAGACAGCAATCAAACAGATCTGCATAATAAAACCATAATGACATCTTGACAGTATGGATCTCAAATTAGAACAATTTCCTAACAAAGTTTTATAAAGCTTAATATTATCTCTTTGTTTTTATACTCTTTACTTTTTGAAATAAAGCCTAGAGTTAAACTAGTTTCTCTTATAAACATCCCAAATCCCTCTCTTTAGGCATCCACAACATGTCAACTTTCATTCAGACTAATACAGCTTACATTTTTGATATATTAAAATGCCAACACTGAATGTAACAACCCAGATTCCCTATCATGCAATGTCTCTTTGTAGCTACCTTCAATCTTCTAAAGCATTAACGAATATTCTATTTTGGTATTATTGACTTTCTTCTATCATATACTGGCTTCTATACCTACATTCTATGTAAATTGGTGTTTTCCTCCTTCTTGGTCTATATCCAAATAATTACAAATCAAAGTTCCAAAAATTCCCAAGTACTTTTTACAGTATTATCAAAGTACGAAGTGTCATCATATAAAACCCTGAGATTCATTTTCCTGTGGGCATACTCAGTAAATCTATAGAAAAGTAACTATAACAGGATCAATTAGAGTGCAGAAGACAACAAACTATGCAAATGCAAATATAAATAAACAACAATAAACAATGAGAACTTCAGATAACAAGATAAAGGGTCCTTAAAGTGAGATCATTGGTTGTGGGAACATCTTATTGGATGAGCAAATGATTGTAATGATCCCCTTTTGTTCAAGAGCCTGATGGTTGTGGGGTAGTAATTGTTCTTGAACCTGGTGGCATAAATCCTGAGTCCCTTGTAATTTCTCCCTGATGGCAGCAGCGAGAAAAGAGCATGGCCTGGGTGGTGGGGATCTCTGATGATGGATACTACTTTCTTATGACAGTGTTTCACATAGATGTATTCAATAGTTGGGAGGGCTTTACCCATGACATATAGGGCTGAACCCACTACGTTTTGTAGGATTTTTCATCCAAAGGCATTGAGGTGAGGATTCCCTGGGCTGCTGACACCATTGAAGGTACAAGATTACACAAGGCCTTTCTCCTTTCCCCAATTTTCTTACCTCTCTCCATTTATTCATAGTCCTTACTGAAGCTGCTGTTGGTGGAACACTGGATCAGTCAAGAAAGAACTTCCAGTGACCTGGATGATAAACAGATGGTTACTTTGCTGCAGTGCAGATGTAGTTGACTAACTAGTATACTCTGCTGCTATCTCCAGACTCATGATCAAAGTGCCTCAAACATCCTCAATACAAACAGTTCTCTTTGAGATATAGCTAAAGCTCACATACAAATCTGTACTAATGTTCTTTTGCCAGCTTAAGCATTGCATACTGGAGATAAATATAAAATTTCATTTCTACAATATTTCTTGGTCAGATGCTCTTCACTAACAATGATATGTAACATTGATTTTCATTTTTCATTTTGGTAACTAGTTCTACAGGAGCAGGAAATAAAACAATAATTCTTATGACATGTTCCTTTCTAATACAAGTTATTCCAGAGTAAAATATGAGTTCCACATTTACAGATATCCATAAGTCAATATTGTCCACACTGTCAGAAAATATACTTGATTTGTTAGCCATAGCTCCACAGTTTTGTAATCAATGGCATCAGAGGTACACAAGACTGATAAGAAAGGACAATTATTAGAAGTGGAGAAAGAGAAGACTAGTTCTGTCATTCATTGGAACAAATCTACATACATATATTGACTTCTGAATTTAATCATTTTATGGGAGCTCATTCCACAAGTTGGGTGTCCTTAACCTCAGGCAGCCTGTACACAGAATTTGTCCAAAGTTGTTTGAAACGCCTGAGCTAAGGTGATACTTTCAACTCCTTCACTGCAGAGAGGAAAAGGCCATAACACTGAAAATTTCCTATAAAATTCTACTATTAAACAATGCATTTTATGAGAGAATTTAATAGCTTTACCAGTAATCTATTAATTCCATCATTTTTCTTGTTATTAATTTTATATAGCTTCATTTTCTAAATGCAATTTAAAATCAGTAAAAATATACTCACCATTGTGGTTGATACACGTTTCAACACTTGAATTGATTGTGAATTATTTCCTCGTTTATATTTCAGAGATACAGGGTAGTTAAATATTTTACCTGTGCCAGTTGTTCTGGGCAAATTCAGGATATATTGCCCTGCACAATAAGTATGTGACTTACTATATGAACGCTTTTAAACAAAATGGAACTGTGGACATCAGATTCCACTCATTGGTTTCTGTCAGACATCCTTCTTCACGATGGGTAACAGTACAGTATAGTGATCCCCTGTTGGCTCTGTGATGATATGGCTAGTGTCATACCAAGCCCACACAGATAATAGATCAAAGTTCAAAGTAAGTTTATTATCAAAGTTCGTATAAGTCACCATATACTATCTTGAGATTCATTTTCTTCCAGGCATTCACAGTAGGTACAAAGAAACAGTAATAAAAAAACTACAAACAAACATGGACAACCAATGTGCATTAGACAAACTGCAATTACAAAAACGACCAAATAGTAATAAAAATAAACAAACAAATAAATAAATAATATTGATAACACAAGTTGTGGAGTCCTTGAAAGTAAGTCAGTAAGTTGTGGAATATTTCAGTGCTGAGGCAAGTGAAGTTATGATGGTTGAAGCTAATAACTTATTTCATCCTCAGTCTGTGCTGAGTTAAACAGCGACTTGTTTTTATGATTCCAGCAGATGACATTTAACAACAACTCAGAAAGGAAAGACAAAAACATTAGAGAAGAAGAGTCTCGACCCAAAACATTGACTGTGCCTGACCCGCTGAGTTCCTCCAGCATTTTGGGTATATTGCATTACAGACATAACGTTATTTGAGGATCAATAAAATAATACTCGTCTTCTGACCAGTAATGGATCCAAATATCAATTAACTTACTCAGTTTACTTCATCACTAGTGTTCAGCTATAGGGAATACTGATTTTAAATGAGGCAGTCCATATATGGAAAAGGTCATTAAAGCAAATTTTTTCAAGGCAAAGAACATCTCCAGTCAGCCAGCTGTAAGATAACAGTAATGTAATTCATAGATGGAACAGTAATTCACACCCTGATGACTGAAGATAGTACAAAGTGAAAAAAGCAGATTCATATTATATATCATAAAATTAAAAAGTGATAGGAATAACCAGTGTAGCTTCTCTTTTTCTCTTCTTCACACCACCCACCCCACTTCATTTCACCACTATGTTCTTTAATCAAAGCATGATTGAGTTTGTTGCCATTTCACAATATCTTTGCTGATTAAACAAAACAGGGCAGCAGAGCTAGGAGAGTTGCTGCTACATGACTCCTGCAGCCTGGGTTCAATTCTGACCTCCAGAGCTGCTGGCAAGGCATTTGAAATTTCTCCTGTGAGTGTGCAAGTTTCTTTCCACATCCAATGGCATGTAAATTTATGAGTTAATTGGCCACTGTTAAGTGCTCATTGTGCATAGGTAGGTAGAAGAATCCAGAAGGTGCGTGTTATGTTTTTAAAACACTCCACTAATTCAAAGGAAGACATGGGAATCTGGGAGTGTGGGTCTAACTTCAAGTTTACTTTAAGCAAGGCACATGCATATCACATGGTAGCGTGATGAGTATGTAATTCACCTATTTACACATACAATTACAATGAATTACTTAAAGGAACAAGAATGTTGAAAATAATATATCGCATACAAGATTACTGAAATATCAAATACACAACAGGGTTCATAGGAACATGAAGAGAATAAAAGAAATGGATACTTGTTGGTCAGAACAGACTGAATGGACCAAAAAGACTGTTTCACATTGTATGACCCCGCTTTTAAGATGTAACTTTTGAACAAAGTATGAAACCCTAAAAACCATGAGAAGTAGATAACATCATGAAAAACCCCCTGCATGAATGTAAGACTGCTATATGCAAGGTGTCTTCTTCTATTCTATCTGCAGTTGTACAAGGCCTTGGTGAGACCACACCTGGAGTACTGTGTGCAGTTTTGGTCCCCTAATCTGAGGAAAGACATTCTTGCCATAGAGGGAGTACAAAGAAGGTTCACCAGATTGATTCCTGGGATGGCAGGACTTTCATATGAGGAAAGACTGGATCGACTAGGCTTATACTCGTTGGAATTTAGAAGATTGAGGGGGGATCTGATTGAAACGTATAAAATCCTAAAGGGATTAGACAGGCTAGATGCAGGAAGATTGTTCCCGATGTTGGGGAAGTCCAGAACGAGGGGTCACAGTTTGTGGATAAAGGGGAAGCCTTTTACGACCGAGATTAGGAAAAACTTCTTTACACAGAGAGTGGTGAATCTGTGGAATTCTCTGCCACAGGAAACAGTTGAGGCCAGTTCATTGGCTATATTTAAGAGGGAGTTAGATATGGCCCTTGTGGCTAAAGGGATCGAGGGTATGGAGGGGAGGCTGGTACAGGGTTCTGAGTTGGATGATCAGCCATGATCATACTGAATGGCGGTGCAGGCTCAAAGGACCAAATGGCCTACTCCTGCACCTATTTTCTATGTTTCTATGTTTAACTTGACTATGCAAAATAGATCTGTGTGCACTTTATTCTGATAACTGACACATTAGCACAGGGAGTCAAGCTTATTATCAACTTCTCAACTGCTTCTGCATGAAATGGTAGGTAGGGGAGAAATGTCAGAAGATGCCACATCCTTGGAAAGAACCTCCCTAGGATGGGTAGTAAATGAAACGTCACTTGGTAACATATGAGTTAACATTTCTGTCTTCACAGATGCTGCCTGAGCTGCTGAAAGTTTCTTTCATCTGTATTTCTTGCTGAAGTAAAAGCGAGCATTTAATATGCCCCTACTGTTGTGAAACTCTGTAGGTGCAAGCCCTACTCTTTCCTATCTGCTGGAGATAATTCAGGAAACGGTGCTACGTCTCTGCAGAAATAAATGAGAAATAAATTCCCTTTGTTCTTGGGTAACACTGAGCTACCAGGTATTTAAAACATACCTCAGGAACTATTTTGCATGCTTCCATAACCAGTAGGAACAGGAGTAGGCTATTCAGCCCCTCAAGCATGCTTCTCCATTCAGTAGGATCATGATTGATCCAACAGTTCTCATCCACTTCCCTGTCCTTTCCCTACAACCCTTAATTCTTGGGCATGTTATCGGCTCATCTGGTTCAACTCCCAGTCATGGCCCACCTGCACAAATTAAATTATAAATAATTAGTGAGTGATGCATATATGTATCAATGTGCTAAAGAATCAAACAGCTGCAAGATCTTAAAATAGGTAGCTTACAAAAGGCACTAAAACGTTTGCACAAGAATTCTTCTGAACAGTTATTTCAATTACAAAATGGTGGAAATCATCTAAAATAACAGCAGCTATCTGCAGATCCAAAACCAGGTACTGCTCTTAAAGAAAAAGTCTCCAGAAGGAATGTGGTCTAAAAGTCTAAGCTTCAAAGGGAAAGCGGTGGAAAGAGCAGTCCGTAAGGAGCAGTGTCTGAGATGTATGCAAGTACACACTGGAGTACAGAGACACAAATGTGAAGGCCATGTTACAGATGGTGTACAACAAATGCTGTGGTTGTGCAGGTCGCTCTATGTCCAAGAAGCAAAGACTATCTATAACAACGTCAATCGGTAGATAGAGTCAACTTCTTAGGGTGTTTCTGGAGTCAAATAAAAGCCAGACTGACTGTGGAAAGCAAATTTCATTCTGAGAGGCTCTAGTGAAGCAGATGAGTATTTATGATTTCTGTTAATGAGATCATTTCGAGGTTTCTATTGCCGAGATTTATTGTAACACTTTCTATACCTTGCTTTACAGACCTGTTAAGGCAGACTGCCTCACCTAAACAGTTCTGTTCATTTAATGCTTTGTCTGTAAGCACATGGATGATGTACAATGTAGAGCACAATATCAACCACCTGCATGAGGAAGGAAGGAAGCTCCATTTAGTTCAGAACCTCACTAGTCTAAAGGAGAGAATCCTTGCTGTCATGGAGAGGGAGACCATAGAGGCTCAAACCACAAAATCTGCCTGGTGTGATCAATAACATTTTATTCTGATTACTACGTCCTCTTTGAATGTGCACTGCTACATCAGTATAAAAGAAATTGACATGTTGGTAGAACAAGGCAGTATTTATTGTGATAGTGATCTGAAGGGAACAAACAGGACAGATTGATTAGGTGATTAAGACAGCATACAGATATGTAACTTTCTTGGTCGATACAAAGATGATGAGCAGAGGTCACAATGGAATGGTATAAAGCATTAGACAGACCAGGGATAGAGTACTGCAAACATGAGATTCTGCAGATGCTGCAAATCCAGAGCAACACACACAAAATGCTGGAAGGACTTAGCAAGACAGGCAGCAATGCAGATTTCAGTTAAAAGGTATGTGGATTAAAGGAGAATTTTTTAAAAAAAGGTTTCTGTTTGAGAATTTGAAGAGCCATCCTTCATGCTACAAGTCTATAGATCAAAAGCTGGGAAGTGGTTCAGCTTGGAAACCATTTTTGGCAGAATATTATGGGTCAAATGGCTTTCTGTTACTGTATATTACCAGTTGGCTCATCTGCGCCAAAATAAAGGGCATCACCTTTTTCGAGTCACAGAGTCATAGAGTTGTGCAGCATAGAAACAGATTCTTCCCTCCACCGTTTCTACAGTGACCATCATGTCTATCCAACGTGTCTGTGTTAATTCAATCTCTCTCTATGCCCTGCTCATTCAAGTACTGTTACTGATCTGGCCTACATCACCTCATCTAGCCACTCATTCCAGTTAACAATTACTCTACATGGAAAAAAAGATACTTCTTGGATCCCCTTTAGATCTCCTTCCTCTCACCTAAACCCATGCCCTCTAGTCTTAGAAACCATACTTCCTTTCCCCAACCATGGAAAACAGACACTAGCCATCTTCATAAGATCATAGACCATAAAATATAAGAGAAGTAGGCCATTCAGCCCATCGAGTCTGCTCTGCCATTCAATCATGAACTGATCCAATTCTGTCAGTCATCCCCACTCCCCTGCCTTCTCCCCATACCCTTTGATGCCCTGACTAATCAAGAACCTATCTATCTCTGCCTTAAATGCACCCAATGACTTGGCCTCCACAGTCGCTCATAGCAACAAATTCCACAGATTTACTACCCTCTGACTAACATAATTTTTCCATACCTATGTTCTAAATGGACGTCCTTCAATCCTGAAGATGTACCCTCTTGTCCTAGACTCCCCTACCATGGGAAATAACTTTACCCTTTATATACTTAAAAAGCTTTTAGTATCTTCTTTGATATTAGTCGCCACCTTACATCTCTCATAATTTTATATACATTCATCACATCACCTCAGCATTCAGGGAAAACTGAAATAGCCTATCCAATCCCTCCTGATAACTGAAGCCTTCCAGTGTAAGGAATCTTTCATGCACCCTCTCCAACATGATCACATTTTTCCTATAGTGTGGTCATCAGAGCTTCTGATAATACTCCAAGAGCAGCCTAACTAATGTCTTGTACGACTGTAACATGACAACCAAATGAGGAATAAATTTTATTCCTTGCTGACTGTTCCGCGGTCTCTTTACATTGGCAAGTATCTCTTCCAGTTATTTTCTATTATCCTTGCTCCTTATTGTTGTGTATTCAATATTTCAGTAATATTTGAATAATATTGTAAATATATTGTTTGATTAAGCATTCTTTGTTTGTGTAATTCAGTATGGGTTATATATACAAAATACATGAATGACACGTGTCATTATGCCACTACAATATATGTGCACACCTCACTAAAGTAAACTAAGAGTACAGACGTTACCCCAGGCTTCCGTGATTTTCTTTTGATTAGATCTATGTTTGGAGTTAAAAAAACTGAACAGTGGTGATGAGTAGCTTTAAAACGAATCCGAGACAACTACCTACCTGTTGAAGTGCATCACTATTTTTCTTTGCAAGAGAGAGATGCTTGAGTTTTTTTTTAAAGTGCAGCATGTTTTGTTTCTTTGCACGGGGAGAAAAATGGTCAAGTTTAAAAAAAAGACAGAAAACTAACAAAAGAGTACTGGGTGATAATAATAAAAAAAATAACAAAAATGGCTGGTTACTTCAGAAAGACAGACACGTTCAATTGCACAACATATAACTGGATATTGTTTACTGAACGAATTGAGCAGCATTTTAAAGCAAATTAAATAGCCAATGAAAAGTGAATGCCAATGTTACTGAGTGCAATTGTGGAAAGGAATACTGTTTGCTTAGAAGTCTAACTGCTCCAAACAAACCAAGCAAAATGAGCTTTGCGGATAACGTGAAAGTAATGCAGGAACATTTAGAACTGAAACCATTGTTGATTGCAGAGCACTTTTGGTTTCATAAGTGGAATGAAAAAGAAGGGGAGTCCACTTCAACTTTTGTGGCTGAATTGAAGAGATTGTCTGAGCATAGTTAGTTCAATAATAGGCTTAATGATGCACTGAGAGATTGTTTAATTCGTGGAAACTAACAAGAAAGCATTAAAAAATGGCTCCTACCTGAAACACAAGCCACATTTACAAGAGCAGTTGAAACCACTGTATCAATGGAAACAACAGCCAGAAGAGCAATTGAGTTACAGTCAGGAATGAAAGAAAGCGTGAACAAAATTGTAATATCCAAGTAGAAACCTGCCTGGTCAAACAACTTGTGTTACCATTTTGGCAGAAGCTCATATACACTTGATTAATGCAGGTTTAAAGGTGAAACTTGCAGAAAATGTAAAGAGCATGTCGGGTAGACAAAAATAAATGGACTGCACAGAGAAGAGATAAAGATTAAAAAGTCAAGTTGCAGTTTCAAAAAGAGCACTTACTTGCATGCTGTTGATAAAAAATTCTAATAATGATGAGTGACATAGGACTGTGTAGCCTTGAGATTTACAATGTGACAACTAACAGAAGACAAGCAATATGGCTTACATAGAAGTGAATGGCAAATTAATTAAAATGGAAAAAGGCACTGGCTCGGCTGTTTCAATCATTCCACAAAATTAGTTTGAAGGGCATTTCAAAGCTACTGAACTGAAGCCTGCAATTATCCAACTAAGAACTAAGAAAAGATAACACCTGTGGAAATGACATTTGTAAAAGTGAAGTACTACATCCAACAAGCCAGGTTGGGCTTGCATGTGGTTAAAACAGGTGAGCCAGCATGGTGGGGTCATTATTGGCTGAGACAACTACAATTTGATCGGAGATCTATCCACTGTTTGTATGCCCCATCCCCTGTAATAGAGTCAATTAAAAGCAAATTAAGAAAGGCTCTGGATGATGCCACAGCTGTGTCAAGGATGGCAATGGAAATCTCAAATATATCAAGGGTAAAATAATATTAAATGAATATACGGCACCCAAGTTTTACAAAACCTGTCAAGTTCCTTACACTATTCATGATAAAGTAGTCCGCAAGCTAGATCACATGGAAGCTGAAGGAATTTTTTCAATGACAATGGCAATGGTCCCAGTAGTTAAGAAGAATGGGTCTGTCAGGATCTGTGGTGATTTTCAGGTCACCATCAACCCAGTACTGAAAGTAGATCAATACCTTCTGCCCATAACAGAGAATATCTTTGCAAACCTTTCTGAAGTAAAACACTTCAGCAAAGCGGACTTAGCTGAGGGCTACTTTTTTCAGATTATGAGGACACGCAGTCCTCTTTTATTGTCATTTAGTAATGCATGCATTAAGAAATGATACATTGTTCCTCCAGAATGATATCACAGAAACACAAGACAAACCAAGACTAAAAAAACTGACAAAAACCACATAATTATAACATATAGTTACAACAGTGCAAAGCAATACCGTAATTTGATGAAGAACAGACCATGGGTACGTAAAAAAAAGTCTCAAAGTCTCTCGAAAGTCCCAGCATCTCACACAGACGGTTGAAGGGAGAAACTTCCTTCCATGAGCTTCCAGCGTCGCAAACTTGCCGATGCAGCATCCTGGAAGCACCCCGACCACAGTCCAACTCTGAGTCCATCCAAAAACTTTGAGCCTCCGACCAGCTCTCCGACACCCAGCACTGAGCACCATTTCTGCCGAGTGCTCCCCAGCCCCGGCAACAGGCAATAGGCAAAGCCGAGGATTTGGGGCCTTCCCCTCTGGAGATTCTCAAACGCACAGTAGCAGCGGCAGCGAAGCAGGCATTTCAGAAGTTACTCCAAATGTTTCTCCGTGCTTCTTCACATCTGTCTCCATCAAATCAGGATTGTGCACAACATCCTACTTCACAAATACGATATCATTCGGAGCGGCTGCGCGCGCTGCTTCACGCCATCTTCTCCTCCGCACCTCCAATCGCAGATGGAGATGGAAGGACAGTCTAAAGTGTTTCTCACTATGAGCACTCACAAAGAGTTTTATCACTATAATAGGCTTATTCTTGGAGTAGCATCTGTACCTGCACGTTGGCAGAAAGCTATGGGCCGGGTGCTGCAAGGCTGCCCAGGCACTCAGTGTTACCTGGGTGACATTATTGTTACCAGTAAGGATGACAAGGAACATTTTCAAAATCTCAAGGCAGTGTTAAAAAGATTAGAGCACATGTGACAAATGTGAAATCTTTAAACCAAGCATCACTTACTGCAGTCACACCACTGACGCACAAGATTTGCACAAGTGTCCTGAGAAATTTCAAGGAATGGTGGATGACCCAAAGCCAAAGGACATGTCACAGTTGTGGTCCTTTTTAGGATTTGTCAATTACCATAACAGGTTCTTGCCAAAGTTGGCTACTGTGTACCACTCCTTGAACTCATCACTACAGATCAGGAAGAAGGGATAGTGGGCAAAGCAGTGTGAGGTGGCTTTCCAAAAGGCAAAGAAAATAATGGCATCAGACACTGTACTCATACATTATGGTACATGTCATCCAGTGAAGCTTGCCTGTGACGCCCCATCTATGGTATAGATACAGTCATGTCACGTTATGAGTGCTGGAAGTGAATACCCATCGCTTTGCATCACATTCCCTTACTGCTGCAGAGAAAAATTATGCACAGATTAATAGAGAGGCCTTGTTTCTGATTTGGGGTGTAAAACGTTTCAACCAGTACCTGTTTGGGAAAGAGTTCACCCTCAATACTGATCAACCACCACTGGTGTTCATTTTCAATCCACAGAAGGGTGTTTCACTAACAGCACCAGCATAAATGCAGAGATGATCTCTGTTTCTTAGAGGACACAATCACAAGATCAAATTCAGGAGGACAACTAATCATGGAAATGCTGGTGGATTGTCCCATTTACCCTTGGAAAATTTACAAAAGAGGACATTTCTCGATGTATTCTCTCTAATGCAAATGGAAAGTCTTCCTATTATGGCAGAGATGATCTAAAGAGAAACCAGAAAAGACCTACATGATCTACATGACCACCCAAAGTGACTGGAATGTGTAGAAGAAATTCCAGTTCCCCCATTTTTACCAATGTAAGGCTGAACCCCTGCTGTTGCCAGGGGTTGCCTTATGTTGTTATTGAGAGCTGTTGTACCATCAAGCTAAGAGCTAAAGTGTTGGAGGAGATACATATTGCTCATCCAGGCATGGTCAAATGTAAGCGTTGGCTCGAAGCTTTGTCTGGTGGCCTGAGTTTGATCAAGCAGCTTGCCATGCAGTGTTCAGGTTGTCAACACATGCAGAAGATGTCAAGTGCAGTGTATCCTCATCCCTGGGAATGGCAGAGGATTCATGTTGATTTTACTGTACCATTTATGGGCATCAATTTCTTGGTAGTGGTGGATACAGCTTCAAAGTGGCCAGAAGTGTTCCTTCACTGCAGCCCCGCACACAGTTGATGTGCTGAGAAGCCTCTTCTCAAGGAATGGTGCTCCAGAACATTCAGTCAGTGACAATGGACCACAATTTGCTGCAGAACAATATTACACCTGCACCATACCGCCCAGCTACAAATGGCTTGACGGAAAGTTTGTCCGAAGTCTAAAGAACACACTGCGAGCAATATCAGTTTAACACACTGCACCGACACTGTTTGCCAGTTTCCTCCTTGCACATCATAATGCAACACACTCCACAACCAACAGCTCACCAGCTGTTCCTAGGTCATCTCTTGTGCTCACGCTTGGATCACCTCAAATCCAACCTTAGAATGTTTGCAGGACAAACATCTGAGACAAACTGCGGGCTCCTCAAAACAAGGAGGTTCAATGTTTCACTCCTAAACCAACAATCCTGGCGAAGGACTACAGAGGTAATCAAAAGTGGGTACTTGGAAAGAGTAAGGAGAGAACTGGACCACAGTTGAGATTGAGCTTGATGTCATCCTCCACAGCGATTAAATCTTTAGGCAGTGGGACAATTTAGAATTTGCCATGCTGAGGATGTCTATATAGTAGTTGTATTATATAATATACTGCTGCTGAAAAACATCCCCATAGCATGATGCTACCTACACCATACTTTACAGTAGGGATGATGTTCCTGGCTGATGCTCAGTATTAGATTTACACCACACGTATCATTTAGCGTTGAGGCCAAAAAGTTTCACTTTCTTTGCATCTGACCATAAGACTGCTTCCAAATTTATACAAGATCTTCTAAGTGATGCTCTGGAAAGCCTTTGCAGGCAAGATTGTGTTTCTTTTAAAAAATATAGCCAAGGCTTCTTCCTCGCCACTCTTCCATAATAACCCATTTTGTGCAAGGCCTTAGAGATTATGGAGCCATGAACCTCATCTCTAATCTCCAGTTGCAGCCACTGACTTTTGCAACTCATTCAGAGTGACTGTAGGCATCACAGTAGTCTCTCTTACAAATGTCATTCTTCTCTGCTGACTAAGTTTAGAGGGGCGGTCTGACATAGGCAGTGTGGCTGTGATTTCATTTTTCCCCCCACCTTTTCATGATGAACTGCACTGAGCTCCAAGCTATGTTCAGTGCCTTTGAGATGGTCTTGTCCCCTTCCCCAGATTTATACCTCTATTATCATTTCTCTGACTTGTCTTGAATGCTCTTCTGCCTTCATTCTGGTTTTTGTGCGTTGAAAATCTACCATTCTGTTGGACCTACAAAGAAAAGCAGTATTTATTCTTCTGAATTCATTGGAAACGGGTGATCCCCCAGTTCTCTACATCAACAAATTGGGTGAGTTGGCAAGATAATACAGTATATTGCACCTGAGGAAAGTTAGTATAGTAATTACAAACAGGATGGATACTTTTCAGTCTCACAATTTTGGTATTAATTTTTAGTAAATTGTTGACAGGTTTTGGATTTTTTATTTTGATTTGACATGGTGACAATCTTTTGTAGTACATTAGTATATAGCAGTGATTGGAACCTGTGATTGATATTTTGATGGTGTGTTTTTGGGCTGATTGACCAATCTGACACCTGAAAGCCTGGACAGCCCATGATCGACTCCATTTCTTCTATCTGATTGAGGCATCAAGTAAGGTTGAAATCAACAAGGATGAGAGTGGAGAGAATGGGCTGGTGTTTGGTGACAGCTGCCGGCGTTTGACACCTGTCTTCCTCTCCCGCTCGCTAGCTGCTGTCAGGGGAAAGTGCAGGAGTCTTGGGATCCACGTTGCAAGGATTGATTGGTGAGGTTGTGGACTCATTCCGGGGGACTTTAAGGTTCATGTTGCGTGTGCTTCTGGATTCTGGTTAATCTTTTTTTGCAGTTTTTGAGTGGTTTGATTGGGGCGATCGATGTGGTCTGGGGTGCTTTGGTGAAGAATGACTCTGCAGCCTACAGTGGGCTAGCAGCACAACGCTGAACTGAAAATCACTGGACTCCTGGTTTGATGTTTGCTAGGCTATGAGTTGTTCGCTCATTTTGTGCCTTCTGTGCAATTTGTACTTTTTTTGCACGTTGTGTGTTTGATGTTTTCTTGAACATGGTGTTTCTTGTTTTGTAGCTGCCTGCAGGAAGATGAATCTCAGAGTTGTATTCTGTATACATAATTTGATAATAAATATACTTTGAATCTTTAGCAATATGCAGTTTGAGTAGAGATGCATTCTATATTGAGTTGGAGCTTATAGTTTAGCAGGAAGGAATGTTGTGTATTCAATACTTCAGTAATATTTGAGTATTAATGTAAATATATTGTCTAATTAAGCATCCTTTGTTTGTTTATATAATTTGCTATGGGTTATCTGTACAGACATCCCACCCTGCAAAAACTCATTTCAGGGAGGTAGCACCACCATTTCAGGGAGGTAGCACCCCGGCAACCCCATATTCCTCCCAGCCCGTCGACCTCCAAGGGTGTATGTAATACTTTGTTTAGTGATTTTGTCTAATCTGTAAACCAAGTTGGGTATATGCAGCAAATGTGACATTAAAATATGTACTTATATTATATTATCATGTTTATTCTATTACAACTTTAAGCAAGTCTACAGGGAGTTTGGCCTCATCACGTAGACATCAATAGCGTAGCTCCTTGGCAGCTAGCCAGCTAGTTTAAATCAGGGGTCCCCAACCTTTTTTGCACCGCGGACCGGTTTAATACTGACAATATTCTTGCAGACTGGCCGACCCCGGGGGGGGGGGGGGGGATGTTAATCACAACCGGAATATAGGTGATAAGTCAACTATAAGTCACTTGTAAGTGGCTAATATAATTTCGTTTCTAAAGGGGTTTATCTAACGAATTTAATATTAAACACACAGCGCCTATTTTTCTTGCATGAATGTAGTGATAAGTCAATTATAACAGTGGTCCTAAACCTCCGGGCCGCGAAGAATACAGCGGTAGCCGGAACGCACCCAGCACATCTTTAAGAAAAAAGCTGAAATAAACAAGCTAATTGATTAGGTGCCGCCCGGCATGTAAATGACGACCCAGATCAGAGATGATGCAATCTGCAATCGCCTCTGATCTGGGCCAATATTTACATGCCGGGCAGCACCTAATTAATTACGCAAACAAATCTCTTACTAACTCTTCCTTCAGTTAGTCCTGACGAAGGGTCTCGGCCTGAAACGTCGACTGTACCTCTTCCTAGAGATGCTGCCTGGCCTGCTGCGTTCACCAGTAACTTTGATGTGTGTTACCTAATTAATTAGCTTGTTTATTTCAGATTTTTTCTTAAAGATGTACTGGGTGTGTTCCGGCCACTGCTGCATTCTTCGCAGCCTGGCGGTTTGGGACCACGGAATTATAAGTCACTTATAAGTCAGTAGCATCATAACATTTTAAGAAGCGTTTGAATATTAAACACACAGCACATATTTTCCTCATATGAACATATAAAATCATTGCAACACACCAATATCGCTGAATCAGCCCTGGGCTTGTTTTCCTGCAACAACATGGTCCCATCGAGGGGTGATGGGAGACAGCGATACTCGAAGGGAGTTCCTTACGTCCAGTCTATTCCATAATTTAGTTTTCATTGCATTCATTGCAGAAAACTCCGCTTTGCAGAAATATGTTGGAAATGGAAGCAACGTTTTCAGTGCTTTCATGGCTATCTCAGGATATTCAGCCATGACTTTGATCTAGAATGCCGGCAGAGATGTTATGTCAAACATACTTTTCAGCCCGTCATCATTTGCAAGCTCGAGAAGTTGATCTTTTCCCCATGCTGACATGCATGATTCACTGGGGACATTCACAAATGGGTCACAGACTCATTCCTTGGCATGTCTTGGGTCACTGATGACCTCACGTGCGTTAAAATTCAACAGTCCAGAAGGGTTATATGGAAACTATTATTACCATTTTTCTTAACAACTAATTCCATTACTTAGCCTAATAGGTTAGATTTACCACAGTACATAATTATCTATTTAAATGTTTATTTTCCTTTTATATCATCTCAATGTGTACTTAAGAATGTATAAATAATTGTAGTTTTATACATATAAAAAAATGGAAAAGGTTATATGTGTGAAAAAAGTACATGCTATTTGTGAATTCCTTATCCAAATAAAAATAAAATTAAAAAAAAATTCAACAGTGGGTGTGACAGGGAATGAGGAAAGGTGCAGCTGACTCATATCGTTTCATATTGCCAAATCATATCGTTTCCTCACGGCCCGGTGGTTGGGGACCACTCTTAGCACGAAGAGAGACCAAACAGGATGCTCCCTCTCCCTCTCCCTCTCAAAAAAATCTATTTCCAGGATATTGTATATAACTTCCAGGCATCAGGGAGCCACTATCGATATGCGGGAGACTCACGGAACTTCCGGGAGAGGTGAGATGTCTGTATGTACAAAGTATGTGAATGGCATAGAACATTATGTCACTATGGCATAAGTGCACACCTCACTAAAGTAAACTAAGAGTACACGCATTATCCTGGGCTCCTGTGTTTTCTTTCCATTAGTTTTATGTTTTGGAGTTATGAAAACATATCAAATATGTTAAGCGAAAAGAGTTAAGATTTAGGGTTATTTACAAGTGCACCACAATCTGTCCTGACCAGGCAGTGGATTTCACTCAGCAGGCTCTTTCAGATGGTGATGAACTCTTCTATCCAATTTAGCATAAGAAAAGCATGCAGTACTTATCATTACATGCACAAATTGTACTCCAAGAGAAAAGTATGCATAGTGAACTCATGAAATGGGAGGAAGAAGAGGCAGAAACTTTAATAAACAGAAACATTCCTTGCAACCTTGTTTATTCTGTAAATATCCTACTCAGAGCCAGTCTAACCTATCACAAGGCAATGATTAGATGACAAGGAAAGGTCAACCAATCAATGAAGATGCTAGGTCTCAGTCAGAAATGTATTTTTAAACAGTACATTCTTTGTAAAAATAAAAGGCTATGTTTCAAAAACAAATTTGCAGCATTGAATGTTCATTTTCTCAAAGGATATTGACCGTGGAATTCTACAGATAGTTTTCAAAATGACCCCAGCAAGACCAGCAAAGTGCCTGAAAATAAATTGCCAGGATCCCTTGCCAAATAAATGGAGTTTGCAAGAATCATTGTTGCAGTGCTAAAGGCCCTTACTCTTTGCTCTGCCAAGTACCAGTAAACCCAGTGCACCTCACTTGTAATCTAAAGAGCTAATGAGATCTATAGCCTTTTGACAATTGATTGTTTATTATCTGTAAATCACCACTTCCTGACATCCATCACCTGTTTCACTTGAAACACACTTGAATTCTTGCTGCACAATGGCAAGCTGACTAAAACAAATAGATTTTACAAGGCATTCTGAAAAACAAATCACTAAAGAATCAAAAACAAATCATTCAACTGATGTTAACATTGATGCACAAAATTCTCATCAGGATTACAGGTTTTGAACTAGTTCTTATTTACTAGTAATCCTCTTTGAAACCTACATATTTTAGATTGCAATCCAATAAGTGCATTGCAGTAAAGCTGCCTTGTTCTACAGTCACCACAACATCCTGAAGCAGTGAAAGTCTTTCCCATGCAGTACCGATGCGGTAGTATTGGTTACTTTAGGGCTTTTCCAAGGTATGTATCTATCATACATCACATTCCCCTTAATATTTTTTCACTGAGATAAAAACAGCAACACGACAATCTTTATTTCCCATTTGAAATATTCCCCAACGTAAATCCTTCAAGATAAATAACTTCTTAATTAAAACAGTTTGAAGGACAGCTTTACTCATTCAGCACCTCACAGACAACCTAGCTACTCCCAGCCAATAGAAAAGGTGGAAAGTCTATAATCCATAGTGTGCCATTACATGAGCTCCCCATGTTAAGATGACCTGACTTATGGAAATTCAACTCAGACATTTTAAAGCTAATAATAATAATAAAATGTTTCATGGTATCCATTAATGACTGGACACAAACATTTCACTGCTCTTGAGTTGTAAGTCACTTGCTGCCATATTTAGCAGTAAAGAAAATCATTATGTATATTTTTATTTTGGGTGGGGTTTAAAGAATCTAAGGGCAGCACTGCATGCTGTGTGCCAACAACATTGTTGCGTATGCTATTTTGGACATACTATCTCCGGGTTTTCAGTCACCTCTGATTCCACACCAAACTGCAGTGGATACAATAATTTGCCACTTGGTGGGATTTCCTATGAAGAAAAGAACTACATGAGGCAAACGTCTTACTATTTACACTGGTGTCAGCCATCACATTGTAAAGAAGTTGGAAGAAGATTAAAAAGCAGGATCTCATTAGTAGTAGCATCCAGATTACTCATGCAGGTGAGCATACAAGGATAATGTAGACGAGTGGGTCACTGAAGAGATGATTCTTCAGATATCACTGCTGATTCTGGGCTAGGTGGGACCCCTACAGTTGTATCCCAACCAGTTAAATGCCAACATGACTGTGGGAACATTTGCCAAAGATATTGAGGACAGAGGATTAGGAACCCAAGCATAGATTCGCGAGGAACTGAAGTAAAGTTGTTTTGTGTGCACTTCGATTATTATTATCCTAATGAGAATTGCACTTCAATTGGATTATTTTGGCAAGAACAATAAAAAAAAGTTGCAGCAGTGTAGAGATTTTAATCCTCACAAAGACATCAATGAATGATTTTATTATTGAAGAGAAAGCAATTGAAAAGGAAATGCACAGAGTCACAATATTTACCTTCTGCGTTCTTTGCTGAAGGTAGCAATGAACAAGAGAGTCCAAATGCAAGAATGCTTACAACTCTAGTACTTTACTTGGTCCCACCATCAAAACTGAAGGTGTAGTTAGTACAAGGTCCAGTCTTCTTCAAACCTTACCCCACATATCTGATATCAGTTATAGAGAGACCCTGATCACAGCTGTGACCAGTTAACTCAGCACAGTGTAGGGACTGAACCAGTGACCTCCACAGCCTGAAATTCTTGGTGCTGCATCAATCAATGTATTTACTCATGGAGTAATCAGAATTACTCAAAGTTTGGAAATCGTAATGATTATTTAAAAGATAAGGTGACAAAACAGACATTGCAATGAAACACTGAATCTCTTTTTTTTGATAGGCAAGTGAAATTTTTAAATGTTAAAATGACTAAGCACATTTATCTTTACAACTAGCAAGAGCTAAACTCCCATCATCTGAAGTAATACGATAGACAAGAGAAAAAGAATTGTTAAAAGGTGAATTGTCTTGACTGCAGTGAGGCTTTGGAGTACATCTGCTCTCGATATGTGCATTTGTTTATTTTCTCTCTGACCACACCAAAGGATTTCCAGGCTCCAGCTTCTTTTGCAGGTCTTTGTTTGAACAGTGCACATTTGATGAAGTGTCATTAACTCCTGGGACCAGCTGCTCTTCTCCGAAGGGAGCACAGATGTACACTTCAAGGTCGTAATGGCTGTGCAGCTACAGTGACAAATTTAATTTGCCCCATGTTGATACTGTAATGGAAACCCAACAGAAAAAGAATACTGCCAAACACAAAGCAAAGATATTGAAAACCTGACATACAGCTTCAAAATCAGTCTTCCCAAATAAGAAAGCCAGTAAATTTGAGCTCAACCAAGATTCTGCTGCGTATATCCGATTCATTTTATTCCAATCACTGTGTGACATAGCCAAAAGTTCCTGCAGACATATTTTAGGGAACCAAGATCAAGACTTAAAAGCAGGATCTCATGGGTAGTAGTATCCAGCTCAGTCATGCAAGTGAAGATAAATAAAGGATAATGCAGGTAATCAGAATCAGGTTTATTATCATCGGCATGTGACGTGAAATTTGTTAACTTAGCAGCGGCGGTTCAATGCAATACATAATATTGAAAAAAAGAAATAAAAATAACAATAAATTACAGTATACATATACTAAATAGATTAAAAACGTGCAAAAAACAGAAATACTGTATATTTTTTTAAAAAGTGAGGTAGTGTCCAAGGGTTCAATGTCCATTTAGGAATCAGATGGCAGAAGGGAAGAAGGTGTTCCTGAGTCACTGAGTGTGTGCCTTCAGGCTTCTGTACCTCCTACCTGATGGTAACAGTGAGAAAAGGGCATGCCCTGGGTGCTGAGGGTCCTTAATAATGGACCCTGCCTTACTGAGACACCGCTCCCTGAAGATGTCCTGGGTACTTTGTAGGTTAGTACCCAAGATGGAACTGACTAGATTTACAACCTTCTGCAGCTTCTTTCAGTCCTGTGCAGTAGCCCCTCCATACCAGACAGTGATGCAGCCTGTCAGAATGCTCTCCACGGTACATCTATACAAGTTCTTGAGTGTATTTGTTGACACGCCAAATCTCTTCAAACTCCTAATGAAGTATAGCCGCTGTCTTGCCTTCTTTATAACTACATGGATATGTTGGGACCAGGTTAGATCCTCAGAGATCCTGACACCCAGGAACTTGAAGCTGCTCACTCTCTCCACTTATGATCCCTCTATGAGGATTGGTATGTGTTCCTTCATCTTACCCTTCCTGAAGTCTACAGTCAGCTCTTTCATCTTACTGACATTGAGTGCCAGGTTGTTGCTGCGGCACCTCTCCACTGGTTGGCATATCTCACTCCTGTACACCCTCTCATCACCACCTGAGATTCTACCAACAATGGCTGTATTGTCAGCAAATTTATAGATGGTATTTTGCATACAGTACTATGCAAAAGTCTTAGGAATATATATTCCTCAGACATTTGCACAGTACTGTAGTAATTTTATGTATTGCACTGTACTGCTGCCACTGAAAAAAACAAATTTCATAATATGTGAGTGATGATAAATCTGATTCTGATATGAGTCTCTACTGTGGACTGAGAGTGGGAAGGGAGCAGGGAGAGGGCAGAGAGCGAGGAGGGAGCAGGAAGAACCAGACATTCTGAAATTACCAATAAACCAATTGTTTGGAATCAAATTACCTTTCCTGGTGTCTCAGGCTGGGGTGGGTCTGCACCAACGCCCCTCACTCCTGGCACTCCTTCTCTGCCACTTATCCCACACCTCTCCTGCGGCGCTCCCTCCTCAGCATTCTCAACATCCTTTGCTTCCGTCAAATTTACAAACTCACTTTCCATTCCACATTGACAAACACAGTACTGTGCAAAAGTCTTAGGCACCCTAGCTATGTATATGTGCCTAAGACTTTTGCTCAGTACTGTAAGCACCAATGATTCACTGCTGGAGGCTTTCAGTTCCTCGGATATTGTGGCTGATGCTTGGGGAAGTGGAATCTGTACATGAATTAGTTGCCCCCTATGAGATCAGTACCAAGACTGCTGCAGAAAGCTTTTCCCATGATAATAGGAAGGGCAGAGGGATGGGAACCTGAGTATACATTTAGAAGAACCGAGGCACAGTGGAAATGAGTGGCTGAGAATTAGAAGAAGGCAGACCAACACAAAACTGATCAAACACACCAGAAGGAAGATGAGCAGTTTACACTTCAATGTAAGGAGAGCATCCTTGTGTAGATCAATTGAGGCTATTCATGTGGAAGTGTGATCCTACTACTGTACTATTAATGAAACATGCCTTAAAAGAGTAGGAATGACATTCTAACAACCCATATTATAAACTTTTCCGTACAACATTCAGAGGGGTAATAATAAAAGGAAGTGTGGTTACAATAGAAACAGAAACTACAGTTAATACCCAGTAGTTCAGGCAGCATCTGCACAAGGAGACACAGGGTGGATGTTACAGGTTGATGACCATTAAACAGAACTATAAAACATGGATTAAAGTAATATCCCAGACTACAACTGCATAAAGTGGAACATTTTTACGAAAGACAACTAATTTGAAATTTTACCTCTGTTTTTCTGTCTGAAGATGCTACCTGACCAGTTGAAATACCTCTAGCAGTCGCTGGTTTTAGAACGCAGAAAACTACAGCACAATACATACCCTGCAGTCCATGATATAGTGCCTACGCTAAGATCGATCTAACACTTCCCTCCTAATTACCCCTCCATTTTTTTATTGTCCATGTGCCTATCTAAGGAACAGCTACAAGGAACATTGAAATACTAGACAAGGATCAACAAATGAGGCCATGTGAGTCAAGCAACAGTAAGTTGAATAGAAAGTTAAAGATATTCATGTGTACAGAAGATAACAGGAAAAAATAGGGGCTTCACAGAATAAATGGGACCAAGGTTAAAGACCTGCTGCTTCACTTTACTGTTTTCTACCTGTTTTTCTCATTGTAGTATGACCAAAGATTGAAAGTAATGATCCAGAATTTGAGGCTTTTATAATGCAAAACTGTCAATTTATCATTTGTAACTAAGTAGGAAGCTACTGTTCCCTGTCCGTGCATGTATAGGAAATCCGGAGATTTTTGTCAGTGAAATTCTGCTCCTCTGCAGGATGTGTTGTTATGGCCTTCACAGGTGCAAACAAGACAGGGTCAACATTTGTCATGAGCTTCAGTTTTTATGCAAATACCCATAAAATGTGTTAAATCTTCAGAATCAGAAGTGTTAAATGGATTACTATGCCTCAATTACAACATCTCTAGCTTCAGGAGCTAATTCTACAAACATACGATTTTATTTCTTCGAAATATTTTAAACCTCCATGATTTTTATATTGCCGAATGAATGCCTAGTGAATGCCCAATCTTTGTTTTCGGTACAATGATTCTAAATTGAATTACAACTTCTTTTTAGAACTTCCTTTCCCGTTTTGAACGAATTCTTCAACATGATAACATGAACAGTCTAGCTGATGCCTTCATTGTTACTGGGCATTGGAGGTCATTCACAACTGCACTAAAATCAAACACATGTTAGAATCAAGAAAATTGGCATAGCCAGTAAATCCACAGAAAGAAAAATCTGGATCATTGAGACTCTATAAGAAAAGGAAGTGATTTGGAAAGAGAACAGTTTACATTCCCTTAACAAGCATTTGCTGCCCTCCAAAGGTTTCATTTCTCACAGCAAGATCTATCACATCTGAGATAACAACTTAAGGCAAAATGTAACAGGCAAGATTTTTTCCAACTTTATGTTCTAAAAAGCAGTTAAAACACTCTATCAAAGAAGTGCTAACTTAACCTTGGTCTTAAAAAAAAAAGTATTCTGATTAAACATGAGGGTCCGCAGATGCTGGAAATCCAGAGTAACACACACAAACTGCTGGAGTTACTCAGCAGGTCATGCAGTATCTAGGGTAGGAAGAGGAATAAACTGTCGATGTTTTGGACAGAAATCCTTCATCAGGACTCCTGCACTTTGTGTATGGTATTCTGACACTCACTGAATATTTCATCTATGCAGGCATGAATGTTATACAAAGTTCCAGCATTTAATTAACAATTTACATACCTCAAACCGGAAGAAAGCATTCAAAGAAATTTAAGCTTTTCCTACTTAATTACAACTGATAATCAACTTGGGATTGATATGGTTGAGCGGATGTGGTGAGCCACATGGCCTATTTCCATGCTGTACGACTCTACCTTCAGCATTTCAGTGTCTAGGCAGTTTAAGTGCTCATGTTGACACCTCTCAACTGCTGTTAGTGGCTTTGCTTTTGCCACTTTCTCAGCAGTGCATTCCCCATACTCACCACTCTCTGGATGAAAAAAGCTTATATACTACCGATAAGCATAAACAAAACCAACAACAGAAGTATCATCTCTCCAACTATGTTGCTTATATATTCATGCCCAACATTTTGCATGTGCACTACCTTTCAAAACATTTTAATTGTTTTCCCATTAGTATAAGTTCACAATAGAGTTTACAAAGTGTTTGCAGTACAGAAACATAACATTTTGCTTATTAGGTATATGGCTGTTGGCTGTGGTCCACATGAACTCATTTCCCTTCTTCATCTAATCCCATTATGGTAGCCTACTATTTTTTCTCCATCATGCATTTTTCTGCAACTCCTTTTTTCCATAATCATCTCAGTGTTATAGTGAGATCTATAGATTTCCCTGGATTCCCTACTGGATTGATTAGTGACCATCTTATATTTATGATTCCTTATGCTGTTTTCCCATACCCACTGAAACATCTTCTTTTTATCTACCCTACCAAACCGTACCAAAATTATAATTTTTTTAGCAACACACATCAAAGTTGCTGGTGAATGCAGCAGGCCTGAAGCGTCGACTGCACCTCTTCCTACAGATGCTGCCTGGCCTGCCGCGTTCACCAGCAACTTTGATGTGTGTTGCTTGAATTTCCAGCATCTGCAGAATTCCTGTTGTTTATAATTTTTTTATTGGATTGCTCCTCCTTATTATCCTTTGAAGAGAAAACAACCTCAGCTTCTTGATTTGTTATTCTTAATTGATATAACTTTTCAGTTTTGATATTATTCCAGTAATTCTTCTGTAATGCTTCTTTATCCTGTTTAAAGATGGTGCAATCAGAACTAATCATGGTACTCAAACAATATGATTTAATTAAGCTGCAGAATGAATTTAAATTAACATTATTTTTTCCCAGTGTTATCTGTTCTAGGACAAGAGGGCGCGACTTCAGGATTGAAGGACATCCATTTAGAACAGAGGTGCAGAGAAATTACCCTGTACCTTAGTCAGAGGGTGGTAAATCTGTGGAATTTGTTGCCATGAGTGGCTGTGGAGGCCAAGTCATTGGGTGCATTTAAGGCAGAGATAGATAGTTTCCTGATTAGCCAGGGCATCAAAGGGTATGAGGAGAAGGCAGGGGAGTGGGGATGACTGGAAGAATTAGATCAGCCTACGATTGAAAAGCGGAGCAGACTCGATGGACCAAATGGCCTACTTCTGCTCCTATATCTTCTGGACTTATCCCTCTAGAAATAAACTGCAGAGCTCAGTTTGCTATTTTTATGGACATTATTTTCTTCACACCTTTAACTGATCTGTTTACCATCTTCCCTCAAGCCTATTTAAATAATTATTTTGTTTGGACTATTTAGCCTTATTTTTCCTACCAAAATATACTGTACACATTTTTATCTATATTGAAATTTAAGTTGATAAATTAAAGACAAAGAGTAGGACATAAACATAAGACTAATTGAAAGATACATAAAGCTGGGAATAATGGGTCTTTCGTTTCATTTTCACCTTAGTAAGGCACATACTTATGACGTCATGGTTTAATGTCTTATGCCATTCACGTACTTTTGCATAAATACCATGATGAATTATTTAAACAACGAAAGCTTAATCAACAATACTAATGAAATATTAAATGCACAACACAATTTGTTTGACCAGGCCGGATTCTGTTTAGTCATTACAATTTTGTTCAAGCTCACTTTCATTCCTAACTGCAACTCACTTGTGTCTCTGTCTGCTATTTTTATTGTACAGTGATTTCAACTGCTCTTTAAATGTGAGTTATGCTTCAGTTAGGAGCCATTTTTGAATGATTTCATATAAGATTTCACAAATTAAAAGATCTCTCAGTGCATCATTAAGCCCATCACTGAACTGACAATGCTCAGACAATCTCTTCAATTCAGCCACATAAGCTGAAATGAACTCCCCTTCCTTTTGCTTCCACCTATGAAACCTAAAGCGTTCTGCAATCAACAATGGTTTCGGTTCCACATGTTCCTGCATTACTTTCATGATATCAGCAAAGGTAATTTCTGCTGGTTGGTTGGAGCAGTCAAACTTCTGAGCAAACTGTATGATTTCCCAACTACAAACGTATTACACTCAACAAAACTGGCACTCATTTCTCATTGACTATTTAATTTGCTTTAAAATATGGCTCAATTTGCTCAGTATACAAAATCCAGTTATCTCTTGTACAATCGAACATGTTAATCTTTCCAATGTAGCCAGCCTGCTTTTTAAAATATTTATGATTATTATTACCCAGTACTCACTGTTTATGAACTTGTGAATTCATCCGTTTTCAGCCTTTTTTGATTTGAATGTCTTTCTCCTCTTGTAAAGTAAAAAAAGTGCAAATTTTTTTCACTTGAACATCTTAACTGTTTTTTTTACTGAGATATCTCACTGAACTTCAACAGGTAGGTACTCGTCTTGGGTTCGAATAAACTTCCTCGTCACCACTGTTATGTTTTTTAACTCTAAAACAATAATTTGTAACTACTTGAAAGACAAACACAGAGCCAGGAATGACATGTCTTTAGTTTCAATTTTACTTTAGTGAGGCACACACTTGTAATATGGTGGTGTAAAGACAAATGCCATTCACATACTTTGACATATAACCCATATTGAATTATTTAAACAAAGAATGCTTAATCAAACAATATATCTACAATATTACTCAAATATTACTTAAGTATTAAATACACAACAAAACTCATTGACTAGCTCATGGAATGTTCATGTGAATGATACAAATTAAAAGTGCTTACTAGCGGTTTTAATCTATTCACAGAGTCTACCTGCTCAGGAAAGTTGATCATCTCAAAGTTGACAACCTACAAGTAGGTTCAACCTACCCTGCCACTGCTCAGGAATGTTCAAAGTGACATTACTGAAGTTAAACATTTCTGACAGGCCATATCTATAGCGAGGATGGTGAGAGCTGAACACTCACATGGACTCAGACTCAGGGATAGAAAACCAAAGGTTAATCTATCCACAGAAGGCAATGGATGGGATTTAGAGTAGAACAGGATCCTTGCAAGATTTCTTTAGGATTTGCAAGTATGCTACAAGGTCCTGAATGTCATGAGTGACAAGTTCTTGCAGCATTCTGGATTGACATAGTTCAAAATTACGGAATAATACTGACATATACCTCCCGGCACAGTCAGAAATGTCAATCATGAGGAATAAAAAATATTAAATGCAGAAATATTTGCTGTTAACTACCTACTGCAAAAATACATCAAGAGAATGTAAACACGAGAAATTCTGCAAATGCTGGAAATCCATCAATAGAATGTGCTTCCTTGCATATCGTTATCGTCGTCTGAACCCTTAGTGCCCAGGTGGCACATGGGGCTTCCACAAGGGTCTTCCATTTCTGCCGGTCTTTCTCTCTGCTGCTCGCCGTTACCCAGTTCATGCCTACTTCTTTCAGTTCTGCTTCCACAGATCTCTGCCACATCATTTTGGGCCTGCCCCTACTTCGCTTTTCCTGTGGGGTCCACCTTAGTGCTACTTTTGCTAGTTGATCATCTGCATTCTCAGTACATGGCCCAGCCATCTCCATCATCTTCTTTTCACACAAACTGAGATTGATTCCATATTGCAAGATGTAAGCAAGTCTTGGTTTCTGATTTTCTCAGGCCAGAAGATCTTCTTGATACGTCGTAGACATTTTGTCTGGAACGTGCCAAGTTTCTAGCAGATGTCTTTCGTCATCTTCCAACATTCACCTCCATAAAGTAGCACGCTTAGGACATTGCTTTTAAAAATTCTGATTTTGGTGTTAAGTTTGAGTTATGTGGATTTCCAAACTGCATCGAGGGTACCAAAAGCTTGATTTGCTTTAGATAGTCTTGCTAATACGTCCTTGCATATACTTCTAGTAATATTAGAATATCTGTGAAGCGCAGATTCAAATATCGCTGTGATAATTGTATGTTCTAGTACTAATTGTTTGGCGACAATAAAATATAAGTATAAAGTATTAAAAATGTAGTTAATGGCTGACCTAAAATATGAAGAACGTTATAATGATTTAGAACAAGCAAAGTATGATCTTGAGAACCATCGAGTAAATATGGAATAACTTGATTTTTTTCAACTTCATCAGCAATGTGGACCACTGATTTTTCTTTGTTACTTAAGCATATGCTGTCTTATTTATTGAAATACTTGAGCTGGGATTAATTTCATGCACGACTTGGTCTCCAAAACAGTCTTGATTAATCTTTCAGAAACAGTAGATTTTAATAATACACTTCAATCTAAATTTCTATCACTATTTGATACTCACTACATTGTAAATGTAATTATATGTTAGAACTTAATTGAGAGCATGATAGAATCACTGTCAATGATGATTAGTCAAAAGACTTGATACAACCAGTGAAAACTTTATCATGCTATAGTGCCAGGGATTGGAAATTTATATTCTTCTCTATAAAAATTAATTTAAATAGTATGCACCCATCAGAATTATCTACAAAATTAAAAATGTACAAAAATACATTTAGTATTTTATCATATTTTAAAGTGTTGCATACAAAAATTTAAGAGTGCAATTTCTATTATTATCCAGATATACATTCCAAAAGCAGTTACAATACAGAAGTTAATTGTTGATCTTTTTTCCCTGAATAACTGAGGCAATCAGCTCTGATCTGGGCCAACATCTACATGCCGGGTGGTACCTAATTAATTAGCTTGTTTATTTCGTTTTTTTTTAAAGATGCGCTGGGTGCGTCCCGGCTACCACTGCATTCTCCGCGGCCCGGGGATAGGGGTGGCTTGTTTCCATCAGGTTAGGCAGGTCACCTTCTTCTATGTCTGCCTGCCTCGATGTCGAAGGTCGAGGTTCGTCATCTGCTGTGGCTGATGTGGAAGGCTTGCTTGACTGCTAGCCTCGCGCATTTTTCTATCATACAGTTCTTTGTAAGCACTCAAACCATTCTGCACATATGCCCTAAACCGACGTACTCTTTCAAAATTAAAGTCGTACTTTATCATTACAAAGAAAATCTCACGCAGTTGCTTCACGTTCAGTTTCTGGACGACTTCACTTTCGGTCCGTTCACTACTGTATTCGGTTTCGATTGTTATCCTTTCTCCTTCCAATTGCATCAGCTCTTCATCTATCAGTTCTTGGTCATTGGATGCCAAAACCTCTTCAATATCATCTTCGGCAACTTCCACAAGCCAAACTCACTTTGTCCTTACTTCGTTCACCTCGATCAAAACGCTTAATTATGTCTAGTTTTACGCTAAGTGTAACACCCCTATGAGCTCTTTTAGGCTTTTCCGATACCTTAGAACTCATCTTGCTAACAGATGCTCACAGGCACGTGTTTAAGCAATGCCAGCTAGAATGCCGTTTCGAATCCGGGGGAGGAGCAGCTGCTCGGGGTGCGCGCTGCCTTTTTTCGTAACAGTGAAAACACCTGTTAGCGAAAACAGGTAACTAATGTAGGTCTTTCGTAACAGTAAGGTTTCGTAAAGCGAACGTTCAAAAAGCGGGGACACCAGTATTCTAATTCAGATTATCAATTCAAAATTAAATGCAATTGAACACAGCATTCTGGACCAACAGTACTATTTCCCGAACCAATCTGACAAATCTAACAAAATGCGTCTTGAGTTACAAGATGAACCTTAGTGAACAAGGGCATTTCAATGACACAACCTGCAACTGGGTCTTCTAAAGCCAAAACTGCCTGGGGCTAATCCTCCAAAGTCACCTACAGTCTCCTCTACCAAAAGTCAGCATCCTTCTACTGACTGGGGTGCAGATACAGCAGTGAAAGACTATTTTAAACATGAGCCTGCGTTTCTGGAATCTGAAGCAAAAAGCAAGCTACTCAAGTAACTCAGCAAGTCAAGCAATGTTTTTGGAGCCAAAGAGATAGCCCACATATTGGGTCAAGGACCTGTGACTATTTTTAACCGTTTTGGTGCGGTCAAACACTCACAAAACAAACACCAAAGAAATGCAAAAGGTTTTTCTGTTTTGTTTGTTTTTGGTTCCAAAAGTGGCACATTTCCTTTTCTAAATTTGGTTTGCGTATTTTACAGCAACTTTTAATTTACATAGTCAGGTGCCGTAACATAGAGAAGATAAGCTGTTGGTGAATAGGCAAGTAGAGTGATTACTCCAAACAGACAGCTCAGGCATAAAGTGACATAAAAGGTTCTTCAGATGCTGGAGATCTTGAGCAACACACACAAAATGCTGAAGGAACTCAATAGGTCAGGCAGCATCTATGGAGGGAAATAAACAGTTGACATTTCACACCAACACCCCTCTTGACTGAATCATCAGGGTGAAGAGCCTCTGCTTGAAACCCTGACTGGTTGTCTTCTTCCATTGATGCAGCTTAATTTGCTGAGTTTTCAGCATTTTGTATGTGTTACCGTTGTAATGCTCTGCTTTCTTACATTATGAGAGACAGAAAGACTTTCATTGCATTCACATGATCTCTACACCAGTCATATACCCTACCTTCTGCAGAACACTACAACCTTCTAGAAATGTCAATCCATCTGCATTGTTATAAAATAGGGGTTCCCAGCCAACAGTCCACAGACCCCTTGTAATAGTATTAGCCCATCGTATAAAAAACATTGTGAATCCCTGTTATAAAACGAAGATAACAGGCACTGACCTACATGATCCACAGCTCATGGTTATACTGCAACTTGACACTGAGAGAACTTACATCTCTGCCATAGAGTTGATATGTGATACCTTCCAGATGATGCTACCTTGCACTATTATGAAATCTGAGATCCCCTTCTTGCCTGCTGGTCTCCGACAAAAGCAAATGAAATATAATCAGCTCTTTTGAATATATAACAATGAATTGCAAATTTTGCAGTGCTGGAAAATATTTCCACTTCTGAGATCACAGTCAGAGGTATCCATAATACCATCTCCTCCTTGTTGATAATCAACACAGGCACACTTCAAGAACACATGCTGTATTCTCTCTATACTGACTATGTGGCTAGGCACAGCTCAAATGCCATCTATAAACTTGGTGATGACACCAGTGTTGTTGGCAGATTCTCAGATGGCGATGAGGAGGGGGAACAGCAGCAAGATAGGTGGGCTGGTGAGTGGTGCAGCAACAAAAGCCTTGCACTCAATGTCAGCAAGATCACGGACTTCAGGAAGTTGTAAGGTACACACTAGTTCTAACTGAGGGGTCAGTGGTGGAAAGGGTGACCAGTTTCAAATTCCTGGATGTGAACATCTCAGAGGATCTCTCTTGGGCCCAACAAATTGATGCAATCATGAAGAAGTCACATCAGCAGTTAATACTTTATAGGAGGTTTGAGGAGATTTGGTAATGACTAACAAAGTTCTACAGAAGTTAGTGGAGAAGATTCAGACTGATTGTATTACCACATGGTATGGAGGCTCCAATGCACAAGATCGAAAAGGCTGCAGAAGGTTGCAGACTCAGCGAGTTCCATCATAAACATAAGCCTCCTCTCTATTGAGGACATCTTCAAATGGCATTGCCTCAAAAAAGGCCCCATCAATCATTAGGGACCCTCACCATCCAGGAATGCCATCTTCTCATTACTACATCAAGGTGGTGGTACAATAGTCATAGTCATACTTTATTGATCCCGAGGGAAATAAATTGGTTTTCGTTACAGTTGCACCATAAATAATTAAATAGTAATAAAACCATAAATAATTAAATAGTAATATGTAAATTATGCCAGGAAATAAGTCCAGGACCAGCCTATTGGCTCAGAGTGTCTGACCCTCCAAGGGAGGAGTTGTAAAGTTTGATGGCCACAGGCAGGAATGACTTCCTATGACGCTCAGTGTTGCACCTCGGTGAAATGAGTCTCTGGCTGAATGTACTCCTGTGCCCAACCAGTACATTATGTAGTGGATGGGAGACATTGTCCAAGATGGCATGCAACTTGGACAGCATCCTCTTTTCAGACACCAGAGTCAGAGAGTCCAGTTCCATCCCCACAGCATCACTGGCCTTACCAATGAGTTTGTTGATTCTGTTGGTGTCTGCTACCCTCAGCCTGCTGCCCCAGCAAACAACAGCAAACATGATCACACTGGCCACCACAGACTCGTAGAACATCCTCAGCATCATCCGGCAGATGTTAAAGGACCTCAGTCTCCTCAGGAAATAGAGACGGCTCTGACCCTTCTTGTAGGCAACCTCAGTGTTCTTAGACCAGTCCAGTTTATTGTCAATTCGTATCCCCAGGTATTTGTAATCCTCCACCATGTCCACACTGACCCCCTGGATGGAAACAGGGGTCATCGGTACCTTAGCTCTCCTCAGGTCTACCATCAGCTCCTTAGTCTTTTTCACATTAAGCTGCAGATAATTCTGCTCACACCATGTGACAAAGTTTCCTACCGTAGCCCTGTACTCAGCCTCATCTCCCTTGCTGATGCATCCAACTATGGCAGAGTCATCCGAAAACTTCTGAAGATGACAAGACTCTGTGCAGTAGTTGAAGTCCGAGGTGTAAATGGTGAACGGAAAGAACCCGAGACCCACACTCGGTGTTTAAGGGGTAGTTTCTTCCCTTCCATCATCAGATTTCTAAACATTACCTCACTATTCCTCTCTTCCACAGATTTATTTTCATTGTAACTTGAAGTATTTTTTATGTCTTGCTCTGTAATCAAAGTAAATATATTACCAAAGTACATATACAGTCACCATATATTCATTTTCTTGTGGGCATACTCAATAAAATCTATAGAATAATAACCATAACAGAGTTAATGAAAAACTGTCCAACTTGGGTGTTAACCAAAGTGCAGAAGACAAGAAACTGCAAATACACAAATAAATAAATAAGCAATGAAAATTGAGAACATGAGATAAAGAGTCCTTAAAAGTGAAACAATTGGTTGTGGGTACATTTCAATGATTGGGCAAATGAATTAGGTGAATTTATCCCCTTTGGCTCAAGAGCCTAATGGTTTTGGGGTAGTAGTTGTTCCTGAACCTGATGGAATGAGTTCTGAGGCTCCTGTACCTTCTGCCTGATGCGGATTCCCTCCTATCTGCTGATTCATCACCACCTTTGATTTGGCCTACAACAGTGGTGTCATTAAACTTGAATATGGTACAGTATTGGTGTTGTGATTAGCCACACATTCATAAGGGTAAAGCGAGTAGAGCAGGAGGCTAAGTATGTACATGGCCTTGTGGTGCATCTGTGCTGACGGAGATCATGAAGGAGATGTTGTTACCAATCCAAACTGATTGGGGTCTGCAAGTGAGGAAATTGAAGATCCAATTGCACAAGGAGGTATTAAGGCTAAGGTCTTGGAGCTTATTGATTAGTTTTGAGGGGATGGTGGTACTGAATGCTGAGCTGTAGTTGATAAAGAACATCCTGATGTATGCACCTTTGCTGACCAGATGTTCCAGGGTTGAGCGAAGAACCAATGACATGGTATCTGCAGAGGACCTGGGCGGATCCAAGTTGCTTCTCAGGTCGATATGTTTCATCACCAACCTCTCAAAATACTTCATCACTGTGGATGTAAGCGCTACTGGCCAATATTAATTGAGGCAGGTTACACCGCTCTTCCTAGGCACCGGTATAAGTGAACCCAGCTTGAAGCAGGTGGGTACCACACACTGTCGAAGTGAGAGGTGAAAGATCTCAGTGACCACTCCAGCTAGTTGATTAGCACAAGTCTTTGGTACTTGGCCAGGTACCCCATCAGGACCAGATGCTTTTCTTGGGTGCACCCTCCTGAAGGCTGCTCTTGTCAGCCTCAGAGACTAAAATTATAAGATCATCAGGGGAAGTGGGAGTTTGTGATGGTTCCTCAGTGCTTGGCAGTTAAAGCTAGCACTGAGCTCATTTGGAAGCAAAGCCATCAAAACAACAAATTTCATGACATAGGTCAGTGATACTAAGCCTGATTCTGATATAAATGTTAATTACCACTACAAACTTAACAACACGGTTTTAGCCATGTTCTAAAGTTGCGTTAAAAAGTGCAAAGGCAAATACCAGGCAGCAAATAGACAATGCAACATCTTGCACATTATTTTCTAACTGAGATTCATTCAAGCATGACAATTACTCCCTGAACACATTGAACAGATGTGGCCTGTTGTGTGGTGTGCTTCTATACAGACTCCATCCTCTTCCCGGCAGTTACTCCTGTCATCTCACTGGCTGTTCTCCCAATCATGTTGTATTACAGTGCGAAGATTTACTAAAGAATCCAAGTTTGGGAATAAATGATGCATGTCCACACATTTAATTGACACTGTTACGTACCCCGTAACTGGGTTGCCAAACCAGCAGAAATGGATCACTCAGTTGGAGTCTGGATTACTAGAACTAAGAAAGTTTTATTAAAGAAACAAGCAACACAGTACTCTAATCAAAAGGATAATGAATGCAACAGTTCAGCACATGATAAACGCATATGTACACAGAATTAAGATAACAGGATCAATCAAGCTCTATCGTTGTCTAGGGGTAAATGACCAGTTTCAAATTGACGCAAAGTTCAGTTCAATTTAGTTCAGTTCAGTTTGCTGTAATCGCTGCCGTGGCGATGGACAGTGGGGAGTTGGAGAGAGTGAGCAAAACGAATGAATATTCAAGGCTTCCACACAGACCTTCGCAGTCAGCTTTCGGGCGAGTCCTTTGTGATGTCATCTGAGGTCACCGACCGTGACCCCTCCATTTCCAGATACGATCGTTTCTCTGCGGTGAATCCGGCACCCAGGCAAGGGTGGACATACACCAGGTTCCCGCTGATCATGCCTTTCCACCCTGTGCGTCTATGGCCTGGTCCCGCAACCAGCCTTCCAAAACTTCCCACCGACTTGTGAGAGACGCACCGCTTCCAGGGTCTCGTTACCTCGGGTGTCGTGTGTGTCTTGCCTTAGCAAACCTGTCCCTTTTTATCCCCCTGCTGGGGTATCGCCTGTCCATCACTTCAAACAGTTCAGGGTTCAAAGGGGGAGCCGATCTTGACAGCTCTCTCCTTCTGTTACTCTCTCCCATCCCTTAATTAACATCTCCTTTGCTGCTCCATTGTTTTCCTTATCTCTCTCTCCTGAAGACAGGTGGCAGACCAACTGCTGATCCCACTGGTGCCAGCACAGGACAGCTACATCTTAATCTATGTGTATTCTCGTCACAACACAATTTCTGCAATTGCTACTACACTACCTGTGCGCTTCTGCAAACTGTGTTAACTCTTAAAAGTATCAAATGCAAGACAAAGACATCAACCAGCAACCAATTCACAGGTTGCTGATGATCCATCCAAATGAGGGATCTTCCCCACAGTTGAACCCATGCTGAGCAATGTCTATTAAGACAGGATATTAGCAAGCAGTGTTGGAGACAAATCAGCACTGCACACTAACATACTGTAAGCATCCGTATACTCTCCAAACTTCTCTGGATGAACAGTGTACACAAATGTACTCATCAATATGCCCTTTTAAATACCAAAGAAAGGCCTAATTTCACTCCATTTCACAACTCTTAATCGATGGTTGCTTTTCGTTGTGAACTTTTTTTGTGGTCAGGACTATGAGAGCAATGGGAAATTTCCCTATTTGCAGACACAGAAACCTTCCTCAGAATCAGGTATGTGACCTCCAATAGACTTTTTTTTACATATCGCCATGAAGAATCAAGAAAGGAAACTAAGAGCAGAAGGAATACTGGAGCAACACACCCTAAATGCTGGAGGAACACAGCATTTATGGAGAGGAATAAACAGCCAACTTTTCATCAGGACTGGAAAGGAAATGGAAAGAAGCCAGAATAAGAAGGTGAGGGGAGGGAAGGAGTACAAACTGGCATGTGATAGACAAAACCAGGTGAGGAAGGGAGATGAAATGAGAATTTGGGAGGTGATAGTGGAAGAGGCAAAGGGCTGAGGAAGGAAGGATCTAACAGGAGAGGACAGTGGACCTTGGGAGAAAGGGATGGTGGAGAGGCACCAGAGGGAAGTGATGGGCAGGTGAGGAGAAGAGAAGGGGTAAGAGGGAGCCAGAATGGAAAAGGGGGAAAGGGGGAGGGGAAGAAATTGCTGGAAGTTAAAGAAATTGATGTTCATGCCACCAGGTTGGAGGTTACCCAGACGGAATTTGAAATCTGGCTCCTCCAACCTTAGGATGGTCTCATCATGTTGGAGAAAGCTATGCCATTCAAAATATTATTTGTACCTCCTGTTTCAGCCTCTAATCACAATGCCCACATTGCCTCAACTAATAAATAAATTACAATATACTCTGGTCCACAACAAAACTGAAAAAGTGCTGTATCATAAGATTGCCTTTAAGACTGAAACCCGGGGATAAAACAGACAGTGTGAAATATAAACTTAGCTAGCTGACAGGAAGTAAATAGTAGTGAATAGCTGGTTTTCAGGCTGGAGGCGAGTGTTAAATAGAATTCCCCAGAAGCCAATAGTAGGAGTATTGCTTTTATATATAATAACTTGGATTAGGATGCTTAGGGCAAACTTGTCATATTTTTATATTTTACTAAATTTGGAAGCATAGCCTACTGGTGTGAGTCAAGTAGAGATTTCAAGAAGATATAGATAGGCTGGTGGAAAAGTAGAAATGTGATGAATTCTATTTGATGCAGAAAACCAGGGTCTTACACTAAACAGTGAGGAAGCCCTTCACATGTGAATCCACTGGTGTTATAGAGTTTAAGAGTCGCGGGGTAATGATGCAGCTCTATAAAACTCTGGTTAGGCCACATTTGGAGTACTGTGTCCATTTCTGGTCACGTCAGTATACGAAGGATGTGGAAGCATTGGAAAAGGTACAGAGGAGATTTACCAGGACGCTGCCTGGTTTAGAGAGTATGCATTATGATCAGAGATTAAGGGAGCTAGAGCTTTACTCTTTGGAGAGAAGGAGGATGAGAGGAGACATGATAGAGGTGTACAAGATAATAAGAGGAATAGATAGAGTGGATAGCCAGCACCTCTTCCCCAGGCCACCACTGCTCAGTACAAGAGGACATGGCTTTAAGGTAAGGGGTGGGAAGTTCAAGGTGGATATTAGAGGAATGTTTTTTACTCAGAGAGTGGTTGCTGCCTGAGTCAGTGGTGGAGGCAGATACACTAGTGAAATTTAAGAGACTACTAGACAGGCATATGGAGGAATTTAAGGTGGGGGGGGTTATATGGGAGGCAGGGTTTAAGGGTCGGTACAACATTGTGGGCTGAAGGGCCTGTACTGTGCTGTACTACTCTATGTTATTCAGTGCTCCCTGTGTGGCCTCTACATTGGTGAGACCCAATGCAGATTGGGGCACTGCTTCATTTAGCACCTTCGTTCCTTTTAGTTGTAGCAGCTAGTATCTCCCATTGACCAGCCATTTTAATTCCACTTCCCATTCCCACAACATGTCTTTCCACAGCCTCCTCTACCACCAAATTGAGGCTAGATTAGAGGCCAGGGTTTCATATTCTGTCTTGGTGTTCTCAAACTTGATGACACGAAAGCCCATTTCTCTAAATCCCAGTAACCACTCTCATCTATCACATCCTTTTTAATCTTGATCCCAATGGCCCCCATCATGCCTCATCTTTCTCTCCCACCTTTTCCATGTGCCCATCGCCCACACATTCCCTCCAATGGTTCCCCTGTCCACCTCCTTCCCTTCATTCCAGGGTCCACTAGCCTCCCCCAGAAGATTCCACCTTCCTCAGCCCTTTGTCACTTTCAACAATTGCCACCCAGCTTCTTACATCATTCCCACTCTCCCTTTCCATCACCTATCATTCACTCCCTCCCCTCACCCCAATCCACCCATCACCTGCCAGATCCTGCTTCAATCCTTCTAGCACCTTTTTATACTGATCATCTTCCCTCTTTCCTTCCAGTCATGATGAAGGATTAAGTGTCTACTTCACTGCACTAATGCTGCCTGCTCCAACTCCTTTCTGAGTTGCTCCAGATTTCCAGTATCTGCAATCTCTTGTTTCCCTGATGTTGCATTTTTATAAGATGTAGGAAAAGCACTATCAAATGGAGGACAGTATTCTAAGTTGCATACAAAGAGATGGCGATCTGGGGAAACTGAAAAAAAATCACTGAAAGGGACAGGATAAGGTGTTGAAAAAGTGTACGGGATGCCAAGTTTTATAAACACAGGTGCTAGGTATGGTAAGTCATAATGAACCTTTATAAAAAGCAGCTTTCTCCACATCTGGAGAATAATGTTCAGTTCTGGAGACCATACTTTGGGAACAATGTGCGGGCCTTAGAGAGGATGCAGAAGAGATTTACTTGAATATTTCCAAAGGTGAATGGTTCAAGCGGATCTCATGATTTAAACTGTTCCATCAGGGGTGGGTTCAAAAACCATTGAACGAGGGTGACTGGGACATCTTTTTTTTAAAACACATAAAGGCTTGGTGTATGTAATACACTGCCAGATGTAGCCATAGAAGTAGATTCAAATATGCCATTGAAAAGAGAGCTAGAAAAGTGCTTGAAAGGGTACAGAGAAGGAATGTAGGAGTGTTCTTGCACTGAGACAGTATGGTGTCAATGGGCTGAATGGCCTTTATCTATTCTATGATTCAGGCGTTATCTTTGAAGTTTGCTGCTGACTGCATAATGGTAGGTTCTATTTGCTACTTGTCAAATGTAATCCATATCTGCATGAACATAACCTAGAAATCGGCAATCTTCAAAAAGTGTAGGTTTCAGATACTGTACTGTACTAGATAGGTGACCACCAGGAGAAGTAAGGGGAGTGAGTAGTCATTGTCAGGTTTCCCTGTGGCTATCCTCCTCAGCAACAAGTATATCCTTTTGGATTCTGCTGGGTGGACAACTTCTCAGGGCACAGCAGCAGCAGCCAAGCCAGCTCTGGGGTTCAGTCGGGAAGGGTAAAGTCAGGCAGAGCAGTAGTGATAGGAGACTTGATAGTGATAGTTAGAGGGTGGGGACAGCAGATTCTGTGGCCGCGAATGAGAAGCCAGGAGAAGGCCCAGAATGTCTCAGAGCAGCTGCAGAAGATTCTCAAGAAGGAGGGTGAGCAGCCAGAAGTCATGGTGATATAGATTGAGAGGGGGGGAAGAGATCCTGCTCAGTGAAAAGAGGGAGTTAAGGAAGAAGACGACAAAGAGCAGTTTCTACAAGACAGTAATCTCTGGATTACTCCCAGTACCATATGCTAGTCAGGGAAGAAACAGGATGATAGTACAGATGAATGAGTGGCTGAGGACGTGGTGCATGGGGCAGGAATTCAGATTTCTGGATCACTGGGATCTCTTCTGGGGAAGGTATGACCTGTACAAAAAGACGGGTTACACCGGAACCCAAGGGGGACCAATATCCTTGCAGGAAGGTTTGCTAGAGCTGTTAATAAGGGTTTAAACTAAACTGATGAGAATCAGAGTGATAGGGATGAGGTTGGACAGTTGGATTACAAGTCGATGCCGTGTGCAATGACACTGTGAGGAAGGACAGGCAGACAATAAAGCAAAGCTGCGGTCAGTGGGATGAGGCTAAGTGTAATATGGGGGAAAAATCAAAAAGGGTGATGAATACAGGACCAAAGGTGTTATATTTCAATGTATGCAGTATTCAGAATAAGGTGGATGATCTTGTAGCACAGTTAGAGATTGGTAGGTATGTCGTTAGTGGGCATCACTGAGTTGTGGCTGAAAGATCATAGTTGGAAGCTTAGCATCCAAAGATACACATTGTATCAAAAGGACAGGCAGGTAGGCAGAGAGGGTCGGGGTGGCTCTGTTGGTAAAAAATGAAATCAAATACTTAGAAGGAGGTGACGTAGATGGGAAGACATATAATTTTTGTGAGTAGAGTTAATAGCACGGGCAAAAAGACCCCGATGAGAGTTATAGTAGCCAAAATGTGAGATATAAAATACAACAGGAGATTAAAAAAGGCATGTAAAAAGGGTGATGTTGCAATAGTCATGGGGATTGCAATATGCAGGTAGAATGGGAAAATCAGGTTAGTGCTGGATCCCAAGAGAGGGAATTTGTAGAATGCCCATGAAAAGGCTTTATAGAGCAGCTTGTGGTTGAGTCCACTAGGGAAAAGGCAATTCTGGATTGGGTGTTGTGTAATGAACCAGATTTGTTTTGGGAACTTAAGGTAAATGAACCCCTAGGAGGCAGTGATCATATGAACGTATTCAACTAGCAAATTGAGAGGGAGAGGGAGAATATAAAGTCAAATGCATCAGTACTACAGTGGAGTAGAGGGAATGACAAAGACAGAGGAGCTGGCCAAAATTGATTGGTAGGGGACACTAGCAGGGATGATGGCGAACAGCAAAGGCTGGAGTTTCTGGGGGCAGTTCGGAAGGCACAGGATTGGTACATCTCAAAGATGAAAACACATCCTAAAGGGAGGAAGAAATGACCCCGTGGCTGACAGGGGAAGTCAAAGGCAGCATAAAAGCTAAGCAGAGGGCATATAGCATAGCAAAAAAATTAGTGGGAAATTAAGAGGATTGGGAAACTTTTAAAAACCAACAGAAGGAAACTCAAAAAAAAAATCATAAGGACAGAAAAGATGAAATATGAATGTTAGCAAGCCAATAATATAAAAGGGAGCCAACAGTGGATATTGGACCACTGGAAAATAACACTGAAGAGGTAATACAGTAATTGGGGACAAAGAAATGGCAGATGAACTTAATAAGTATTTTACATCAGTTTTCATTGTGGAAGACACCAGCAGTATGCCAGAAATTCAGGAGTGTCAGGTGGTAGAAATGAGTGTAGTTGCTATTACTAAGGAGAAGGTGCTTGGGAAGCTGAAGGTCTGAAGGCAGACAAGTCATCTGTACCAGATGGACTACACCCAAGGGTTTTGAAAGAGGAAACCGAAGAGATTGTGGATGCATTAGTAATGATCTTTTAAATATCACTAGATTCTGGAATGGTTTTGGAAGATTGGAAAATTGCAAATATTACTCCACTCTTTAAGAAGGGAGGGAGGCAGAAGAAAGGAAATTATAGGCCAGTTAGCCTGGAAGATGTTAGAGTCCATTAAGGATGAGGTTTTGCGGTATTTGGAGGTGCATGATAAAGTAGGCCAACATCAGCATGGTTTTTTTTTAAAAGGGGGAATCTTACCTGACAAATCTGTTAGAATTCTTTGAGGAAATAACAGGCAGGATAGATAAAGGAGAGTCAGTGGATGTTGTTCACTTGGATTTTCAGAAGGTCTTTGACAAGGTGTCACACATGACGCTGCTTAACAAGAACCCATGGTATTACAGGAAAGATGCATGGTCAGAGGATTGGCTGACTGGCAGGAGGCAAAGAGCAGGAATAAAGGGGGCCTATTCTGCCAGTGACTAATGGTCAGTATTGGGAATTGCTTCTTTTCACATTATATTTCAATTATTTGGATGATGGAATTGGTGGCTTTGTGGCAAAGTTTGCAGACAATACATTGATAGGTGGAGGGGTAGATAGTGTTAAACAATCAGGAAGTCTTCAGATTGTCTTGCACAGATTGCAAAAATGAGCAAAGAAGCGGCAGATGGAATACAGTGTGGGGAAGTGTATGGTCATGCATTTTAGTAGAAGGAATAAAGGCGTAGACTATTTACTAAAAGGGAAGAAAATTTTTTTAAAAATCAAGCTTGTAGGTTGAGTTGGTGGTAAGGAAGGCAAATGCAATTCTAGCATTCATTTTGAGTGGGCTAGAATATAAGTGCAAGGATGCAATGCTGAGGCTTTATAAGGCATTGGTCAAACTGCACTTGAAGTATTGTGAGCAGTTTTGGCCCCCTTATCTAAGAAAAGATACAATGGTACCGGAGAGGGTCCAGATGAAGTTCATGAGAATGATTCTAGGATTGAAAGGGTTAATGTATGAGGAGCATTTGATGGCTCTAGGCCTGTACTCGCTGGAGTTTAGAAGAATCAGTAGGGATCTCATTGAAACCTATTGAATATTGAAAGGCATAGACAGAGTGGATGTTTCCTAAAGTGGGCACAACTAGGACCAAAGGATACAGCCTCAGAATAGAGGTTTATCCATTTAGAACGGAGATAAGAAGGAATTTCTTTAGCTAAGAGGGTGGGGAATCTGTGAAATTCATTGCCATGTATGGCTGTGGAGGCCAAGTATATTTAAAACAGAAGTTGATAGGTTCTTGGTTGGTCAGGGCGTCAGGGAGAAGGCAGGAGGATGAGGTTGAGAGAATGGCAGAGCAGACTCTGGGCCGGGTGGCTTTGTCATATGTCTGCTGCTACGTCATATCCCAGGGACTGGCCGATAATCTACAGGTAACAGTTTTGCCACACAGGGAATAGACAATGGCAATTTCTAAATGTTAATAATTTCCTTTCACATTCAAGTGTACTACAACCACTGAGAATCCAACCAACAACTATCTGGAGCTCACCACTGGCAAAAACAAAACACAACTAAGACTGCCACACACAAAAAAGGGGAAATGTAGTTTTAGTATTCTCCAGTGAGTAACTTGCCTCCCAAAATATTTCTAAACCTGCAAGACACCAACACGTATCAGACGGAATACTCTCCACATGCCTGGATGTGTACAACTTCAATAACACTCAAGAAGGCTGACACCATCCAGAAGAAAACAATCCACTTCAATTGCTCCCTGCCCACATGTGAAACATTAAAATGGCCACAATCAACACACTGTGTCAACAGTGTATTCTAACTGCAGACTGCACTGCAGTAACTCATCAGAGCTGCCACCCTCCAACTCTGCAACCTCTGCCACAGTGATTCCTAAGGGGGGCAGTTACATGTCCTAAGTGGGTGAAATAGAAGTCATTGGGGGGGGGGGGGGCTGTAAGTATAACTCTAACTGAGGCACGGGACCTGACCGACCATGTCTATGCGCTGCCATTGTCAACAGCCAATAGGCATTCCCAGTTTGTATTAATTTTTTATTTTAATTTAGCCCCATTAATAATAGATAAATACATATGGTGCGATCTCTATGAGGCTGAAGATGGTGAATCCTTGAAATCTAATCATGAGAAACAGAAACTATAAAAAGTGTGTCAATAAAATGTTGCATACTTGGAGTGTGGTTTTATTCCATTTCCATCAGATCAGCAATGCTCCATGTGTCTTATTTGTAATAGTGTACTCTCCAATGAAGGAATGAAACCATCAAGATTGCAGGAACACTTCCATAAAAGACACCCTGAAAGGCTACTTATTTCTCTGTTCCAGAAGATGGAAGAAGCATTTGAAAAGCGTTGCACACTCGAGTCATTTGCCAAGAAAGCTAAAAATGACCTTGATAGTGGTCTCTTTGCTCATAACTTTTCCAAAATTATAGCTAAGTGTGGAAAATCTTATACAATTGGTTAAAGATTATGAAGCTGTATCAGAAATGCTCACCACTGTTCTCAAAATGGTTACCAGTATTTTAAAATCAATTCCTCTGAGTAATAACTCTGTAGCTCACCATATTGACAAAATCAGTGAAGACATTGATTATCATTTATGCACAGAACAACAAAAAACAGAATTTTGGATATAACTGGATGAGTCAACTGTGCAAAACAATGAGGTATTGCAAACGGCATATCTATGGTTTATCAAAAATGGAAAAGTTTACAAAGAAAATCTCTTCATAAAAAGTTTAAAGTAAATATCAACAGAAAATCAAACTAGGACGAGCTTAACTTGTATATTGAGGATAACAGTATTCCGATTTGGAAAATGATTTCTTGTGCAACAGATGGAGCACCATATATGACAGGTCGCCATGCTGGTTTAGTGGCATTTATGAAAAAAGAAATTCTAAGTCTGTTTGCAATCCATTGTGCAATTCATCTTCAACATCTCACAAACAAAAACCTCAGCCAGCGACTTTTTTCAAGCATGACTCTTGTAATATCTGCTATGAACAAAATTAAAGCTCATTCATTAAATTGCAGAATATTTCACCAGTTTTGCCAAGGTAATGATGAAGAGTTTGAACACTTGCTTCTTCACACTGAAGTGCAGTAGTTGTCAAAAGGCTGCTGCTTAAAACTTTTTTTGGATCTTTTTGACACTGATTGAATTTTTGCTCAAAGTCGACAAGAGCTTGGGAAATAAGATTGAACTTCTACGTGGAGATGTGGCACAGCTAGCCGATCTGTATGACAAAATTAACATTCTAAATATCAAACTGCAGGGTGTGAATTTCAAATTAATCCAGGCAAAAAGTGCAGTGTCCACTTTTATCAGAAAATTGGAAATATATAAACAAAATATTGGGAGAAGAATGTTCTCAGTTTCCCTTTCACAGATGGTGATTTGCAAGAGTACTGTTTACACCTGCAGTCACTGAAGAAAGATTTTCAGAATTGATCCAAGGATTTGAACGATCTGGAAATTCCGGACTGGGTAACTATCCCATTTCTTTGCAAGATGGAAGAACAGGAACAGAGCTTGCAAGATGAAATTATTGAAATTCAGAATGATAAAAAAGCTTTTCAAAATTCTTGACTTTTGTGGTACGTGGCTACACTGTCATACGAAGTTTCCTAGTCTTTGGAGAAGAATCAAACTGCTCTTCATTGCATTTCCATTCTCCTGCCATGTTGAAAGAGGCTTCAGTGCAGTAAACCACATACAAAAAACAGAAACCACTTGGACTTTATTATGCATGACGATTTAAGGCTTTTGCTGTCACAACTCCTACTAAAAACTGTCAAGCTCAAGGATTACACTGATATCAAAGCTGCCGTACTGCACACAGGTACTATGCAAGCTAGTTTTAAAGACAAATAAGAAATGAAAGCAGAATCATTTTTCTCATGTTGGCATATTGTAGACGTTTTTACACCAAGGGGGCATCAGAAAGTATACTGTGCCTAAGAGAGGCATTGGCAAGTATGAAGGTGCTTTAGGGGGGTGTTGGCAAGTATGAAGGTGCTTTAGGGGGGTGTTGGCAAGTATGAAGGTGCTTTGGGGGGGGCTTTGGCAAGTATGAAGGTGCTTTAGGGAGACATGGAAAATATGAACGTGCTTTAGGGGGGGCCCTGGCAAGTATGAATGTGCTTTAGGGGGGCCTTGGCAAATATGAAGGTGCTTTAGGGAGACATTGGCAAATATAAAGGTGCTTTGGAGGAGTGTTGGGCTAAAAAAAGGTTGGGAAACACTACTCTGCTAGTTTAGTTAGAAAGATAAGGGCATGAGCCACAGGTCAAAATCACACACATCACCATTGCTTAGTCTAAACCCTATTGGTATTAAATTGACCGTACCAACTGTTTCTGTTCATGGATGCATCTTACTACCATTTTGCAAGGGTTCTTAAGAGAGAGTAATAAATACTGGCCTCGTCAGTATTCACATTCCTGGAATGATAGACCAACGACAGTCTCATTATGTAAAGAAGATTAAGTAGCCTGTCTGTAACAGTGAGAACAAACATGAGGGACAATGTCGGTTAAAAGGACACAGCTTTTGGAAACAAGTGTGGTACGGCACCATTACCCGGATCCCGTTGGGTGGCCCGTGGCCACACGCTGCCGAACCCTCTGATGACCGTTCGACCCGGTTGCAGCACAAACACCGAGCGGCGTTTCCGCTGTTATCAACGGCAGTACTACAAGAAACATGGCATCCACCGAAAGTAAATATGATTCCAGCCCGCGCAGACCTCCGACGCCACAGTTCTTTACCAAACTGTCGGCGCTGTTGGAGAAACCAGAGGTGCGAGGCTTGAGGGTGAGTAACTGCCGCCACGTCGCCACAGCAACCAGGCCTACCTCGGAGTCTGGGTGCTCCCGCCGAATAGCCGCGTTCATCAATTCACACAGGCTCCTAGTGCATTTCTACCCAGGACAACATGGGCACCTCCCTAGGCACGGGCCATATTGGCAACGGGCAGTTACCCTTAAAAAGCAAAAACGATTCTTTAGTGAAGGTAGACTTCATAGTTTACGCCGATACAATTCATTTACAGCTAAACTTTCACCTTTGTTTTTATTATTTCAAAGGCTACAGTTGCCTTTGTGCTGCCGTGATAGACACGTGATGTGTGGGATCAATATAAAGAAGTGGTATACTTATACTTTAATAAAGTATATCAAGTCCATGATTTTTCAGTAACCCCTCTGATGATCCCCAATGATAAGTGCTCAACTGAGACCTGGGCTTCATTCCCATAAATTCACAAATTCTTTAATTCCAAGCCCAATATGAGATTAGATCTTTCTCTGTCTCAATGGCCATTTCTTTGATTAGGAAGCTTCACCTTAGATTCCCAGAAACTGGGATATTATATTGCAGTTGAACAAGATGATGGTAAGGATGCATTTGGACTATTATGTTCACTTTTGGTCACCTTGCTATAGGAAAGATGGCGTTAGGCTGAAAAGAGTTCAGAGGAGATTTATAAGGATGTTGATTGGACTTGAAGGCTAGAGTTATGGAGAGAGATCAATGGGACTTTTTTCACTGGAACATAGAATGAGGGGTGATCTTATAGGGATGTATAAATTATGAGGAGCATAGATAGGGTATGTAATGTATGGATCTATTTCTTTTAGAGCAATGACCCCCCCCTCACCTTTAGCACTAGGTATTGATCTGTTGTCTAAACATGCACATTGTTCTTTCTCTCTTGCTGCAGTCTGAATACACCAGTTAAAGCCATCTCCCATGTGTGTGCTTTTATTTCATTGATACCTAGTTGTGCACAGACCCAACAAATTGGTGACAAGTACAAAGCTGAATGTCAGAAAATATCATGAACTGCACCGACAGTTATGGAACGATAACGGGACGAAATAGCGAGTTAAACAGTACAGAGAAGGCCGTCACGTATGTTAACAAAGGTGTGAGTACAGTGCATAGCAACAGTGAAAGATGCACTGAATTTAAAGTGAAAATAATGTGGCAATGGCTTCAGTCAGGAAAGATGACAAATTTGATAGCACTAATGAAGGCTGAGAGTCGTATGTCAAGAGGGTTGAACTGTATTGTTATGCAGACAACATGGAGGAGCAAAAGACAGCTTCTTAGCTTAATGGGCCCAAGAACGTACAGTCTGTTACAGAACCCTGAAAAGCCAGCAGGTAAGATGTTCAGCGAAATTGTTACAATTTTACAAAATCACTTGAGCCCTGACCCACTGGTATTAGCTGAGAGATTTAGATTTTAGAAAAGGAACCAGTCAAAGGATGAAAGCGTTTCCGAATACATTACAAAACTGCACAAACTTTCCCAGTACTGTGACTTTAGAGATGGACTTTCTGATGCATCAAGGGACAGGCTTGTATGTGGTATGCATAGTCAAAGCACTCAAACGAGGCTACTATCTGAAAGAGACCTGACCTTAAACAGGCATTGACCATTGCAGTATTGTTAGAGACTGTAGAGACTGCAGCAAAGGATGCAGTAGGACTACAGAAAAGGAGGTTAGAATGTGAAATGCACAAAATGTCCCTATGTACACCCCATGTACAAAAAGACAAAAATGTTATCAATGTGGCAAATACTCCCATGATGCAAATAACTGTTGGTTCAAAGTAAAAGTCTCCAGAAAATGTCACAGACAAGGTCACATAGAGAGAATGTGCAAGGCAGACAAAAAGCACAACTGAGTAAAAAGTCTCAAACACAAAACGAAGCAAATGCATAAAGTGACCAAATGTAAAACAGAATTAGACAACATAGAGTCTGACAAAGGTGAACTGTCATGCCTAGAACTGAACAGTATTATTAAAGCAGATCACAAAATCACCTGGATCATGATGGAGGTGTCTGGTGTAAAACTGAAAATGGAGCTGGTTACAGGGACAGCTTTGTCCATAATTCCACAGGCTGACTACAACAGACTGTTTTCTAAGCTACCATTGGAGAAGACCTCAGTGATGCTACAGGCTTACACAGGCAAGAAAATGTTTCCCAAAGGCAAACTGAAAGTAAATGTGGCGTATGGAGGCCAAACACAGCAGTCAGAAAAGTGGGGTGCCAGCACTTTTTGGATGTGAATGGTTGAGAAAACTAAACTGGCACTCAATCAAAGCTCTCAGTGTGACATCAACAGGCAACTGCAGCCTGCTAACCAGAGGCTGTCACAGCTGCTTAATGCTAATCAGAAGGTGTTTGAGAAGGGAATAGATAAACGGATCGAAGACTTGGCCAAAAGCTGTTTGGGATGCCAAAAAGATCAAAATGTACTCCCACAGGCAGCGTTACACCCATTGGAGTGGCTGTCTTCACCATGGCAGAGAGTACATATTGACTTTGCTGGGCCATTCATGGACTCCATGTTCCTGATTGCTGTGGATGCTCATTCAAAGTGGCCGGAGGTTATACCAATGAAGTCAACCACCTCAGCAAAGACTCTCTCCACTCTGAGGACTATCTTCACCAGAAATGGCTTGCCAAAACAAATCGTGTGTGACAACGGACCACAATACTCATCAGAAGAATTCTGACTGTTCATGAAGAAAAATAGCATCAGACATTTCAAGTCATCTCCTCACCACCCAGCAATGAATGGGTTAGCTGAAAGGTTTGTCCAAATTTTCAAGAAGTCCATTTCTGTACAGCACAACGTAGACAACTTCCTTTTTGTGTATCGAACCTCTGTTCATGTGATGACAAATCAGGCCCCTGCAACGCTGTTCATGAACAGGAATCTGAGATCACACATAGACCTCCTGAAACCAGAACTACAGAGGGAAGTAAAGTTGCCAAGTGAATCAGCAAGGAGCTTCCAGATTAGACGGGAAGTCCTAACGCATAATTACCAAGAAGACAACTGGACACTCGGTAGGATAGCTACAAGAACTGGACCACTGATGTATGCAGCGGATGTTGGAGATCAGACATGGAGATGTCATGCGGACCAGATACTGGATGCTCAACCGAAGAACACACCTGAGTTGATTCCATACAACAAGATGGACGAGAAAGGCAAATGCAATGTTAGCATTCATTTCGCAAGCACAAGAATATTAAAGCAAGGATGTAATGCTGAGGCTTTATAAAGCACTGGTGAAGCACTTGGAGTAGTGTGAGCAGTTTTGGTCCTCTTATCTAAGCAAGGATGTGCTGACATTGGAGAGGGTTCAGAGGACGTTCATGAGAATGATTCCGGGAATGAAAGGGCTATCATTTGAGGAGCGTTTGATGGCTCTGGGCCTGTACTTGATGAAATTTAGAAGAGTGAGGGGGGATCTCATTGAAGCCTATCAAATGTTGAAAGACCTAGATAGAATGGATATGGAGAAGGTGTTTCCTATAGTTGAGGAGTCTCGGACCAGAGGGCACAGACTCAGAATAGATGGATGCCATTTAAAATGGTGATGAGGAGGAATTTCTTTAGCCAGAGGGTGGTGAATCTGTGGAACTGGTTGCCACAGGCGGCTGTGGAGGCCAGGTCATTTGGTATTGAAGGTGGAGGTTGATAAATTCTTGATTAGTCAGGGCATGAAAGATTGCTGGGAGAAGGCAGGAGAATGGATCTGAGAGGGGAAAATGGATCAGCCATGATGAAATGACACAGCAGACTCGCTGGGCCAAATAGCCTAATTTTGCTCCCATCTCTTACAGACTTATGGTCTTTTCTAGACCATTTATCACTTTGCTTTTAGTACCTGCCAGAGAGAAAGGTTGAACAAGTTAGGTCTTTATTCTTTGGAATGTAGCAGGTTGAGGGGGGACTTGATAGAGGTATTTAAAATTATGAGGGGGATAGATAGAGTTGACGTGGATAGGCTTTTTCCATTGAGAGTGGGAGAGGTTCAAACAAAAGGACATGAGTTGAGAGTAAAGGGCAAAAGTTTAGGGGTAACATGAGGGGGAACTTCTTTACTCAGAGAGTGGTAGCTGTGTGGAACGAGCTTCCAGCAGAAGTAGTTGAGACAGGTTGGATGTTGTCATTTAAGGTTAAATTGGGTAGATATATAGACAGGAAAGGAATGGAGGGTTATGGGCTGAGTGCAGGTCAGTGGGACTAGGTGAGAGTAAGAGTTCGGCACGGTCTAGAAGGGCCGAGATGGCCTGTTTCCGTGCTGTAATTGTTATATGGTTATATGGTTATATTTTGTGATTTAAATTCTAGTTATAATAATTATACAGTCAATCATAAAGAAACTGACCACACTGTGTGGTGAGGGATAATTTAGACAATTGCATATTTAAATTTAATGGATAGCTGCAATATATGCCCTGGGATATAACACAATGACGTACTCATTCTCTATGGAATCAATATAGACAAATTAACTATGCATAACATATGCCTCCTCTGTTAAAAAGCAGATATGCATATTTGTACAAGTTAGGAACTAAGTTAAAACTGTTATATTTCTTTTAGTTTATGTTACTGCAGTTGACATGAGTGCCACTCTTGTTCCAGAAATGTAGGCAAGAATTAGAGAAATACTGTTAAAATGAACAATCAGTGATCTAATCAAATTCACAGCATGAGGTGGCTGTTGGTTTGATCCCTTGAAGCAATAGGGAATTCCTTTTAAACTGATGCAAAGAAGATATGGCTCACATGCTATAGCCAATTTTGGCAGGTTCCCAGAAGCCTCCAAGCACAGGAATAAATAGGTATTGATTCCACATCTCCTCGGTAGATTAAGGAATGGAATGAGATTTAGTTTGAACACACATAGCCAGCAATTGCTTTGTGATATTCTAGAATGAAGTCAGTATAGATCTGGCAGGGTGGTTGGTTTGTCACGACTGTCCTGCATTATATATATTATCATGATGAGACTGTGGATTTACAACTGAAATTCTTCACCACCGAGTTTTAGAATTTCAGTGGGAATACCTGGTCCCGAGATGGGTTATTTTTGAAAAAGGGTATGGCCTTTTTGACTTCCCAAGAGTTAGGAGTGGAATCAAGATTGACTTGAATAGGCTGCTGTGCGATAAATTCAAACATGCTGGCATACAGAATGAATCGGAATCAGGTGGAATATCACCAGCATATATCATGAATTTTGTTAACTTTGCAGCAGCAGTACAGTGCAATACATAATAGAGGAAAAATGTATGAAATATATATATAATAGTTCAATTAAATAAATAGTCCAAAAACAAATAGAAATAAAAAAATAGTGAGGTAGTATTTATAGGTTCAATGTCCATTCAAAAATCGGATGGCAGAGGGGAAGAAGGTGTTCCTGAATTGCTGAGTGTGTACCTTCAGGCTTCTGTACCTCCTGTTGGTAGCAATGAGAAGAGAGCATATCGAGGAGGGTACGTGATGTTGTGCCATTGATCGGGCACTTCCCTGAATAACTCCTACAAAAACTTCTTTACAACTTTGGAATCTTTAAATTTGCGAACCCAGGATTTATAAAATAATACGAAGGATGTTGTGAATAGATTACAAAGCCTGGAAAAAGAAAAAGATTCCTGGAGAACTGAGAAAGTAAAAATAATGGATAAACTGGACTCCCTTGAAAACTATAGCAGAAGAAATAATATCAAGATAGTGGGTTTAAAAGAGGGATTGGAAGGAAGAGACACAATAACTGAGGAAAAAACATTTTGACGAGGAATTATAGAAAGAGCCCACAGGACTTTAATCCCCCGACCACCTCCAGAGCAAAGGCTGCGCTCTATACTTATACGCTTTTTGAATTATCAAGATAAACAAAAAGTATTACAAGCTGCAGCAATAGAGAGAGAAATGGCCTACTAGAGTTTGAAGGGGGAAAGATATTCTTCCTTCCAGATATTAGTGTGGCCTTGTTAAGAAAAAGGAAAGACTTTGACTTAACAAGGAGGTTATTAAATAATAAAGGTCTTCAGTATTCTTTATTATATCCAGCAAAGCTGAGAATTACTCTGTCGGATGGAGGGAGGAAATTTTTTACTAACCCCCAGGAGGCAATAAACTTTATTCAAAAAATGTCTGAGACATCGTGATTCAGAATATTCTTCTGGAACAAGGGGCCTAGAAAGATGTATCTTGGACAAAATATATGAAGAAAATTATTTGATTTTCTTTATTAATATAGATTAATTTTAACAACATTATAATCTTGAACTTTAAATCTATATGATTATGGATGAAGACTTATGATTTAAAATATTGATTATGTATGGTCTTTTTGAATTATACTACAGGAACTATGTAGTTCATCTAATTTTGTTATAACTAGTATGAATAGTTTTGATTATATAGATGTCATCTTTTGATATGTTTAATTTTTGGTATGCTGTATATGTATTAAGTTACAACATTTAGGGTTATATGTAGTAGGTTTCTTTGAATTCTATTCTTTATTCAGATATATCACTATATTAATGACATTTACTTTCAATATTATAGATTGTTAGATATTTAGTAATAATGAGTGTGGAATATAATTTATTTTTACAGATGTTTAATTAAGGAGTTATTCGGAGAGTGGATAATTTTTCGTCTCTTTTCTTTAAAAAAAGATTAATTATGTTATATGTTAAAGAATGTCCATCTTTAGTGCGATGTTCATTGGACCCCACAGTAAGCGGGGTTAAGGCGCTGTGGACTTGGAGCGCCAGTTGGGAGGGTTTTTCTCCCTTTCTTTTTCTTTTTTTTTCTTTTATTTTCTTTCCTCTTTGGTTTCCTTTCTATTTTCTATACTCTATTGAGAATGGCACCAAATATCTCAGAGTCACTCAAAGAAGTGGGATTAATTTATACTTTTTTTTGTGGGCAGGATTTATCAATCAATAAAATCTGATAACTATGAATAGAACAATTAAATTTTTAAGTCTTAATGTTAATGGGATAAATGGACCGATAAAAAGGAAAAAGGTCCTGGCATATCTTTAAAAAAATCATGTTGATATTACCTTTCTTCAAGAAACTCATCTTACAGTGACAGAACATAACAATTTAAAGAGAGGATGGGTTGGTCAAGTAATAGCATCCTCCTTTAATTCTAAAGCCAGAGGAGTGGCCGTATTGATAGGGAAGAATTTGCCAGTGAGGGTGGAGGGTACTATCATAGATCCGGCCGGGAGATTTGTTATGGTCAATGTCAAATGTATTCAGAATCCTGGACACTTTTGAATTTATATGCCCCCAATTATGATGACGAGAAATTTATCCAAAATATTTTTTTGAAAGTTGTTCAAGGATATGAAAATATCTTAATTGGAGGGGATTTCAATTTTTGTCTGGATCCAATTTTAGATAGATCAGTTAAGAAAGTCGTGAAGGTCAGGGCAGCAAAAACCACCCAGGCCTTCATGAAGGACTTGAATATAATAGATGCTTGGAGATGGCAGCATCCAAGGGAAAGAGTCTATTCTTTCTATTCAAAACAATATGATTCCTACTCTAGAATTGACTTATTTCTAATACAGTATCAGCTAAATTAGAAAGTAGGATCATTCAGGCAGAATATGCCGCTAGACTATCGGACCATTCACCTTTAATTTTATCAATCGAAATGCCCAATAAACAAAAAACATTATATAGACGGCGTTTTAATCCTTTGCTGTTGAAAAGACCAGAGTTTTGCAGTTTTATTAGAGCTCAAATAGAATTGTTCTGTGAGACGAACTCACCCTCTACTGCTGATAATATCTTATTATGGGACACATTAAAACCATACTTAAGAGGACAGATAATTGGATATGTTAAGGGTATAAAAAATAAATATGTAACAGAATTAAATGAATTGGAGAAAGAAATAACACAATTAGAAAAAGACTGTCAGAATTTAACAACAGAGGAAAATTATAAAAAAATTAATAAATAATTACTTACAGTATACACAAAACAAACCTATAGAATAGAAAAAATGATACTAAAATCAAAACAACAATATTATGAATTAAGAGAGAGAACCCATAAAGTACTATCTTGGCAATTGAAGGTGGAAGAAACCTCCAGAACAATGAATGCGATTCAAACAGGGGAAGGTAAGATTTCATACATGCTAAAAAAAAGATACTTTTAAGCAGTTCTATTCGGAATTATATAAATCAGAATCAGTGGGTGACTCACTGAAAATTGATGATTTCTTGTCTAATTTACAGCTTCCCAAATTGAGTCAACAAGATCAGGAAGAATTGAATGCCCCTTTTTCTAGGGATGAAATTGAAAGAGCCCTAGGCTTATTACAGGCTAATTAATCACCCGTAGATGATGGTTTTCCCCCTGAATTTTATAGAGAATTTAAGGATCAATTAATGCCCCTTTTTATGAGGGTTGTGATTCAGGCTGAGGAGACCCATACTCTACTGGAATCCTTTTCAACAGCAATTATTATGTTAATTCTTAAGAAGGATAAGGATCGGCTAAATAGGTCTATCTCACTTTTAAATGCGGACTATAAAATTATAGCAAAGGCATTGGCTAATAGATTAGCTCGATATCTGCCAAAATTGATTAAATCCAATCAAACAGGATTTATTAAAAATAGACAATTATCTGATAATATTGGCAGACTATTAGACTATATTATATTTAGCTAGGACAAAGGTGGACCCGACTGTAGCAGTGGCTTTAGATGCTGAAAAGGCCTTTGATAGACTTGAATGGGATCTTTTATTTAAAACAATGGGAAAATTTGGTCTAGGCCAAATATTTATAAATTGGTAAGAGCACTTTACCATCAGTCTAAGGCCAAAATAATTATGAACGGGCAGATTTCACCAGTTTTCTCTGGACATAGATCTAGTAGACAAGGTCGCCCACTATCTCCAGCTCTATTTGTTCTGGCAATAGAGCCATTGGCTGAGGCTGTTAGATGGGATCCAGACATAAAGGGGTTTAAAGTGGCCCAGGAAGAATATAAAATTAATTTATTTGCTAATGACATTTTAGTATATTTGGCTGACCCGCCCGGCTCTTTGGTAAGCCTTAGAGCCTTGCTGGACAATTATGATATAGTCTCGGGATATAAAATAAATTCGAATAAAAGTGAAATTTTACCTTTAGGTAGAGGAGACTATGCCCAATATCAATATGGCACTCAGTTTAGATGGGTTAAATTCAACATGAAATATCTGGGGATTAAGTTTAATGGTAATTTGGATGACCTTTATAAACTTAATTATCTCCCCTTGCTGCAGAATGTTGAAGAGGACCTACGTAGGTGGATAAAGCTTCCCATCACACTGATGGGCAGGGTAAACTGTATAAAAATGAAGATAATGCCGAGACTTCAGTATTTTTTTCAGTCTTTACCTATCCCATTATCCAATAATTTTTTTAAGATTCTCAATGCACATATTCATCTATTTTTATGGTCGGGTAAAATATCTAGAATCTCCATGGAAGAGTTGACCTGGGACTATAAATTGGGAGGGTTAAAATTACCAGATTTTAAAAAATATTATTTAGCTGCACAAGCACGTTTTATTGCTTCTTTTTTTGATGAGACAACTATTCCTTCTTGGGTTACAATTGGTTTACATATGGTAGGAGAAGAGATGGCAGAAGAATTTATATATAAATGGGACTCCAAATTAAGTAAAAAGAAAACAAACAATCCTCTACTGAGACATGTAATTTATATCTTGGAAAAAAATTAAACAACTTATGGGTCTAAAAAAAGGAATATCCTCAAAGACGCCTCTATCTCAGAACAGATTAATACCCATGAGTCTAGGTAATAAGTTTCTAGTCACCTGGTATCAACACGGTATCAGGCGCATTGAAGATTGTTATAATCAGCAGAAGCAATTTATGTCTTTTGAGGGACTTAAAAATAAATATAATTTATCTAATAACACATTCTTCTGCTATCTCCAATTACGATCTTTTTTGAGGGACTTTGGGTCCATCACTGGCCCTACCAAAGTGCTTAGGCATGGAGATTCAAATTCGAAAGGGGAATACAACTAAATTTATTTCTAATATGTATTCTTTATTCCAGGACCAATGCCCAAAGCTTGGTATATACAGATCGAGGGAGAGATGGGAGTTGGCTTTGGGCATTGTAATTGATCATCAATGTTGGTCATATCTATGTTTGGATAGGTTACCACTCTTATCAACTCTAGATACAGCATGATACATCTTAATTTTTTACATTAGTTGTATCTCACACCTGAAAAAATACATAAAAATAAAACAGAAATTTCTGACAAGTCTTTCAGGTATGGCATAGATGTTGGTACCTTTTTGCATTCCACCTGGCTATGCACAAAACTGAGATCTTTTTGGATAGATCTGGAGGAGGTACTGGGAAAGATTCTGGGGATGGATTTCCCTCTAGACCCAAAATTGTTTCTTCTGGGGAACTTAGCAGTTTTGAAAGTTAACCTCCCCAGGAATAAATCCAAGTTTATTAAAATTGCATTGTCAGTGGCCAGGAAATGCATAGCGGTAACATGGAAATCTGATTCCCTTGTACATATTGATTGTTGGAATAAAGAAATGCAAAGTTGTATACCCCTTGAGAAGATTACTTGTACCCTGAGGAATGGATACACTATGTTCATTGAGATTTGGCAACCATATTTGGATTACTTAAATGCCCAGATTGTTTAATTTATTTATTTTAATATTTTTTAATTAATATATCCCTTATTATAAGCTAGTTTTTTTAATTTGTATTTTAAACTGACTCTGAGAGCTGGATGCCTACTCTTTTTTTTCTTTTTTTTTCTCTTTTATTTTTTCTTCTCTCCTTTCTTTCCTCTGTCTTTTATGTTTTTTTTCCCTCTTTTTTCTAAATGCGGGGAGATGGTGTTGGGATAGGTGTATTTTTTTTCTCTCGGAGTTATTAATGTATTTGAATTAATTTTTTTCAATATGTATTAATTGTTGTATTAATTGAGTCCTTATATTTCTTCTTTAAAAAAATTAAATAAAATATATTTTAAAAAAAGAGGGCATATCCTGGGTAATGGGGGACCTTAATGATGGACACCGCCTTTCTGAGGCATTGCTCTTTGAAGATGTCCTAGATACTACGAAGGGCATTGCCCATGGTGGAGTTGACTAATTTTACAACCCTCTGCAGCTTGCTTCGATCCTGTAGTTTCCTGGCAACCACCCCCCCCCCTCTTACCAGAGGGTGATTTAGCCAGTTAGATACATCTGTAGAAGTTTTCAAGTGTTTTAGGTGACAAACCAAATCTCCTCAAACTCCTAATGAAATATAGCCACTGTCTTGCCTTCTTTATTGCTGCATCAGTAACTTCCAGCTGGGAAGAGAAAGACCTCAGAGATGATGTAATTTTAATCATCTACTAAATGGAAGCAAATCAAATTGTGGTAACTAAAGACAAATCTCTGTACCACAGGGAAGTCATTGCCAGGTTACTCCTCAAATGTCTCCTCCAAGGAGGAGGAGGAGCTGCTTCTTATTCCATAGGGAGGATTCCATCCATTTAGAGACACAGTGGACATGTTGTTCACCACTCGATAACTCCCAAGAAAATGCAAAGAGTGGTACTTATCACTGTACAAGGTCTCCAAACTAAAGCATTTGACTCCATTACATGGAAGAGACTATGGCAAATTTGGCTATGTACCTGCTGAAATTCATCTCCATCAGTTTGCATGCAAGCCATTATATCAACCACTCTGTGAAAACCAGTTTCAACAAAGACTATCATTGCCCCATCACTTTTCTCAGTCTTTCTCAGTGCAATGTTGCATCCTGCCTCCAACATTGGACCATCAGTCATAGGAGCAGAAATAGGCTATTTGGCCCATTGAGTCTGCTCCGCCATTCCATCATAACTGATCCATTTTCCCTCTCAACCCTACTCTCCTGCCTTCTCCCTGTAACCTTTGCAGCCTTGACTAATCAAGAAACTATCAACCTCCACTTGAAATATACTCAATGACTTGGCCTCCACAGCTGGCTGTGACATTAAATTCCACATATTCCCTACCTTCTGGCCAAGAAATTCCTATTCTGAGGCTGTGCTTTCTAGACACTCCTCCATCCTCTTCACCTCCACTCTAGGCCTCTGAATATTCAATAGGTTTCAAGAGATCCTCCCCTCATTCTTCTAAACCCCAGCGAGTACAAGCCCAGAGCTCCTGGTACTTTCAGTCCTGGAATCAGTCCCATGAAACTCCTCTGGACCCACTCCAATGCCAGCACATCCAGATAAGGGGCCCAAAACTTCTCATAATACTCCCAGTATGCTCTGACCAATGTCTTATAAAGCTTCAGCATTACATCTTTGCTTTTATATTCTAGTCCTCTTAAAACGAATGACATCATATTTGCAAGTTAACCTTAAGGGAATCCCGCACAAGGACTCCCAAGTCCTTTTCCACCTCTGATTTTTGAATTTTCTCCCCACTTAGAAAATAGTCAATGCCTTTATTCCTTCTACCAAAATGCATAACCATGCACTTCCCTGCACTGTATTCCATCTGCCACTTCTTTGCCCATTCTCCCAGTCTGTCTACAGACTTCCTGTTTCCTCAACACTACCTGCCCTCCAACTTTCTTTGTACTGTCTGCACACATGGCCATAAAGCCATCAATCCCGTCATCCATGACATATAACATGATAAGAATGCCAACCGCTTACTTAACACAAACCTCCCTTGGCAGTGGAACAAATTTTCATTACCAATGGTAAACAGTAAACCTCTGGTGAATATGGCAATAATCAATGTGAAATTCACGACTACTTTCAGTGCATCAGCACACCATATTGAGATTGAGGGAAACGGTACCTCAACATCAGGCTTCAGGCCTGGCCCTGGGTAGCAATGATCCCTATCTCCCTCCGTGCTTTTGAGACTTGGATTATTTACAGCAGTTTATTTTTAAGGCACTGGAAGTACACTAACTATGCTGTCTTTGCAAAATCCTTCAAATTTACAGGAAGAACAAGTGAACTATTGTCAGTGTCCTCTCTCAGGCTAACATCTCCAGTACTAAGGCCCTATTTAGTTGGCTACTTTAGCATGCCTACGACCATTCTATTCTGAGCTCTATAATGGGAAGAGATGGTAGACAGAGAAAAAGATTCAAGGATGTCCTCAGAGTTTCCTTGAAGAAATGAAGCGTCCCTAGTTACTCCTGCGAACATCAAGCCTGTGGCGACTCAGAATGGAGTAGCATCTGGCACGGTATTGAGAACCTAGAAGCCATGCAGTTGGAGCACACAGAAGCCATGAAGGAGCACAAGCCAGCTTACACTCATTTGCCCCATCAGCCTCTTGCTGTTCAATTTGTGGAAGAGTCTGCAATTCTCACATTGGCCTCGAAGCACATAGAACTAGAGTGCAAGCAAATCTATGTAATCTGAGGAACTGCCTTAGAGAAATAGGTGGAGGAAATGTCAATATTTTCTGTGTACTGTCTGAGTTTCAAGTTGTTGCGGGTAATTTACAGATAGCAAGTTGAAGTAAAAATGACAGCCTTTCAAAGATAAAGATTTTTTTTGTTTTTTGTACTTTGAATATTTGTATTCAAACTTTGAATACAAAACTTGAGTATTGTACTTCAGTAAGGATGTAGTTCATGTGGCGTGTGGCCAAGTGGTTAGGGCGTTGGGCTCACGATCTGAAGGTCGTGGGTTTGAGTCTCGGCCAAGGCAGTGTGTTGTGTCTTTGAGCAAGGCACTTAACCACACACTGCTGCAGTCCACCCAGCTGAAAATGGGTACCAGCAGGGGAGTCTCGTACTCTCAGTCGCTTCACGCCACAGAAACCAGCATTAGCACCGGCCTGATGGGCCACAAAGGCTCGGGGCAGACTTTGACTTTGAAGGATGTATTTCACATACCAAAATTTACCCTTTGTTTAGGAAAAAAACTAAATTTGTTTTGCTGTTATCATTCTGTTTCAGTGGGACGAGAAAGGAAAAGTGATTATTGTGAATGCAAAGATCTATGAAGAGGAAATTAATATGTGTGGTGAGCTTCTCCCTGAGCTAAGGAACTATCAGAGTATGTCCATGCTTCACAGCCTACTGTGTACTTATGGATTTAAAAAGAAGATGGCAAAGTAGGTTATTGAAGGGACTAACTGATTGATTGTCAAAATAAAAGTGTAGTTTGGATAGCAAAGAAACTGAACAACAAAACTAGATATTATACAGTTCTTTTACAATTGACTTTTCATAACATTTCTAAAAAAATCCTATTTTAGCTTTCATCAACAAATTTCTTGCATAATGATTATAACAGCAGAAACATCCACTCTAGTAATTATTTCAAATTTTATAAAGTAAAATTAAAATGATTATGCAATGAATTAGATCAACTGAACATCCTCAGTTAATATCTCCTTTGAATACTGTTTTCCTATAACAACTGCACAGAGCCAGTTTTTATAAACTATAAATATTATTTATTGTACTTACTTTTTTTGAAATAAAAATATGTTCTTAGAATATCATTTTAACAGTGGAGAAAACATCTCCATACACAGAATGATTATAATAGGACCTTGGAATTTACTTTTAACTAAATAGAGTATGTACTAAATTTTAAAAAAAGGTTGCTAATCATTTTCAATGATGTAGACAACAGATTTAACATATCCATATTTTGTCTGCTCTTATTACACAGATATTATTAACATACTCATTCTGAATGATTTATGCTGTTATTAAAATAATGAAGCACACAAGAATGGTGCAAGCTTCCAGAATATAGCTCCAAGCACCAGCTTGCATTGTAGCAAATTTAGCAGAAAATATCTCAAGAGTCACAGTTATGTGAAAAATACAATTGAATAAAAAACTTGAGCTCTTACTGGTAATTTACAGAATCCATAGAGTGGAAATAATGAAGATGAAAGCAAGACCTTGAATGAAGGGAATGAGTATCTATGAGACAGCTCTAAGGAGTATAGACTGAAAAGAACATAGATAGAGAGGAACAGGATTGAGAAGCTGGGATTTTGTTATAGAAATAATAATAGGCACAGCCATGGACAGATAACAAAACTAACAGCACATTACTGTCAAGAAAATTCATTATTAAAATATTTCTCAAAATTACAGCATTGTGATATACAATTGTCTTCATTAGTATAAATAGCAAAGAAAAAATAAAAAATAATTACATGACCATCTTCAAAAAAACCTTTTTAGTAAAACACAAATAATGACATTATAAAACCATTAATGCTTTGAGGTAATTACGGAGCATTCTCCAGAGCCCCTTTAATCTCTGTTCCAAATCTGAAACACAACCTATAAGTACGCCAGCATATTTTTGTGTATATTTTACACAGTAAACTTATATTTAAATATAATTAACTTGGACATTTCCCCAGCTGTAGAATATGCTTCCCGGCCATCTCTTAATGAATGTTCAAATTAGATATATTTTTCTAACTACATTAGCGTTATACTTTAAAGAAAATTATAGCCATATTATTGACATAAATAAAGCTTTCTAATAAATTAGAATACATTTTTTCTACATTAGTAGATATAACTTGATTTCTGCACAATTGATCAAATCTGATACAGCATGATTTATGTTTGAATTTTGATGTTGTAATTGTCATTATTTATAATATGAATCCAAAAGTCCAATGTAAAATGTCTAAAAAAATTCAGTAAATTATGTTATTTTCCTGCACTATCGACTAAGATCCTATCACACAATTCACATTCATACAGTAGCTTTACTATAATTTGTCAATGACTTTTTAAACCCACTTTTGCAATAAAGAGTATTATTTTTATTCAATAGGGTAAGTGGTATACTGTGCAGGTTGTAGCTGTTTAAATGCACTGTCAGATTAATGATACCTTGTTTATACCAGTGTTTTCCCGAATAGCAGGTTGGTTATCATGTGCTCAAAATTATTATGAATTTACTTCAGCCTGGATTAATGGGTAAAGGTACCACTGGAAACTAGAACAAAATATGTCCATATCTGGAGGGCAAGCAAATGTAATGTGTGCTCCGGATTACTGGCTAGTCACTGAGTGCTCTGTGCTTTCCCTATTGACTATCCTGGAGTCCCTGCGGTGAATATTTGCTTTGGGGTTATTTATCTGCCTCAGGTTTAAAATTGGTGCACATGAAATGTAGTGGAGAATAAGGCCAGGCAATTCTTCAGATGTTCAGTTGAAGCAGAAAGGCACTCACTTTTCTCATTACAGAATATGTGAATATTGTGCAAAGATTGAGGTCCCCCCCCGAAAAAAAAAGATTCTGATGGTTGAATAAGATGCCAAAATCACTGCCTCAACTCACCTTTTATGTGTCCACTGATCCTACAGAATAAATCTAGCCAATAATCTACCAGGGTGGCAAAGAGGAATTGCAGGAGATTCTAACTCACAATGGTACACGTTGTTGTATGGAGAAAAGGAGAATCTCTTTCTGTTTCAATTGGTCATCAGCTACTGTGACAACAGGGAGGAAAAGTGCCTGACCACCTGCACTTTTCCAGAATTTACTGAGATCTAAACATAAAATAAACAGATAATTCCAAATCAAGGATTCAGAGCATCAGGTAAAATGCATCGTACAATGTTAAAATCGTTGCATTGAAATGAGCAAAAATATTTTCATTCTATATTAAACTAGCAAGGTGCAAAACAATGTTATTAATATTTTAAAGGAATATCCCGTATCAACAACAAGCAGCCTGCTGGAGGAATTCAATACTGGTGCAGGATTTCAACAATTTATTTCTTCTCACCGATGCTGCTCGACCCGCTGAGTTCCTCCAGGAGATTGCTGCTCCAGATTCCAGCATTTGCTGTCTCTTGTGTCTCCCATATCAACATAAATATCGTAGAGAAGAGGCAAATTTCTTAACAACAGACAGAATTGTAGTCCTGGAGTCCAGTGTAACAGGGCCCTTTCCCAAACCACCCCGATAACCTTTCTCAGGCAAAAACAAAGTTGCGTGCTTTGTCAAATGTAGAACCTATTTTTGGAAAGGAATGGAATGCTGGTTTTACTTAAAAGGAAAATTAAGTATAAATGTGGGAGAGTATCACTCCAACATTAAAGGACATTAATGAAGCTATTTTTAGAGTACTTTGTACAGTTTTCATCTCCTTATTTAAGCAAACGTAATTAGAGGTGGCTTAATAGGGCAATCGCAAGTATTGAGTGAACAGAACGTCAAAACTGTTTAAAATTAAGTAAACAATATAAAATTTGTATTCAAAATAGTAAAAAAAGTCCAAATAAATATATAATTAAAAGCAAAACATTATTTTAAAATAAGGACTTTCCCCTTCTTAAACCTTTATACAACAAATCACATTAAAGTTAGTAGAATTTTCGCCCCAGCGCTAGAACTGCGTTTCATATTCTGGGAGTAAACCTCAGTGGCAACTAATGGAACGGCCATCAACAGCCAGCTAGATCTGTTCCGCCGCCTCCTATTTTCCGACCCCAGAATGGGTATAGATAATGAAAAGAAATAAACAAGTAGAGAAAAAAATTGTGATGAAAAGGTGTCAGTGCTATTTGTCCTTACCGGCCGCGCCCGGTTTATGGAGCTTTTCCAGCATCAGCAATATTTTCCTTTTTATTGAAACGAAATGTAGGTTTTAGAACTTCTCCAAAAATAAACTGTTGTGAAAATATATTTTTAAAAACGTTAAGCTATAGCGTTGTCTACCCCAGTCGGATTTCTCTTTTCACGCACTTGGTTTAGACACGCTGCCACTAGATGGGGTTGCCTACATTACTAATGTAATTTTGTTTCGAACGTGTTGCCTCCTCAGATTTTTTTTGGTTTATGATAGCTTGAAGCTGAACACAAATATAATTTCACACTCCTTGTATCACGTAGGAATTTGGAGAAACAAGAAATTAACTTGTATTGAATATAATACGGTTAATTGCATAATGACGCTAAATTAACTTGTATTGAATATAATACGGTTAATTGCATAATGACGCTTTGCAATTGTTCCGTGATGATTTTCGTTTGGACCCAGTGTCTGAGGCTTTTCGCTTAAGTGTCCAGCAATAATACTGGACAACAAAGATTTTGCTTTCTGAATACTTTTGGATGTATCGTACGGATTCTGGTCTGCTGATCATGAAAATCACCACGAAATTTCACTACCGCGCACCATATTTTTGAAATCGCCTGTATTTGTTATTTTAAAATCATAATTCAAATCAATTAAAATGTTGCTCACAATGTAAGTTGGAAGGGTTTCTATCTGGTCCAGGCATGTCTGGCATGCACAGGCAAGGCAGGTTTTAGAAAAGGCTATAAAAGCATCAAGCACACACCGTTCTATGCGTTGCGTTTACATGGATATTGGTGTGTGATCACATGGATGCACATGCATTGGGGTACAGTATTTGTGATAGCAACGTCTCGCCAATGTTCCAACAGCCGCGATACCTTCTGTTATATTTGTGACAAGTATACATTTAATTCTCAAAGACGGAGCATGACTCCTTTTACTAAGAAAGGCTATGAGCTCTACCTTGGGTGTAGAATTGACGACCAAGACAAAGAACACCTGGGCTCCTCATTTTGGTGCACCAACATGCACTGTCGATCTTAGAGCTTGGCTCAGAGGTACAAGGAAGTCAATGATATGGCCAAAGCAAATCTGTTTGCTACTTCTGTCTGACCAGTGTACTTGATTTCTCTGCTAAAAACAAGACATCTACTGAATACCACAATTTCCCTTCAGCCATGAGACCTGTGCCGCATGATGATAGTCTTCCAGTAACAAAGCCACCAGAGACATGGAGACTGGAGGAGGCAGACGAAGGTGCCATGATGCATGAGCCAGGAATGGAAAATGACCCTGATACTGATAGATTTGGAACCCTTTATGTCGAGTGAACCTCATTTGATAACTCAATCTGAGTTAAATGACCTGGTCAGTAACTTGGCAAACACAGAATTACTGAGTTCAAGACTGCAAGGATAGAATCTCTGTCACCAGGCACAAAAATTTCCATGAAGGATTTTGATATTTGAGACAGATGTTTCCCAGAATAACTGATGCTGAAGGCATTTTGGTTGGTCCATAAATCAAACAGGCCAAACGAAAATCAATTTCCCCCGGGATCAATAAAGTATAACTATGACTATGACATCAATGACAGGCAATGAGAATAACTTCTAGTAGGACCACAGAAAATCGCATGGAAGACATTCAAGGATGTTTAAATTTTTTTTGGCAAGTACAGAGCACCAAACTACTTGTAGCTAGTTGATAATATACTTCAAGCACGCAAAACCATGAAATGCAAAATGTCATTAAAATTCTTTTTCTGCATTCCCATCTTGACTTCCCTGCAAATCTTGGCACTGTCAGTGACGAGCATGGTGAAAGGTTTCACCAGGATATTGAGGTAATGGAAGAACAGTATCAGAGCAATTAGAATTGGCTTTGACTTCTGAGTACCTCTGAGCCAAGCTCTAAGAATGGCAGCATTCCTGCCATGCAGCATCCACCCTGCCTAAGCTAGCCCATGCATGCCTGGACAAGATAGAAAACCTTTCAGCTTACATTGTGGGCAATGTTTTAATTGACGAATTATGAATTGGAATAAATATAGACAACTTCAAAAAATGGTGTGTGATGGGGAAATTTCACGGTATTTTCATGATCTACAGCCCAGTATCCATCATTGGAGGTGGTTCAAAGAAGGATTACTAGGGGAAGCCCAAGAAGTTAGTGAAGAAAACTTGAACAGGTTTGGTTTGGGCTTGTAGTAACACATTAGACTCTTAGGTTGCTACACAAGGTAAGTAATGGGCATAGTCTCAGAATGGGATAAAGAGGAATTTCTTCTCCCAAAAGGTTCTTTATACTTTAAGTCGTTACATCACTCCAGAAAGTCATGGAAGCAGAATTTTTGGATATATTCAAAACTGAGATGAATTTTTTTAAACAATCAGTAAGAGAATCTAGGATTATGGGAATAGGCTAGGAAAATAACCTCAAAGAATGTTGGCTGAGGCCTGATTTATTGAAAGGCAAGAGCAGGTTTGAGCAGCTGAATGGCCTACTCTTTTTCTTGTGGCCAATAACTTTTTCACAGATGTTGCTTGACCTGATGAGTATTTCCAAAATATTTCATGGTTCCTGCAGATTTGTAAAGAATGCTGTTTAAGCCATTGTGATGTCAGCTAAAATTGACCCCTGTTATCCAGTACTGACTGGCGGCATTTAGTATTAATTTAAATTTCTTGCTTTTATGAGTGGCACAAATTTGATTGAATGTTTTATGTAATCTGCCTTATCAGCTGCACTATCACTTTAAATTATTAATTCAATAGTTACATTATTACACAAGTAATTCATTATCAAACCATCAGCCACCTTTGGAGAGTGATTCAGAACTTCAGGTTAATGATCTTTGAATTTAATTGGAGAATATTAGCGACATTTGAAACATCCCAAATATCAAGAATATTGAAATCTCACTATGCAACTATTAATTGTGATTTGATGTCACCAAAAATTCTCTTTCTCCCTTTTTCATGGGACAGTAGATATATAGTTTTGATATTCAGAAGCCTTATTGTATTATCTCAGTATGTTTAGCTCTAGTTATCTAAGACCCTCAAATAATTTGCTTAAACTTCAAACTTTGTAATCCATTGTAAATAATTAGTACAGCAGCACACAAAATAACAAATTAGCTTATATTGGATCCAAAATCATGAGTAAGATCACATGCCCATATTGCTATAATTTTGTTGTTTAGGAACAAAGATCAGAGCAATTAACTTGAACATTTGTCACAGAAATTCGTTAAAAGCAAAATCATTTAGAGCAATGTATGTTACTGGACTCTACAGATGCATTATAACACTTCTTAAAAAAAAGGCAAGATAGATATCATAAAATGATGAAAAATATAAAATCTTCTTGACATTTGACCTTTCTCATGATTTTCCATTAGATACATTCAATTCAATAGTAATTTAATAAATTGCATTAATTTTTTGCCTGAAATTTTAGGGCCAGTGCAGAAGTTCATGTCTTCCAACACCCGGATTTCACAAAAGAGAACTCATACAAAGAGAGCGAAAGCAATAAACCTGATCTTTCGGCAGTTGCTTTACAGCAGAAGAGATCCTTTAAGAAAAAGAGACGCAACGATGGGAAGGTGCTGCTAAGTAATACAACAGTCTCTCCAAAAACATCTACAGCATCTCTAGAAAACAGCAACAGAATATGTAAGACAAATTAACAAATATTAAGGGTTTCTTATTGAAGGCTGAAGAAAGCTACAGGTATCATAGGAATTAACATGTCAACTGAGTAAACCAAAATAAACTGTAGTTTAATAGTAACATCAGTGATAGATTCCTCTCAGCTTGATGACTTCTTCAAAAAATGTGCAATAGTTTTGATTGAGCTGAAGCTTGTGGCATTTGTTAGATGGGAAATGGCTGACAGCATCAGAAAACTGAAATGTAGAGTTAACATACTGGTAATAGAGGATTTCAGCAGCAGGGTTACAGTATGTCAGTGGATTTGTGTCATTGACTCTGCTTGGAAATGACTCACTCCAAGAGCAGGGATAGAGAGAGGGAAATGGAATTTGTAGCAAAGGCCAGATGTTAGCCAATACTGAAGATTTGTGCTCCATTACTAAAATAAAATGTGCGTCTCATCTCTGCCTGGTGTCCTGGTGAACATTAGAAAAAGTCACAACAGACACAACTTGAATTCTATTTACAGGACATTGTTATGTACAAATTTTATATCATGATTCTCACGTTGGAACAGTGCCTCCATTTCAAAATTCATTTTGAATGTAAAATGCTTTGAGATGTGCAGAGGTTGTGAAAAATATTTTAAAAATGCAAGTTTCTTTGTATAAAATTATCCAATGATATATCATTACAAATTCTTACAGTACAAGAGGTTGCCATTTGACCTTACAAGTCTCCTATTATAAACAAGTTGCTTCTCAGAGTTAGATTTATGGAAGACAGCTTATTGTAGTGGTCAATTCTCTACCTGCATTGTTTATCAAAATATATATGATATAAAAAAAATTTACTTACATATTATCTTTTGCAACTCATCAATCACTTTTCTATCAGTGTAAGTAGTTCTCAAGATTAATACAAGTTGAGAGCCTTAAAATTATATTTTATTTACTTTACTAAACCTTGCAAATTTTAAACATGCAATTTTTGGTTTGCTTCATGTGCAATTCTCTGTTTTGTAGTGTCTGCAGGAAAACAACGGAGAACATTGTACCAATACATAAATTTTGATAACCCAGAATTTAACATACTTACTACAGTTGAAAGTGATGTAGAACAGACTATACTGGAAAACATTAGTGAAAGCAAACCAAAAGCAACCATTCCAAGCTATCAAACAACTCAACCAGCAGGTAATTCATCATTCATATACACACAGTTCAATTTTATACATTCTCATCTAAAGAATAACCTTTCTCTGTGCCATCATCATCAACATCTTAGCTAGACAGATTGGATAGTTGAACTGAGACATTAAATCATGTTCCGTGATAAAATACAGAATCTCAGATTCTGCCGAGTGCTGTCTTTGGAAGTGGTGTTACAGTAGGTGAAAGGAAGCAGAGGTGAAAGGAAGTTTCCCAACTGTAATGATGCAAGGCAACAATGAGGATAATTGTTTTATGTGTAATGTATTGCTAGAATCATAAAATGCTGTAAATAATTTAATGGATTCTAATGCATTGTGCATACATGACTTCAGAAAAACTCTGTGGTCTCCAAAAGAACAGAATATCTTCAGGCAGTCTAGACCTAAGGATAATTTCAACATTGTGATACTTTAAATAATGTGTAAGGGTATTTGCTGCAACTCAGACCTCACGCATCTTCTTTACCTTTACACCAAAGTTTATTGCTAGTTGTCAAATATCAGAAGAAACATCCATATTTACAGGAATGTAATCTTTTCATTAAAGAGCAACACAACTACTAATACAGATTTATTAGATTAGATTAGATTCAACTTTATTGCCATTGTGCCAAGTACAGATACAAACCCAATGAAACGCAAGTTAGCATCTAACCAGAAATGCAAAGAATAGTGTTATTTACAAAATAACTGCGAATAAAAAGTAAGTGCTACAGCACACAAATATAAAAGTACTGAGACAGTACAATACGGATGCAATACTGCTTAGCGCTGTGATGTGAGGTTCAGCAAGGTCACAACCTCAGGGAAGAAGCTCTTCCTGTGCCTGCTGGTGCGGGAGCGGAGGCTCCTGTAGTGCCTACCGGACGGGAGGAGAGTAAAAAGTCCATGGTTAGGGTGAGATGCATCCTTGATAATGCTTTTCGCACTGCCCAGGCAGCGTTTATGGTAGTTGTTCTCAATGGTGGGCAATTGGGTGGCGATAATCCACTGGGCAGTTTTCACCACATGCTGGAGTGCTTAGCGGTCCAATACGGGACAATTGCCATACCACACTGAGATGCAATTGGTGAGTATGCTCTCAATGGTACAGCAGTAAAAGTCCATCAGTATCCTGGGACAGAGGTGAGCTTTCTTGATGCTCTGCAGGAAATAAAGGCGCTGTTGCACCTTTTTGATCAGGATGGAGGAGTTCAGGGACCAGGTGAGATCCTCGGAAATGTGGACACCAAGGAATTTGAAGCTTGATACACGGTCCACTTCAGCTCCGTTGATGTAGATGGGGACGTGAGTGTGGCTCCTAGCACGCCTAAAGTCCACAATGATCTCCTTGGTCTTCTGGGTGTTATCGGCACACCACACGGGCAGGTGCTGGACTTCATCCCTGTAGGTCGTCTCGTCATACCCTCTGATCAGACCAACTACCATGGTGTCATCTGCAAACTTGATTATGAAGTTAGAACCTTGTACAGGAATGCAGTCATAGGTGAAAAGGGAGTACAGAAGAGGGCTCAGCACAGAGCCTTGAGGCACGCTGGTGTTCAGGGTGAGAGTGGAGGAGAGGTTGCCTAACTGAACTGACTGGGGTCTGTTAGTCAGAAAGTCCAAGGTCCATTTGCAGAGGGATGAGCTGATACCAAGCTGGCGAAGTTTGGCGATCAGCTTGGAGGGGATCACAGTATTGAATGCCGAACTAAAGTCAATGAACAGCATTCTGACGTAAGAGTTGGGGCTGTCCAGGTGGGTCAGGGCAGAGTGAAGTGCCGTGGAGATGGCGTCCTCTGTTGATCTGTTGGAGCGATAGGCAAATTAATGGGGGTCCAGGGTAGTGGGCAGACAGGATGTCAGATGTGATGGAACCAGTCTCTCAAAGCACTTTGCAATGATGGGGGTGAGTGCAACTGGGCGGAAGTCATTCAGGCCCGTTGCAGTGGAATGCTTCAGTACTGGCACGATGGTGGCAATCTTGAAGCTTGTGGGGACAACTGCCTGGTCCAGGGACAGATTAAAAATGTCCATGAAGACCCCGGCCAACTGCCCTGCACAGAATCTGAGCACACGGCCAGGTATTCCATTTATGAAATTTGATTTCATATTAGTACAATATTTCTGTTCATATCATGGCTTGTACCATTCTCATTTCAATCAATAACAATGTGCTTATTTCATCTGACCTTGCAATCAGTATGACTTTAACTTAATAGCAGGATACAGATTTTTTCATAAATTGTTTTCATCTATTCATTTTGAAATATTTCACATTTACAGGAAGTATAGCATCATTACATGGTTAAAAATCTTCACATCAATGCCAGGAATGATTTAGATTTCAAGCTGAGATTAGTTGAAACATAGTTTAGCTGTTTTTTTTCCAGTCTTATTGAGTCCACAGCTATAACCTGAATACATCCCTTAGTTGTTTTAAGATAACCAGCTTCACATAAAAAGTTGCTTGCAAGTATGCTGCATGCATATAAATATTTAGTTTCCTTCTTGTACTGGCAAAGGAAGTATTTTTCAAACAAGTCACATTTAGGAAAATCTACCCAAACAAGTATCTACTATATGATTTATATGCATAGTAATCTATACTGGGTGGCCACTTTATTAGGTACAGTAGTGGAACCTGGAGTGGTCTTCTGCTGTAGCCATCTACTTCCGGGTGTGATGGGCTGTGCGTTTAGAGATGCACACCACTGTTGTAAAACATGGTTATTTGAGTTACTGTCGCCTTCCTGACAGCCTGAACTAATCTGGCCATTCTCCTCTGACCTCTCATTAACAAGGTGTTTTCACACTATTCTTTGTAAACTCTAGAGACTGTTGTGTATGAAGATCCCAGGAAATCAGCAGTTTCTGAAATAATCAAATCACCCAGTCTGGCACCAACAATAATACCATGATCAAAGTCACATAGATCACATTTTTTCCACATTCGAAACAACTTCTTGTCCATATCTCGATGCTTTTATGCATTGAGTTGTCGTCAAATGATTGGCTGATTAGATTTTTGCTTTAACAAGGTGTACCTAATAAAATGGCCACTGAGTGTATGTGCCAAAGAATAAGACAACGAATAAAAAAATTTGCTTAATAAAGTATCTGATTTTATATTTACAGGTCATGAAAGTAAAGAAGATTCCCTTTTACGCACTTCACCAAGTTTGTCTTTAGGTACATCAGAAAAGTCAGGGCTCAACAAATCTTCACAAGTCTCTCTGGATATAAATAAGATGCTTAGTATTTGTGCAGCTCCTTTGGTACCTCCACTTTCTCCACAGCCAAAATGTTAATACGTAAGGAGAATTAAAATCACCTGCAAGTTCCACTTCTTGAACATTTAATTTCAAAAATCACCTTGGTAATCACAGATCAATCTGCATCTGTAGCAATGACAGACAGAATTTGAGAGGCATGCAAACAAGTTTCAAAGTGTTATAAAGTGGACAGAAAGGCTTTAAAGCACAATAAATGAAATGGTTTGAAAAATATAACTGAGTGAATATTATCATACAATGATTATGATATTAAACACAGTTCCTAGCTCTACTTACAAGTATACAGTATTGGATTTCATAAGAATAACCAAGGTTGACCCTGTTCCGCCATTCAATTAAATTTTGGTTGTTCTATGTCCGTAAGCACCATTTCAAAACCATTTTAACAAAGTGCTTGTTTAAGGAGGTGCAAGGATAACACTGCCCAAGGAGGATAAATACTTCAAGATATCTTGGTTTATTTAATCTGTTTATTTCATAGGCATCTACAATATTACTAAAATTGAAAAAATATTCCAATAGTTAGATTAAAAAAAGTCAAATCTAACCCTCCCAGTTCCTCATTTATTTGACATTACTTAGTAGGATTACTAACCTATCCAATGCTCATTCTCAGGACAAATAAGAGCATGGGTTTTAGACAAACTGATTAAGTTGACTATGTAGCCAGGTTGACAAACAAGAATCCACAGCACAAAGCAAGAAGAATATTTTAGAGATCAGAACAAACAAGATTTAAAGTAGCAGGAATATAAAACATCTTTAAAGCTATCATATTTAAATATTTAGCCAAAAGTGTCCATATTCATTCATATAGGCCTAAAGAATTTGTTGTAATACCTCAACATTCTTTTAAACTCTCATGTACCATATCATTTCAGGGTACTTAACAACAACAACAAAAATAATAATATGCAAAATTCTGAATTTATTCAAATTATTGATTTTTCTTTAGCTCAAGAATGTCCTAATTAATTAGACCATTCCACTTTGAAGGAATATTATCACAGCACCTGCAACATATCTAGGTTAAACTAAGCTTATTCACTGAAATTCTGAGATGGCTGTTAATGCAAGACAATGACTGCTTACATCAATACTACAAATATAATCCAGGGAAATAACTATACTCAAACTGTGTGGGCCTGTATGGTGTGATAGAGCACTAAATTGGGAGGACTGAATCTGTACATAACTAAGCATTGCAATACTGGTCATTACAAATAGTTTTCACAAGTGTTAGTGCCTCAAATGACAGAAACATCTTGCTTTACAAAGGAATTGTAATGTTGCATATAATAGGAGAATTTAATCACACTCTTATGACACAAATTTCCTTCCATTGCAGTTTCCCTTTAGTGTCATTTCTTACTCACTTTTAACTGAATGAGTTGTTTGCCGGGAAAGGAGTCTTTTTCCATCAGTTCAACTTTCTTTGAACTATCTTCAGATCTTCATTACGCCCTCTTTAGTCTTGAATGTATTTTAGCTCCTCCTCTGGACCCACTTACTAAATAGTCTTCTCCACTGCTGTTCTTTTTCTGCTTCATTTCTATCCTGTCCATGAAGTCTAAACCTACAAATCTGGAATTCACTCCCAACTCAAAGTGTTATCTTTTCGGACACATTGGAGAAAAAAGCCTAACAAGTTACTGAAAATTCACATGCACATAGTTCCTGAAGTTGGGAAGCTGTTGGCATTCCCTTGTAAAGTCCAAGCCAATGTGCATACGAATTGTTGTCACTCTCAACTCCCATTTCTCTCACATCCTTTTAGGTTAATAAATTTATTGTAGAATACATTCAGAATTATGTTCATGATACTGTAAAATGCAATTAAAAATTATCATGAGATAAATTTGTCATGGCAATGCCAGCATATGTTGTTCATTACTAACAGCGCCCTAAGGAAGGAGACAGTTAAGATGAAACCACTGTGGTAGACTAGTCTGGATAAGGAATATTTCCCTTAAGTGGCTAATGAACCAGAATTTTTCCATGAGAATACTGTAGCTTAGTGATTTCCATTGTTGAGATTAATTCACTTAAACCTAAGTCTCTTGGTCAAATGGTCCGAGACATAGGCCGCCATTCCTGTAACTTAGCTATATGACTAATTGAATTCCTTTAAAATGTTAACCTTTAGAAATTCCAGCTACTGAGAGAAAACGATGAATGAAAATTCCAGCTACTGAGAGAAAACGATGAATGAAAATTCTTTTCAGAAACATGTTGGTTTAGAAAACATTTCCACAATCAAGTTTTAGAGGCAGAAACCACAATGAGAAAAACTTGCAAAAAATAGTGGAGGCCACAGACCATTTGGGGAAAAAAAAACAAAATTTATGCAATTTAAGTGGGGCATTTGTTTTAACAAAGTTAACATTGCTAAATAAGTCTACAGCACAAAAGATATTTTGGGTGACTCAGATTGTAAATTGAATTTTAAAAGCATTTTCCCCCTTTACTTATCTAAAGTTGCTCACACTCACTGAAGTGTTCAATCAACCATCAAGTAGAAATCCACAGCTTATCTGAAGAATAAAACAAAGTCCAGAAGTACTCAGTTGCCTGACCTATTATTTCCAGCATCTGTAGTATTTTGCTTTTGGTAAGCAGTCTGTTGGATTCAGAGGGCGTAACAAGTAAGTCTCAGCTCACAGCCACAACTCTCAAACTGATAACAAGGCGGCAAAAAGAAACTCCACCCAGTGACCTACACCCAATTTCGATCGAGTTATTCAGTACACATTAATCTACCAACTACTCAAATTTTCTTTCAAAATATACCAAAAGCACCTTTCAAGGCATTTCAAAAACACTCCACAAAGCCATTAACAAAATTTGACAGATGTAGGAAGATATTCTGGTAGATATGAAAAAAAATAGGTTTTAAAGTAACAACTTGAAAATGTAAAGGCGGAGAATTTGAAAGAGAACTTCAAAGGGAAGCAATTAACTTCAGGTATGATTAAGTACTTAGTCTGTAAGACTGCAGACATATCATGTATTGAAAAACAAGTGAGAATTTCGAAATCAAAGCATTGCTCAACAGGGAGCCAGAGGTCAACATGCACGAAGAGTGATAGGTACACATGGCTAGTGTGGAGGGATTTGTATATCAAGTCGATAATGTGAAGGGTAAGGAAGTTTGTTGGAGTTCTCATCTGGAAACAGACACATTAGCCCAATTCGTCCATCCTGACAAAGATGCTCCATCACCTTCTAAACCTTTTCCATCCATGTATCTATCCAACTATTTTGTTATTCTGCTTGCCTCAACCACTTCTTCTGGCAGCTGATTCCACATAAATACCACCCTTTGTGTAAAAAGATTTGTCCTCAAATTCCTATTAAGTCTTTCCTCTCTCACCTTAAACCATGCCATCTCACCTTGATATCCTAACTCTGGGAAAAGACTGTGTTCATTCACCCTATCTATGCCTCTCATGATTTTGTCACCTCTATAAAAATCTGTGTCCTACGCAGTAACAAATAAAGTACTACCTAGCCTGCCTAACATCGCCCTATAAATCAGTCTCTCAAGTCAACCTCTGTAGGTTCCTGTTTCATACTACCATAATTCATCTTGCTTCAGTTTAGAACTTAAACCTGTGGACCAGTTCTGTCCCTTTCCAGTTATTTAAAAACTATACAACTATAGTCCCTGGTCCCAATGTGCTCTCTCACTGTAATCTCAGTCATTTGCCCTACCCTATTATCCACATGTAGGTCAAGCTTTTCCCTCTCCTTAGTAGACCCCTCTAAACATTGCCCAAGTTTCCAGAACCCACTTAAATTTGACTCCATCTAAGGCTTTAATTTAGCAGTCCCAGTCTATGAAAATTAAAATCCCCAAATAAGATAAACCTATTATTCTTACAATCTCTTTGCATATTTGTTCTTCTAATTTCTGTTGACTAATTGGGGGCCTATAGTACAGCCCCAATGTGATCATCCCTTTCTTATTTCTCAGCTCCACTCACAAGTCTTCACTGGATGATCCTTCAATAATTTCATCTGATTACTGCTGCAACATTCCTCTTATTCAAAAAATATAACTCCCTCTTCTCTTCCTCCAGCTCTACCCAGACTAAAACTCCTGTACCCAAGAATGTAAATCCTGTCTGTCCCTTTGTCATGTTTCCATAATGGCTATAATATCCTAGCAACGTGTACTTATCCAAGACTGAAGGTCATACTAAAAACTACAATGTTGCATTATTTGTGAATTTGTCAACAAAATACAACACCCTTGAATTATTTTTGTAGCAACTAAAAGAAAAACCAAAATAACCAAAATATTAGTTTTAAAATGCAATATTTTTTATTATTTTCCCACAAAGTAAATAGACTACTGGCTCAGAAATTTTCAAATTTTAATGGAATACTCGAACTTGAGACAGAATATGTAACAGGCACATTTCCCAAAACAGCATATGCTGTCTTCCCTAGATACAGAACATTCAAAACAAATACAGACATAGTTTTGTCAGTTTGTTTTCTGCTTAAACATGACCAACGGATCCCAATGAACAGTTTTGAGTCCATAACCATATTATTGATTACAAATCATTTTTATATAATAAAACCAGTCAAATATAAATGACATATGGACACCAACCTATTTCCCCAAACCTGTATATTACAAAGTTACTACAAATACATTCATAAAATTAAATAAACTTTTAAGCATTTCACATAGGAAATCAAGTTTAATCTGAGCCCCTATAAATTCAAAAAACCTTAATATAAATAACCACATCTGAATTTTTAACAAAAAATAAATATCTATAGGTAACCTATCCTCTGCACCTATTCAATTAAACAACCTAGCTGTATGCTTGAACACCAATTCACTCCCCATCTTGAAAAGTCCTGCCAAACAAACATGATTTAATAAAAGTCACTTAATACCATAATAAATATGTGATCAACATATACAAAGTTTGGAAAACTAAATTTAATTTTTTTTTAAAAACTATGCCAAAAATATTGTACAACTTGGATTTAAAAGGTAAGACCTGCAGGTCCATAAAACAAATCATACTTATTAATTTTCCATTTAACAAAGCGGGGAAGAAGAAAAATCACATCACAAAAACATTCCAGCCATTTTTGCAATGCAAATTGAATACAGGATATACATTCTGAATCATTGAAATGAGAATGCCACATCCTGTAGCACCCAATTCTAATGAGGCTTTCATACACCAATCTCTTACAAGTTTGGAAAAAAAATATTTATATATGTAATCTGCTGCTCATTATTTATTTTACTTGCAGTCCTATCAGCAGCCAGCTTCACAAAATAAAAATCTGAACAGAAACACCAGTTTGTAAACATTTAACAATTTTTTTGTAATTGCTAAAATATTAAAGAATGTACTGCTATGAGATGATCACAAGAGTAAAAGAGAAAAAAAATGGCTATCAACTGGACAGATTAGTGTTTGGACATCTGGTTTGTATTTCACTAAAGATGGGAATGGTGTATAGATGCCACTCACCATCAGCTTCAACCTTTCACCCTTCCCCATCCCCTAAAGTAGCCATATGAATGACTGCATACCTTCAGAGTCCTACTTCGCTTACCAAAATTTAGTGTAAAGCCAACTGAATTTAAGTATTTCATGCCAGAAGAATTTGAAAATCTCTGAATATGCTAACCGAACTAACTAAAGTAATTGGACAGAACTCTGTCTCTTAAAAAAAATGACTAACGGATATCCTTAAAGGAAACTCTACACCAGAGGCATCACATACTGATGCCAAGGTCAGGATCCATTTTGTCTGTGAACCACAGAATTATTCAGTCTCAGCAACTTGCATTTGTAACGTGGAGCTATATTCAGCATAATATTAATTATGTATGCAGTTTCAACAATCAGAACAAGGAAATTTGCAAGTTGATGTTGCATTTGTCTTGAAATAACAAACTAAAATGCATGCAGTCAAGCAACACTGAAAACAGGTAAATGCATAATATACAATCAGCCACAATTGCGTCATCTTACCACCGGAACCCTCGTTTGATTTTTAAATATTTTGCCCCAGAGTAAATTTTGATCTTGCAGTGTTGAATACATAATATCTACATTCAGGTGAAGTTAGGAATCACCAAACTCATACTACATCTGGAAGTTTTCATTCTTTGAATGTCAACTAATGTTAAATGATATCATGTTGAAAGGAAATCAAAAATGAGAATATTTAAAAAAGCAGAATATGGTGATTCCACACAAGACTTGGAAACAAGAGCAGCAATCAACAAAAAAAATGCACACAGTAAGAGCACAACATAAAAAAAACAACTTTTGGTACCCCAAAATAAGATTAGTTTGAATTGATCTTGATGGAACTGTTCCTTGTATTACAACACTGCACTGTTTATTATAGATTATTACGTTGCAAGGCATCACATAAATTCTGATTGGAGTCAGGTTCTTCTGCTATCACAGCAATGACTTCCCATTCTCCAGATCTGCTGGATCTCTTAATAGCATCCACAACGCTTTGCATATAAAGACCATCTTCAAATGAAGCAGCCATTGAAACTGGCTTGTGAGCCCAAGTGCGCCGATCCTCCTGATCTTTAAAAGACTTACTCAAGGCTTGCACCATGTAAACAATGCCCTTCAAATACAAGAGAGGAATATCACCAAATGCTTTCTCCAGCACACCAACTGCATTTACCAACATGGTGTCAGCAAATAGCAGCTCCTCTTTGAAGGTGGTGTTTCTCTGGCCATACAGGTCTGTGCCACGAGCAACCAAACGTCCCGCAGATCCCACAACCATGACTTCGTGAATAAATGGGCCAGGCATATTAAAGTTGAGTGTAACTGTGCTACATACACCTCCATTCATTAACATCTGGAAGAAGCAGAAATCATCACTGGTGACATGCCGAATCCCATGGATGTTGTCATTTTGCTTCACAAAGGTTTTCAAGAGACCATGGACCTTCTCAGCTCTCTTATTGGTCAAGTGAGTCAAAAGATCCACAATGTAGGTGCCCATTGTGTGAAGCCCACCTCCACCCATCAGCTCATCACAAATCCAATTGTACTTGCTGCTGAGAAGACTGCCCCAATAAACACGTACATCACAGATCATGACATTACCAATGTAGCCTTCTTCAATTAGTTGTTTCATTTTGATAAATGCTGGCAAGAACCGAAGGACATTATCAACAATACTCATCAGCTTAGGATAGTAACGAGCTGCTTTCACCATTTTAAAGGCATCTGCTGAAGTAGCAGCTTTTTCACAGATTACGTTCTTTCCAATACCTTTTATACAGACAAAGAATAAAGAAAAACATGTAAGAATTATGAATACCACTGGTTGCACATACCATTTAAAGATTAAACACAACTATAAATAATGATTGGAAACTAATTCATGCAAAGCATGTTAATACATTTCACAATTAAGCTTTAAATCCTTATGAACTATCTATATTGAAAGTGGATACAAACCACACAGAAATCCAATTAGTGAGGCATAGATAGAGATAGATTGCATTGTAGAACTAATAATATAATTACATATAGGTCAGAAAAAGCTGGTGGGGGAAAAAAAAAACAGAATGCAAAGCTGATTAGTAAAAGAAAGATTTTAAAGCAGGAATGAGGTTTAAGGAAAACAAAGGAGATGGTAGACACAGAGGTTGAAAGGCATATGAAGGGAAGTGGATATTAGAGTAGATGTTCATGAAGGAATATACTGTATACTTGGAACAGACACAGAAGGCACAAGGATTTAATATCTCCTCAGCAGAACCTGGTAAAAGCAAATAATCGACAATTAAATTGGTGAGGAAGGAAGATGTGGCTTTGAGAATTATTTTTAAAAGGACACTTAAGCGCATTATGAAAATCGAATCTTCCCAGTATAAATTAAGCTACAGATTACAGTCAGGTCATTTCTTTTCCTGTACATGTTACCCACACATGCAGACAAGAACAATTTTTTTACAACACAAAATGGAGAAGGGGGTTTCAGATCAGAGTGAAACAGCACAATGCTGCTGTCTGTACCCATAGTTTCAACATAATAACCAAGTAGATTGATGATGCCACGCCTATAGGCTCTCAAGTGTTGACTTCAGATGGATGGAACAGGAGAGTATGCAGATTAATTAAGCCAGGTGCCGAAGAATCCACCAATTCTGCAGCATTATGTTTTCCTTTAATGCTTTAAGTTTCAATAAAGAATCAACACAAGGTGAAATACAAATTTGTCCCACCCAAGTGATTAAAAAATTGTTTATCTTTCTTTGTCCCTTGGAAGTAACAAAGTGTCACTTCATTCCATTTAATTGCAAGAATACAATCAAAAAGTGCTATAAATTACAAACACTATTGGTCTGCTGCATGCCTCTACAACAGGAGATCTCATATCAACTGTTAATGTTAAATTGGGATAGGCACTGAAGGCACAATAGAAACACAGCAACCCAGAAAACAACCTGAAATATTTAAGAGATTTTTCAAATTAAAAATGGTAATCCAGGGCCAACTCAGGAAACTTGTATAGAAATCAACTCCCTTCTCTCCACCAACCCAAAGATAATACCAGCCTAACATCTTAGGTCACCTGAACAACCTTCTAAATAAAAGCATCTTTCCAGATCCTGCTTCCATCAAATTCAAAATATTGTTTGTAACTATTAGCAGAAACATAGAAATCTACAGCCCATTACAGGCCCTTCGGCCCACAATGCTGTGCTGACCATGTAACTTACTCAAGAAACTGCCTAGAATTTCCCAAGCACATAGCCCTCTATTTTTCTGTGCTCCATGTACCTACCTAAGAGGGCAGAAACAATTCAATTTGCAAATTTACAGGCAAGATCTCACAAGGAAATTCCACTATAAAAGCGAAGAATCAGTTAGATGGTGACAAACAGAATAGTGTAACAATGCATTGTTCAAAAATAAATTACAATTACATTTTTAAAAACCCAGGCAGGATATCAATATGTCATGCAGCCAATATGCCATTATTGGTTGACGAATGACTGGTCAGACAATTAAGCTACTCGCTCCAAAGTGGTACCCTTTTTTGGAAAAGGCATCTGAAAGAACATTTACACGTCATAAATCAACCAGAAAAAACTCTCCCTCAGGGTTTCCTTCCTCCATTTATTTTTATTCCTATTACTGCTCAACAATTCTGAATTAGTAACAGGCTTTGCAACTTTGTATAAAAAAAATCTAATTCTATTAGGAGTTGGTGATTTTAACTTAACAGAAATATATTGTTGCAAAGGTCTCACTTCAGAATTAATAGGCCTTTGTACAAAATTATGAAGTCAAAACATAGAACCTTCTGCATTCTTTCTAGAAAATTCCACTACAATTCCTCCATTCACAATCAAAGTAACGCTATCTGCTCTTGTGGAACTTTTTGAAAAGTCACATCATATACTGACAAACTTCCCGGAAAGAAAAAAAGTAGTAACTCCATCTGCTCTACACATAGCCAAAAAATATAGAACTACAGATTTCTCAGACCTTTTCATTTCTTCTGTTCTTCCCTCTTTGGCCCTCTGATTCTCAAACAAAACTTGAAACTCACACAGGTAGCTACTGTTTGGGATACTTTTCTAGGGTAAGGAGCTACAGAAATGCAAACAGCTTTGAATGAATAAATGGAAGGTGGGAAGAAGGCCCCTTTGAGAGGACCACACCACCTTGCCATAGGGTTTGAAGGATTGCGTGCCTCAATGACCCAGAGAGCTAAGTTGGTTGGGGTCAGGGCTTTATGCTTTGGCTCTTGGTAGGGTTACCCATGCCAAACAGGTCAAAGGCTAGAGGCCAGACTGAGTGGTCCACTGGCCCTCCAAGTTTGGGGGTTCAGTTCAGGGCCAACAACCCTGATGGTAAAACAAAACTGCTACAAAAAGAGCAAAGAGGAATCCTTCTACATCTGAATGCAACAGTATTCATGAGTCTCCACCTGGAACTTATAAGATAGTGAAAACCGAACTGTGGACACAACGAAGGAAGTCCTGAACGCCACCAGAGATGGGAAGACCTTCATTGCTGCCCTAAATGCCAGCAGTGTAACAGGCAGTAGAGTGAGGAAGACCATTTGGCAAGAGAACCAACTTAGTTGCCACAAGCTAGGCAGCATTGCAATATTCAGTTTTGAAGAGGATACGGAAAGTACAATTGTAAATGATTTTAAAATTTTAGTGACTATTTAAATGATAGATTCGGTAAGGTATTCTCTCGTTTCCTTGTGTGAAAATTTAAAGTGAGGATACAATAAACTCTAACTTTTACTGTCATGATTGATGATCTAGAAAATTGATAGCCTGAAGCTGAAACATATGAAATGAAACAAGTCATTCATCCAATAGCCATTTGCGTATATGGACAAGTGCAGATTTTCAAGAACTCCCCCAACCTCCAACCATTTTAAACAGCTTTTAATACGCTTTCCCATTCACCTGATGAATACACAAATATTACTGACGTTCACTTTTTCTCCCCAAAAAAAGGTCAATTTCCAAAAGTGCTATGTAACCTCAATTACTACAAACAAAATTAAATTTAAATTCTTTGTTGTAGCAAAAGTTTGTTAGCAGTTAGACCAGGAACAGAGCATTAACCAAGGTAGACCAGTATTTGAAATCAAAGATTAAAATGGAGCCGTCCCAATCTGCAATATAGGGATCTTTGATTACATGTGCAACTGGCCTAATTGGAAATGAGTAATAAATTATATATTCCTCAGTAATTCCTATTAAGAATACCAGTTACTACTTCTCTTCAATGAAGCTACAGGATGTTTTTGCTGGCAATTGGACTAACAACTGAAAGCATAAATCAGTACAGTACTGTATATCCAGTCTATCAAACTCACAGCACAATGTCAAAGTCATTGCTTTGTTTATAAATCACAGGAACTTATTTACAACCCTTACATCAGATTTCACATTTGATTATCTTACTGAACTTTCACCACTTATATCATTCTATTGAATACGAGAAACATGTCACAGCATAAATAAATCAAATTAAACAACATACTAGAGAATTGAAACAATAACTTTGGAATCTTAAGGGAAAGGACTTGAAACCAACAGGAAACTGGAGCTAAAAGGTCATGAAAAACTTGCTCACCTCTTACATTCCTTCCTCTTCCTCAAATGTGCATCTAACAACAGCTGAAGTGTAGAGAAAGGCACATTGCATTTCGATGTGGAAGGATATACATTAATACAGCGGCTAACAGCATTAAGCCATAGCTCAAAAGAAATAGCATAATGCAAGTAACTCATTAAGTCTTAGAATGAAAACAATTAAGACTTAATGAGTTACTTGCATTATGCTGTTTCTAGTATCACTGTTTTAGTATCACTTTCCCTCTAGTTGAGACTTCTATGTACTGTAGAGAGAATCTCTTCTGAACACATTTGACAATCTCTTTCCCATCTATTCCCTTTACAGCATGGGAGTCCCAATCAATACGTGGAAAGTTAAAATCACCTACTATCACAACCTTGCAACAGTCTGCAATCTCTACAGATTTGCTCCTATAAATCCTGTGGACTAATGGTCCATCTATAATATAATCCCATTACCGCAGTCATGCTTTTTAATTCCTCACTTCTACCCATAAATCTTCACTAAATGAGCTCTCTAGCCTGTCCTGTCTGAGCACTGCCATGGCATTTTCCCTGATTAGTAATGTCATGCCTTTACTGCCTCCTGCTCTGTTATGTCTAAAACAATGGAACCCAAGAACACTGAGCTGCCAGTCTTGCCCCTCCTGCAACAAGTCTCACTAATGACTACAATGTCATAATTTCAAATGTTGATCCACACCCTAAGCTCCACCGCCTTTTCTACAATATTCCTTTCATTGAAATACAAATATTGGAGCAGAATTAGGCCATTTGGCCTATCGAGTCTGCTCCATTTAATCATGGCTGACCTAATTTTCCTCTCAGCCATAATCTCCTGCCACCCTCCCCACACCCCCATATCCCTTCACGCCCTGAGCAATCTAGAATCTATCAACCTCTGCCTTAAATATACATAAAGACTTCACTGCTGCCTGTGGCAAACAATTCCACAGATTCACCACTCTCTGGCTAAAAAAAATTCCTCCTCATCTCCATTCTAAAAGGATGCCCCTCTATTCTGAGGCTGTGTCCTCTGGTCTTAGACTCTCCCAGCATAGGAAACATCCTCTCCACATCCACTCTATCAAGGCCTTACCATTCGATAGGTTTCAATGAGTTCACCTCTCATTCTTCTGAATTCTAGTGAATACAGGCCCAAAGCCATCACATGCTCTTCATATGACAAGCCATACAAACCTGGAATCTTTTTGCGAACCTCCTTTAACCCTCTCTAGTTTCAGCACATCCTTTCTAAGATAAGGGGCCTAAACCTGCTCACAGTACTCCATGTGAGGTCTCACCAGTGTTTGATAAAGTCTCAACATTACATCCTTGCTTTTATATTCTAGTCCTCTTGAAATGAGTGCTAACATCACATTTGCCCTCCTCACCAGACTCAACCTGCAAATTAACCTTTAGAGAATCCTGAACAAGGCTCCCAAGTCCCTTTGTCCCTCAGATTTTAGTATTCCCTCCATTTAGAAAATAGTCAACCCTTTCATTTCTTCCATCAAAATGCATGACTGTACATTTCCCAACACTATTCCATCTGTCATTTCTTTGCCCATTCTCCTAATCTGTCTAAGCCCTTCAGTAGCCTCTCTACTTCCTCAAAACTACCTGCCCCTCCAGCTATCTTCATATCGTCTGCAAACTTTGCATCAAAGCCATCAATTCCATCATCCAAATCACTTCCATGTAACATTAAAATGAATCGGTCCCAACAGAGACCTCTGTGGAACACTAGTTACCAGCAGACAGTCCGAAAAGGCTCCCTTTACTCCTACTCTTTATCTGCTGCTTATCAGCCACTGCTTTATCCATGCTAGAATCTTCTCCGTAAATCCAAGTACACAACAACAACCGATTCTCCTTTGTCTATCCTACTTGTTACTTCTTTAAAGAATTCCAACAGATTTGGCAGGCAAGATATTCCCTCGAGGAAATCATGCTGACGACAGCCTATTTTATCATGTGCCTCCAAGTACCCTGAGACCTCATCTTTAATAAATGACACCAATATCTTCCCAGTTAGACTAACTGGCCTATAGTTTCCTTTCTTCTACCTTTCTCCCCTCTTGAAGAGTAGAGTGCAATTTTCCCCAGTCTTCTGGAACCATTCCAGAATCGAATGATGCTTGAAAGATCATTACTAATGCCTCCGCAATCTCTTCAGCCACCCCTTTCAGAACTTTGGGGTGTACACCATCTGGTCCAGGTGACTACAGGCCTTTCAGTTTCCCCAAGAACTTTCTCTCTAGTTTTGCTAACTTTACACACTTCAAGCCCGACACATGGAACTGTCACCATACTGCTAGTGCCTTCCACAGTGAAGCCCAATGCAAAATACTTAATCAGTTCATCTGCTATTTTGTTGCCCCATTACTATCTCTCTAGCATCGTTTTTCAACAGTCCAATATCTACTCTCACCTCTTGTTCACACTTTATAAATCTGAAAAAACTTCTGGTACATGCAGCTCTGAACATTAGTCCTGCCATGCTCAACCCTTTGATTCCTGACTTTGTACGTAGGTTTAACAGCACCTCCCCAACCACTCCACTATCTGTTCTGATGCCCTGGTTTGCATCCCCCATGCAGCACTAGCAAACCTTCCTGCTAGGATATTAGTCCCTCTCCAGTTTAGGTGCAAACCATATGTTCTGTATAGGTCCTATCTTCCCTGGAGGAGAGTCCAACGATCCAAAAATATGAAGCCCTCCCTCCTGCATCATCTCCTCAAACACCTTTTAAACTGTATGATCTTATTTCTGGCCTCACTAGCACATGGCACAGGTAGCAATTCTGAGATCACAACCCTATAAGTCCTGTCATTTAACTTTGCACCTAACTCCCTGAGTACATTTCACAGGCCTCATCTCCCCCCACCCCCCACCCCAAAACAACGATGTCATTTGTAGCAACATGGATCACAACCTCTGGCTGCTCAGCTTCCCACTTAAGAATGCTGTGGACTCCATCTGAGATGTCCTTGACCCTGCCTGGCACCCAGGAGAAAACATACCATCTGGGAATCTTGTTCTCATTCACAGAATCTCCTTTCTGTTCCCCTACCCAACAAATCCTCTATCATTACAGCTCAACTCTTCACCCCTGCCCCCACTTCCCATCTGAGCCACAAAGGCAGACTCAGTACCAGAGACCTGACCACTGTGGCTTACCTCTGCTTGGTCATCCAAACAGTATCCAAAGTGATATGCCTCTTGCTGTTGTGTGCTGGGGCAGCAGGCTGAGGATAGCAGACACTTACAGAATCAACAAACTCATTCGTAAGGCCAGTGATGTTGTGGGGATGGAACTGGACTCTCTGACTCTGGTGTCTGAAAAGAGGATGCTGTCCAAGTTGCATGCCATCTTGGGCAATGTCTCCCATCCACTACATAATGTACTGGTTGGGCACAGGAGTACATTCAGCCAGAGACTCATTCCACTGAGATGCAACACTGAGTGTCATAGGAAGTCATTTCTGCCAGTGGCCATCAAACTTTACAACTCCTCCCTTGGAGGGTCAGACACCCTGAGCCAACAGGCTGGTCCTGGACTTATTTCCTGGCATATTTTACATATTATTATTTAACTATTTATGGTTATATTACCATTTAATAATTTATGGTGCAACTGTAACGAAAACCAATTTCCCCGGGGATCAATAAGGTATGACTGTGACTATCGAGGGAAACGGCCACAAGCAGTCACCTGTGTCCTGTACCTTGGATGTAGCTACCTCCCTGTATGTCCTGTGTATCAACCCTTCAGCCTCCCAAACGATCTGGAGTTCATCCAGTTCCAACTCCTTAACAGTCCTCTTAAAAGTTGTAGCTGGATGCACTTCTTGCAGATGTAGTTGTCAGGGGTACCAGAGGTTTCACTGCTATCCCACAAACAGCAGGAGAAACATTCCACTATCCTATCTGGATAGTGGAATGTTCCCCACTGCTCTTAACATGTAGTAAGGAAAAAAAGATTAAAAGATGAAAAAAAAATCTACCTACGCCTCTCCTTGCCAAAGACTCAAACCCCAACTAACACTGGTCCATCACACAATGGCCGTTCCACTTAAACCTAACTTCTTTTTATTGGATCTTGCCAGGTGCCTAATTACGCACAATCCAACGTCGCTTCAGGAACTGTGGTGTGCAAAATGTTCCTATACACCCACTCACTTCCTTTAAACTCTTCCCCCATGCAATCCAAATGTAATTTCATATTCAAAAACACCAGAACATGTTCAGTAATATTTATCATTTATAAAGTGTCAGTTCTATAACTGTACGATTTAAATTTTCACTGTCTACCTCGATAAAGTATTATGTGCAGACCAAATTAGTCTGGTTTTCACTGTAATCAAGGATAATCCTTAACGAGCAGTGCCTGTGATGCTGCTGCAAGTTTTTCATTGATCTGTACTTGTACATATGACAATAAACTCAACTTTTACTTTGAAACTCAAAATGATACTTTTCAAAATAAAAAAAGGCCAAGCTACTTGCCAATTGGTCTACTTTAAAGTTATAATTTTCAAAATTTAATCTAAAGGCATTACATGCAATGCCGATAAAACGCAAGAATGTGCAGAGTGTGGTAAATGCTGTTCACTGCCCATTCATAAATGTAAAAGGATTTCCAATAATTTAAAAGGCTACATGCATTTCAGCTGAATTTATTCTTGTACAAATATTAGGAAATACATTAAGTGTAGATTCCTAGCCTTTATAGTCGATGGGAAAATAGTTCTTATAGCAGTGTTAAAGATGTAGACATTATATTGATTATAAACTGTTCTTACAAAAGTACTTACAAAGGTCACTCCTTCATGTAAATAGATGTGTTTACTTTTCAAACTGATCAGTAGCATGTCTGCCAGCTGAAATTCAACATGTCAACTCCTAATTTTGTCCCTCCTACTTGAAGTTTGATCATATTGAGTCTAACATTGTTTAGGAGTTCCGTTAAAGTTGACAATTGTCACTGAGCACCAACAGACACATATGAAGCAAAAATTCACACCATACATGAAACCCAACTTTCAAAATATGATCACCTACATCACAATTTTAAACCCATTTCCCCAGTTACATTTCCATTCAGTCAATATACACTTTCTCTTCGCAGAATTCAATTGCAAATCATTATTTGGTCCTAAATATCCCTCCATGTACTCTGTCCATTAGCCAGGGGCCAGCATTCACTCATTGCTCCACTCATTCAAGCCTTCTATGTGTTCTCACTTTCTTGAATCTACACATGGGAGTCATTTTGAAAGCCTTCCCCAACACCCTTGCTTTGTTACTGTTCACATTTCTAACCTTCCTTCATCTATCTTTCACGTGTTCCAAAGTTCTGTAATACTAATGATTACAGGAACAGGGAGAAATAGTATGGAAATGGGCCTCTCCGCCCTCTGAAATCTCACTGACCACCAGACACTTATTTTCAGAGTGATCCTTCTCTAACTTACTGTATTCCTTCCACATTCTCGTCAACTACATTATTTCATCACATCCCACATTCTGCCACTCATCGTCTCCTGGGGTAATTTAAAATGGTCAATTAACCCAACTCTTCGCACATCTTTGGGATGTGGGAAGAAACCAAAAGCACCCAGGAGAACCCATGTGATCGTAGAGAACATGGAAACTCCACATAGACAGGACCAAAGGTCAGATTTGAGCCCAGGAGACACGAGAGACTGCAAATGCTGGAATCTGAAGCAACAAAAGAAAAAGCTGGAAGAACTCAGCGAATTAGGCAGTATCTGTTGAAGGAAATAGATAAGCAATATTTCAGGGGTTGAGATCCTTCTGGACTGGAATCCAAGTCACTGCAGCTCTGTAGCAGCAGCTCTTCTACACTAGATCTATACTGTAATCTGCATGCCATTTAAGACCATAAGACATAGGAGCAAAATTAGGCCATTTGGCCCATTGAGTCTGCTCTACCACTCAATCATGGCTGATCCTTTCTCCCCTCCTCCTCAGCCCCACTCCCCAGCTTTCTCCCCATAACCTTTGATGCCATGTCCAATCAAGAACTGATCAAGCTCTGCCTTAAATACACCCAATGACCTGGCCTCCACAGCTGCTCGCGATAATAAATTCCACAAATTCACCACCCTCTGGCTAAAGAAATTTCAATGAGATTCCCTCCCTCATCCTTCTAGATTCCAGCAAGTACAGACCCAGAGCTATCAAACGTTCCTTGTATGACAACCCTTTCTTTCCCAGAATCATCCTTGTGAACCTCTTCTGAACCCTCTCCAACGCCAGCACATTTTTTTCTGAGATGAGGAGCCCAAAACTGTTCACAACACTCAAGGTGAGTCCTCACCACTGCCTTATAAAGCCTCAGCATCACATCCCTGCTCTTGTAATCTAGACCTCTTGAAACGAATGCTGCATTCATCTGTTGTCAATTTACCAACAGCATGTGGCTATACTTGCTATGCCAATGAAAGTAGTAAATTATTTCTTAAAACTTTAATTTAGTGTGAGTGTTGTCTGCACCCAATACTTCGTTTGTCCTGGGGCACACAAAACAAATGTGATACAAGCATAAACAGATATCAAGCCACAGTGTTGAAATAAATAATTCGAGACATGATCTGATAAAAGGGGTAATGAAAGGGTCACAAGGTGATTTTCAGCAACAGTACTAAACAGGCAACCCCAATCACCAAGGCTATTGTGTTTCCAGTAAATGGTCTGCCTTGCGATTTTCAGTAAAGATAAACTGCATCATCTGTGCCTGTGTCAAGAAACTCAGGTTGAGGAAAACTGTTTATTCATTTTTTTTTTAACCCCTAACTCGCATCCCATAGGGCAGTTTTTGTTTGGTGTCTCAAATTTTTTGGTTAGTGACTTGTGAATTTAGTAAGGGCAAATTTCCATTACCCAAATGGTTGGAACTCTGAGGTCACCTGTAATTAGGAATTGCAAAATTGCCAACAGCTTGCCACCTCCTGATCAGAAAAAACACGAATAAGCTTTTACGATTTAGCATCTGCAATATTTCAACTCACTAGATTTTATTCACATACTCATTGAAGAATGCTACAGTAGCAATTTTTAAAGTCTTAAAATCTCAGGATGACATCATAATCATCAGGATTTTCCTTACATTAGAAGGAAATACCATACCTAATGCCTTGGCAGCAATCTGACACGTGAGAGGTGGAGGAATATTGATACAGATCAGATCCACATCCTGGTGGAGCAAAACGTCGTCAGTCCGGCTTGTGTAGAAGGAAATGTTCATTTCCTCAGCCAGCTGCTTAGCTTCTTCCTCCGTTCTTCCCCAGAGTGCCTCAATGGTGAAGCCTTCAGCACGCAACAGTGGGACCAAAACCCGTGCAGTACTCCCTGTCCCAAACACGCCAACCCCTGGGAGCATTTTCTGTTTTATTGACAAATGGCTTTCATAGGAAAAAGGAAGCAGGTCAACTTTCTTAATTCACAGTAGACTGCAATTGTGTATGTGCTGCAAAGAGAAAAACAAACAGCATTTTAAAAAATGGCAGAAGTCATTTCCTAAAACAGTTGGACTAAAATGAGTTCAAGAATTGATTTCATTAAAGAAAGTCCTTTAAACACTGATCAACTACATTTGGAATGAAATCTTCAGAACAGAAGTTACAGGTAAGTGACTTGCCCACCAAGATGGCACAATGCTAATCTTTGCAACCCATAAAAGCACCTGAATTGATAAAGCAAACATTTACTCCCATGTTTCCCCTTATGTAAGCCTGGACAAGAGGATTCCTTTCCTCATTCTATCTGGGAGGAAGAGGTGAAAGCAGAAGTTCAGGAAATGGAAGAATTTCAAATGAGATCACTGCCAACCAAATTAGAGGGGAACCCATTGTTTAGGAGAAAGGAAAACAACTCAAGTGCTAGGGTGGTGTGCTTTATCATCAAAACAGACACACAGAGCTGGAGAAATGCAGAAAAGAAAAAATTCTTACAGGAAACTGGTGGAAGCAGACAAATCAAGACAACTGTGGATGCCATTGGGCTTGAAATGGACATTGACCCCAAACTTATCCCTTGAGATGAAGGTGGAGTCAGATAAGGACCATCTGCAGCAGATAGTGAGGTCAGCTGAAGGGATCATCCGGGTCTCTCTTCCCGCCATTACAGACATTTACACCACGCACTGCATCCGCAAAGCTAATGGCATTGTGAAGGACCCCATGCACCCCTCATACAAACTCTTCTCCCTCCTGCCAGCTGGCAAAAGGTATCGAAGCATTTGGGCTCTCACGACCAGACTGTGGAACAGTTTCTTCTCCCAAACCATTAGACTCCTCAATTCCCAGAGTCTAGTCTGACACCAACCTACACACACACACACACACTCAATTGAACACCACTCCACTCCCTTTACAATTTTTGCTTACTTCTTTCTCAATTCCTCCTAAAACATTGTTCACATTTACATTACAATATAATTTGTCCTTTACTGTGCCTATTGTCTTGTTTATTAATTATTGTACTGTCTTACACTGTTTTGTGCACTTTATGTAGTCCCGTGTAGGCCTGAAGTCTAGTGTAGTTTTGTGTTGTTTTAGGCAGCACCATGGTCCTGGAGGATCATTGTTTCATTTTTACTGTACCAGCAGTTATGGTTGAAATGACAATAAAAGCGACTTGAACTCGAAAGCAGCAGAGTGTACATCGGCAAGCAAAATGATAATACAATGAGCAAAATCAGTGTACCACGAAGTGGCAAGGGAGGACGCCTGAGTGGGCTGAAACCAGAACAGTTTTAAATATCCTTTAATGATAAATAAACAGTTTGGGCTAATTTGAGTTCCTACAGCTACACTTTTGATATGGAGGAAGTGAGTGTTGAAGGAAAACTTCAATGCAAGGTCCCAAATGACTACTTTGCATTGGTATTCACCAAAGGGAAGGGTATGGATGGTAATGAAATCAGGGAGGTGTATGTTGATATTCCAGGTCATGTCAAGATTAAAATGTTGGTGCTGGATGTCTTGAAAAGTATTAAATTGGATTAGTCCCCAGGGCATATCCCTGGATATTGTGAGAGGCAAGGGAAGAGATAGCCAAGGCCTTGACCGAGATCTTTAGCCAAAGGTGAGTTCGCAGAAAACAAGAGAAGAGCACGCTGTTCCTTTATTTAAAGTAGGGTAACAGGCATAACCCAGGAAATTAGACTGGTATGCATTATATCAAAGATTTTTTAGGATAGGACTTAATGGGATTTGGAATTTTTAGAGAGCCAGAGTCTTTGTGCCAGGGTGGAAATATCAAATATTATAAGGCATGGGTTTAAGGGGAGAAGGGGACAAGTTTAAAAGAAATTTTTGAGCCAAGTGTATTTTTAAATGCAGAGAGTGATAGATACTGAGAACATGCTGCCTGGGGAGGTAATAAAGCACATATGATGGCAACACTTTAAGGACAGATGGGGAATGAAGAGATACGGACCACATACAGGCAAATGGGCCTAGTTAGACTGACATCCCAGTCAGTGCAGACACGGTGGGGCGTTGGTCCGTTGCTTGCCGTACTCTGCTACAGAAGAACACTCAGCTACGTAAATGAGGAAGAGACTTGTTTGGTTTCTGTTGAAGGAGGTGGTGAAGAACTCTCACAGCACCCTGGTGTGGGACGAAGGCGCACAGTGATACATTTAGTAGAGCTGCTACCTCACGATGGCAGAGGCACAGGTCCAATGCTAACCTCAGGTACTGTGTGTGGTGCCTGCACATTCTCCCTGTGACCATATGGATTTCCACTGGATGCTCTGGTTTCCAGCCACATCCCAAAACTGTGCCGGTTGATAGTTTCATTGCCCAATGTAAGCTGCCCCTTATATGTCAGTGAGTGCCAGAATCTTTGGGGGGGGGCCGGAATTACTAAGGATTAATATAGGACCAGTGTAACTAGGGTGGCTGATAGTCAGTGTTGACTCAGTAGGCCAAGGCACCTGCTTCCGTCCTTTCTCCACATGACCATGAGTAACTAGATGTTATTAGTGAAGATGAACCATTGGGCCTGGGAAGCTATCAAAGGGCCAAAAGGCAAGGGCGTCAGAGATAAGTGGAAAGTGGTTGGGCCTCCAATGGCAAAGAATAAAGGAAGGGAGATACAAGTTCTGAAAGATGAGGGCTGGCTGAAATAACACATCTACCAAGATTGTGAGAAGGAAGTAGAGGCAGGATATTGGGGGGGGGGGGTCTAGAGACTGTGGAATGAAAATCTTCTGAATAAATAAGGTAAAAATTAGATTAGACATTTAATTACATACCACAGAAATGCTGTAAGAAAATTGCCAGAGTAACACAAGGAGGTTCGGACAGCGGACCAAAATGGAAAATTTTAATCAAAGAGGTAGAAAGGTCATCAGACAATATTTCAGTAATCTATGGCATGACTAGTAATGGGCAGTTCCATTTTTGGAAAAACAAGGCTACAAATCATCCTTACATTCCTGAATGAACAGCTAGAAATTTGGGAAATCAACATCAGAGACTTGATCTGGTTCAAGGAATTTGACAATTTGTGGAAATGGTACCTACTGAATTTTGAGTATAGTTGATGATATCAAGGATTGAGGACCCATGCAGAGGGAACCTATCATTGCCACTTAATCAGTAGAATTATCTGCTTTAGAAAGTTACTTCAGCACTTAATAAAACACAATAAATCAAGGGAATCTACCGGTATAAACAAAACCCTGCTAAACCCCTTTGTCTTTAGGATGGTTCACTTACAATGCTACAACCCATACAACAGAAAATTCAGTGAATCTGGACACCCCAGAACACAATATTAAGACGACCAACGCCTCTCTAATGATTAACCAAAGGAACTCTATATAATCGAAACACCACATCATTCTTTCCACAATTTCTACTAATGCTGAGCTATGAAAGTGCCCTAAGTGTGCTCAATACATCACACGATAACACAGCCAGCTTATTAGCCAGAAACGAACCACATCGAACAGAGCTAAATAATTTCCTAATGAAGATGGATCGCGGCTGTCCCTCATCCCCATCCACACCGTCCGAGTGTCGCCTCCATAGGTAGGAGCATCTCCTCCACGCCACTCGCATACCTCGTCAGCCGCTCCCAGCTCTGGGCAACCCGGCGGCGGCTCACAGCAGGCAGGTTGGGGTCAACCGCGACCACGGCGAGGCCTCGCCTCTTCCCAGCCCGCCGACACGGCCCTAACACAACCCCGTTCCGCCCTCAACCGAACGAGGGTACCCAGCAGTGAGGCAAGGCGACCGTACCCACTGCTGCGGCCTCATGTTCCGGTAACAACTCCCTCCGCCACTACATGTGACTTGGGTGGCGGCCTCTCCCCGACAAGCAGCGACAAACCGGTGGCTCAGTCAGCTTCGGTCTGGCTGGTGCACTCAATAGAGATGCTTCACGAACACTCCACCTCCTCCCCCGCCGCCACACAACTGACTGTACTGCGCATGTGCATACGGGTACACCCACTGCGCATGCGCCAATCCGGTCACCAACCACTGCCGTTGAGCAATTGTGGAGCCGCCCTCTGTTGGTATCAGTCGGGTATTAGCATACCGACCCCACCCATTCACCCTTATATTAGCATACCGACCCCACCCATTCACCCATATTAACATACCGACCCCACCCATTCACCCTCATATTAGCATACTGACCTCACCCATTCACCCATATTAACATACCGACCCCACCCATTCACATATTAGCATACCGACCTCACCATTCACCTATATTAGCATACCGACCCCACCCATTATATTAGCATACCGACCCCCCCATTCACATATTAACATACCGACCTCACCCATTCAACATATTAGCATACCGACCCCACCCATTATATTAGCATACCGACCCCACCCATTCACTCATTTAACATACCGACCCCACCCATTCACCCATATTAACATACTGAATCTGCCCATTCACCCTTATATTAACATACCAACCCCACCCATTCACCCTTATATTAGCACATGGACCGGTATTTATTGGGCTGCAGAGCCTGTGCTACTGGGCCACGAGGAAACTATATCATTTAGCGATATGAAATGATATGAGTCAGCTGCACCCTTCCTCACTCCCTGTCACGCCCACTGTTGAACTTGAACGCACGCGAGGTCATTATGCATGCGAGGTCATCAGTGACCCAAGACGTGCAAAGGAATGGGTCCGTGACCCATTTGTGATGTCCCCAGTGAATCATCCTTGTCAGCGCGGGAATAAGATCAATTCCTCAAGCTTGCAGGTGATGGTGGGCTGAAAAGTATGTTTGACGTAACATCTCTGCTGACATTCTGGATCAAAGTCAAGGCTGAATATCCTGAGATAGCCATGAAAGCACTGAAAACGTTGCTTCCATTTCCAACATCATATTGCTGTGAAGCAGAGTTTTCTGCAATGAATGCAATGAAAACTAAATTGCAGAATAGAATGGACATAAGGAACCCCCTTCGAGTATCGCTGTCTCCCATCACCCCTCGATGGCACTGTCTTGTTGCAGGGAAATAAGCCCAGGGCTCCCACTGTTTTAGCAATATTGGTGTGTTGCAATGATCTTATATGTTCATATGAGGAAAATATGCACTGTGTGTTTAATATCCAAACGTTACTTAAAATGTTATGATGCTATTGACTTAAAGTGACTTATCACTATACTCATGCGAGGAAAATATGCACTGTGTATTTAATATTAAATTCATTAGATAACCCTTTTAGAAACAAAATTGAGTGTATTAGCCACTTATAAGTGACTTATAGTTGATTTATCACCTATATTCCAGTCATGATTAGCACCGCCCCCTGGTCAGCCGGTTCCCAAGAATATTGTCAATATTAAACCAGTCCGTGGTGCAAAGAAGGTTGGGGACCCCTGTATTAGCATACCAGCCCCACCTATTCACCCTTATATTAACATACTAACCCTGCCCATTCACCTGTATATTAACATATTGAATCCGCCCATTTACCCTTATATTAACATACACACCTCACCCATTCACCCTTATATTAACATCGAACCTGCCCATTCACTCATATCAACAGCGGCTTTATTTCCTGCGGAGCATCAAAAAAGCTCACCTCTGTTCCAGGATACTGACAGACTTTTACTGCTGTACCATTGAGAGCATACTCACCAACTGCATCTCAGTGTGGTATGGCAATTGTTCCATATCGGACTGCAAAGCACTCCAGCGTATGGTGAAAACTGCTCAGTGGATTATCGGCACCCAATTGCCCACCATTGAGAACACCTATCATAAACACTGCCTGGGCAGGATGAGAAGAATTATCAAGGATGCATCTCACCTTAACCATGGACTTTTTACTCTCCTCCCATCCAGTAGGTGCTTCAGGAGCCTCCGCTCCCGCACCAGCAGGCACAGGAAGAGCTTTTTCCCGGAGGCGGTGACCCTGCTGAACCTCACATCACAGCGCTAAGCAGTTTTGCATCCATATTGTACTGTCTCAGTACTTTTATATTTGTGTGCTGTAGCACTTACTGTTTATTCGCAGTTATTTTGTAAATAACACTATTCATTGCATTTCTGGTTGGACGCTAACTGCATTTCATTGGCTTTGTATCTGTACTAGGCACAATGACAATAAAGTTGAATCTAATATTAACATACCAAGCCCACCCATTCACCCTTAGCTTAACATACCGATCCCACCCATTCACTCTTCTATTAACATACCAACCCCACCACTTACTCTTATATTAAAATACCAAACCCGCCCATTTACCCTTATATTAACATCGAACCTGTCCATTCACCCTTATATTAGATTAGATTATTAAATTATGAGGACACTCAGTCCTCGTTTATTGTAGTTTAGAAATGCATACATGCATTAAGAAATGATACAATGTTCCTCCAAAAAAAAACAGGACAAACCAAAGACTAACACAGACAAGACCACATAATTATAACATATAGTTACAGCAGTGCAAAGCAATACCATAATCTGATAAAGAGCAGACCACGGGAACAGTAAAAAAAAGGTCTCAAAGTTCCGACCGACTCCCGATAGTCCCCAATAGCAGGCGGCAAAAGGGAGAAACTCTCTCTGCCATAAACCTCCAGGCACCGACAACTGCCGATGCATTGGAAGTACCTGACCACAGCCGACTCTGAGTCCGTCCAAAAACTTCAAGCCTCCGACCAGCCCTTTGACACCAAGCACCGACCACCATCTCTGCCAAGCGCTTCGACCCTGTCCCGGCCGCCGAGCAACAAGCAAATCCAAGGATTTGGGGCCTTCTCCTCTGGAGATTCAGGATCTCACAGTAACAGCAGCAATGAAAAAGGCATTTCAGAAGTTTCTCCAGATGTTCCTCCATTCTCTCACGTCTGTCTCCATCAAATCAGGATTATTTACGGCACCCTACTTGACAGATTACAGATTATCATTCACCTGAGCGGCCGCGCAAGCCTCCTCCATTAACATACTGACCCTGCCCATTCACTCTTACATCGACATACCGCCCATTCACTCTTATATTAACATACCGACCCCGCCCATTTACTCCTATATTAAAATACCAAACCTACCCATTCACCCTTATATTAACATATCAACCCTGCCCACTCACCCTTTAGCATATTGAACCTGTCCATTTGCCCTATATTAACATACTGACCCCACCCATTCACCCTTATAATACATAACGGACCCTCCCATTATTTCTTTAGAGAGGCCTCCATTGGTCAGGGTCGTCCATGGATGGTGCATCCAAGATGACTACGTGATACGCGAGCCTAGGCAGTCCGATATGGAGACCACCCTGTTACCCGTGTAGCAAGCTCCCCTTCTCCACGCAGCGGATGAATCCAAAGGAACTGCAGAGACTGATACAGTTCGGCACCAGTGGCGTTGCAGAAGTTGCCAGTTAGCGTCAAATTCAAGTAACACTCACAAAATGCTGGAGGAACTCAGCAGGCCAGTCAGCATCTAAGGAAAAACAGTACAGTCAATTTTTCGGGCCGAGAACCTTCAGCACGACCTCCAGCATCTACAGATTTTCTCTTGTTAGCATCAGACTCAATGTGGGACTGCCTTAGGGACTCCAAGTCTGGATTTTTCCATTGGGGTTTACTCCTGAAGCCTTCCCCATGAGTGGGTATGGCCACAAGGCAGTGGAGTTGTGAGATCAGTTTTCCTTCTCCGAGATGAACTGCCAACCACGGCTGATGAGCCCCTTCTGCCCGAAGCGACTGGTTTTAAGGCACCTGTGTCAGTACAAACTGTTCTGCTGGGCTTAGAAGCTAAACCATGCGTGAAGGCCAGAAGCTGGACTTGGTTGTCAGACTTGGTCGACTGCACCTCTTCCTAGAGATGCTGCCTGGCCTGCTGCGTTCACCAGCAATTTTTATGTGTGTTGCTTGAATTTCCAGCATCTGCAGAATTCCTGTTGTCTTGGTTGTCAGAAGTTATTTGAGACACACGCCACTGAGAACTTTTAATATGTAGTGGGAGTTTATCCCCACTACTACGCCAGCTATAATCCACCTCTGAAATGCCCGCTTTGCTGCCGCTGCTACTGTGTGGTAACCAGAATCTCCGGAGCAAAAGGCCCCGAAATCCTTGGCTTTGCGTGTTTCAGCGGCCAGGGCGAGGTCGAAGGCGCTCGGCAGAGGATGGCGCTCGGCAGGCTGTATCGGAGAGGCTGGTCGGAAACTCAAAGTTTTCGGACGGATAGACTCAGTGTCGGCTGTGGTCGGCTGCTCCCAAGGCATTGGCAAGTTGACGGTGCCTGGAGGCTTATGGCAGGGAGTTTCTCCCTTTTGCCGCCTGCTATCGGGGACTCGGGAATTGATCGACTTGGGGACTTTTGAGACTTTATTTACCGTGCCCATGGTTTGTTCTTCATCAAATTATGGTATTGCTTTGCACTGCTGTAACTATATGTTATAATTATGTGGTTCTGTCAGTGTTAGTCTTTGGTCTGTCCTGTTTTCTGTGATATCACTCCGGAGAAACATTGTATCATTTCTTAATGCATGTATGCATTTCTAAATGACAATAAAAGAGGACTGAGTGTTCTCATAATCTAATCACATACTGGATCCGCCCAGTCATCTCTACATTAGCATACAGGATCTGCCCATTACCAACATCGCACCTAATTAGCACATATTGTGTCGGTCCTGGGCATGCATCAGCCATGTTGTCATCCTCCTCGTCAGGCAGGGAATTAAATTGAATTGATAGTATAGGACTGAGTATTTACCCCAGGTCTGTGGGTGCTGAAGGGACTGACAGTGTGGGGAAGCCACAGGAGGGATGGATGGATAATTTGGGAGGTTGTGAGATCCTGCTCATCATATAATTTGTACAGTTATGGTTAAAGAGCAAGCAAAGATGCATTTTTTCGAGGAGGTTTGAGAACTTGCTTTCCTTTCTCCCAATCTTAAGCTTATAGAGCTCAGAAGGGCATGTTTTTGTCAGGAGTCTGCGAGCAGTATGACAGTATTGAGGGGTAACTAAGGCCTCAATGCTGTGATTTTCCTGTGTCAGGACATTGGCATTTGCTTATTCTTCCAATGGATCGAAAGAATTTCACCAAGATGGCATTGGTGGCATCACCCCACTGATTTGACAAACCTTCTGTGAGTAGTCCAGATCTCATAGCCGAGATCACTTCTGCCCGGCAAACCTCAAGTTTTGTGTCAGGTTTGGGTCTCGATTACCAGGTTTTGGAAAAAGGCTGAGCTAGTGGGCACGTGGCCAAGTGGTTAAGGCGTTTGACTAGCGACCTGAAGGTTGTGAGTTTGAGCCCCAGCCGAGGCAACGTGTTGTGTCCTTGAGCAAGGCACTTAATCACACATTGCTCTGCGATGACACTGATGCCAAGCTGTATGGGTCCTAATGCCCTTCCCTTGGACAACACTGGAGTTGTGGAGAGGGGAGACTTGCAGCATGGGCAACTGCCAGTCTTCCATATGACCTTGCCCGGGCCTGCGCCCTGGAGAGACTGAGGACTTTCCAGGCGCAGATCCATGGTCTCGCAAGACAAACGAATGCCTTTTTTTTTAGTGTGATAAGAGGTGGTAAAATTAATTACTTGTGTCTACCTTCACTAATGGGTGATTCCTTAGATATGGGAAATGATCTAATTTTTCAGCCTAGAAAACTGAGCGATCGATTGACCAGAAATCAGTTGCTGCAGACATGCTGGATGCTCCGTGATGAAATGAGAGATTTCTTCACAGGGAGAAAAGGATGCTTGGAATTCCCGACTCCAGTCTTTGGGCTCATTCAGAGCAGAGGCTGATAATACAGGAAAAGGCTCTGAGATCGCAGACCAGTCATGAGTTTGACGAATTGCAGAACAGACCAGCATAATCCTACCCCTATTTCCATACCTTTACTCTTTGGTTGCTGGAGGACAGTATTTGAGGTGGGTTTCTCCTAATTCAGGGGCTTTAACAAGATTGAAATTTACCATTTGGCGGTTGGCGTTGCTCTCTGCAATTGTCACATGGACAAAATTACGTTTGCTTCGTCTCCTGGTGATCCCGAGAACTGTTTTGTTTTGCCATTTGGGGTTGGTGGTGGGAGGGGGGAGGTTGAGGGCAATGGCTTCCCTTGTGCCAGAGTATGGGGAGGCCTGTCTCTGGGGTTATATTTAGTGTGAGTAGGCCCTTCTGGCCCTTCGAGCAATGCCCCCCCCCCCAGCAACCCCTGACAAAACCCGATTAACCCTAACCTAACCACGGGACCATTTAGAAGACCAATTAACTTAGTCCCTATATCTTTGGACTGTGGGATGAAACGGGAGCACTCTGGGAAACCCACTCATTCCATGGGGAGGATGGACAGAGTCTTTACAGACAGCACTGGAATTGGACTCCAAATTCTGGAATGCCCCGAGCTGTAATAGCTTTGTGATAACCACTACACTACTGTGGCGCCTTATAGACAAGAGATTCTGCAGATACTGGAAACCTTCAGTGACACACATAAGATGCTGCAGGACCCCAACGAGTCAGGCAACGTCTATGGAGAGAAATAAACTGTGAACGTATAAGGTTTTTCACTTTATTCTGTGGTCCACTGTCCTGTCCTATTACATTCCTTCTTTTTCAGCCCTTTACCCCTTCTACCTATCACCTGCCAGATTCTTACTTCACCCCCTCCCTCACCCACTCACCTTCCTCACCTATCACCTGCCAGCTTCTTACTTCAGCCCCTCCCTCACCCACCCACCTTCCTCCTCACCTATCACCTGCCAGCTTGTACTCCTTCCCCTCCCCTCAGCTTCTTATTCTGGCTTCTGCCCCCTTCATTTCCAGTCCTGATGAAGGGCTTTGGCCTGAAACATCAACTATTTATTTCCCTTCCATTGATGCTGCTCGACAGGCTGAATTCCTCCAGTATTTTGTGTGTGTCATTCTGTGGTTATCACTACCCGATGAAAATCTGCAGCTGCTGGAAACCCAAAGCAACACACTCAAAATGCTGGAGGAACTCAGCAGGCCAGGCAGCATCTATGGAAAAGAGTACAGTTGATGTTTCGCGCTGAGACCCTTCTGAAATGTCAACTACTGTATATTCTTTTTCCATAGATGCTGCCTGGCTTGCTGAGTTCCTCCAGCATTTTGTGGGTGTTGCTGTGGTTATCACTGTTAGATTTGTCTCCTTTCTTGAAAATGTTCACCTGAATATTAACATTTTAGATCCACTTACATAGTCGCATATAGGATCCAGTATATACGCTATATACTCATTCAGACTTATACTCTATTAGCTTAGTGGATTCACCCACTGCTTGTATTTCCTGGGTATTAGTTTACTAGTCCTTCCCACTATGGACAGTTGAATAATATCACACTGCGTCTGGCTATCATCATTATATTCATAATGAATCCACGCATTATGTGCACCTCTTGGATACTTGCATACCAGATCTGCTCACATGCACCTCTTGTATACCAACATACTAGATCTGCCCACCTAGTCAGTAATCTGCACTGGGAATGAACTCAACGGTACATTTGTTGAAACATTTTCCTTTTGGTGATGAAAAGAACTTTTCCTTTCTTTTAATTTTCTCACTGTATGTCACTGAGTGATCTGGCAAGAAGAATGGGATAAATATCAAATTGCATAGGTAGCTCAACATGAAACTGTGTTTGCAGCAGTAAAAACTTTATCGGCTGAAAATCTGGGGCGGAGTATTTCAATAGATGTGTTGAGTGAATGATTATCAAAATAGTCCTCGTATGTCCCTTTCAGTTCCGATGTTACAGTTTGCATGTGCAGATGCCCCTGTTCCTTTTTTGTGCCCCTATCAATACCGATCATGTGGCGAAGAACCGACAGCCATACATGTCCAGATGCTTTACTGAACCATGTGAGTACTGTATCTGGTACTGCACATGCCTGAAGTGAAAACAGAGCCCATTGCTATTACAATTGGGCAGCAGCTGTAGAAATAAAAACACTTAACACTCTAGGTTGATGGCCTTTCGGTGGATCTGACTGTCCTGTACATTCGTCATACACAAGCGTCATATATTCATCTTCAATATTTTTCTCCTTCTGAGAAGAGTGACTCATACACTTACAGATCTAATCTATTCACAATTTCCCTGATTTTCCCTGAGGAATGAGTCACCATTTTAGCCACTCATGACCTGAGGATGATGTTAAGTTGTGTCTAGTGCAGTTTCTACATAATCGACTGAAATATACTCATAACCAAATAGTTTCAATATTCTCTTGTGCAGTGCTTTTCTAGAACTAAATTATTTACCTGTCCATTTCTCAGTTTATCTCCTATTTTTCCTAGGAATCTCCTTGCTCCAAAAACTTCAATTATAACTGAAACTTTCCTTTTCCGTCTATCAGACTTGACCAGGCATTAACTCACCTCCTTGTGCTTTTAGTAAATCATCTCAGTTCCATAGATGGCAATCTATTCCTTGTAGTGTCATGTCATAATAGCTTGAAATAACCTCTGAGATGATTTCTAGCCATATGTTTGATGTGTATGAATAAACACTTCAGAGTGCATTAATAGTTAAGTAATTACTCAAAGGAAAAAAAGGAAACGTACTTTGCTTATAGGCAAATGAGTATAAATGAATCCATTGAAAAATATAGAAGTTTAAGAGTAGGCTTAAGAGGGAAATGAGGAGGGTAGGAAGAGGGTATGAGATGGAGGTGGCAGGCAGGGTTAAATAATCTGAAGAGGTTCTTCAGTTATAATAAAGGGTGACTAGAGAGAGATGACATCCTTGTAAAGATCATCAGGGCTGTCTGCGCAGGGAGCCACAGGAGATGGCTAAGATTTTTAATGTCTGCTTCTTCTTGATGTTTACTGAGGAGATTAATGAATGCTAAAGAAATGAGGGAATAAATAGTGAGGTCTTGGATCATATGCATGTCGTGGGGGAGGAGGTACTTGCAGCCTTGAAGCAGATAAGATGGTCAAATCCCCTGGACCTGGCCAAATACACCCAGGACATTATGAGAAGCTAGGAAAGAAACGGTGGAGGGTCTTGTGGAAATACTTACCTTGTCATTAGCCACTGGTAAGGTACTGGATGACTAGTGAGAGGGTGGTGAATGTTGTTTTGTTCAAGAAGTGTTGCAAGGACAGACCAGGAAACTACAGGTCCGTGAGTTTGATTTCAGTTGTAGGGAAGTTACCTTAGCCAATTCTGAGGGACAAGATCTGTCATCAATTGGATTGTCAAGGACTAATCACGAATAGCTGGTTTTCCACTTGGGAGGTCTTGTCTGACAAATCTTCTGGAGTTTTTCAAAGAGGTAACTGGGGATAGATCAAGGTAGGGCAGTGAATGTTGTCCATATGGGCTTCAGAAAAGCTTTTGACAACTTCCCACATTCAAGGCTGATCTGGAATATCGGGTTGCATCAGAGTTGGGGGAGCTAGCGAAGTGGATTCAGTATTGGCTCGATGATAGGAAGCAGAGGGTAATGGTTGAAGGTCAATTCTCCACCTAGAACCCTGTGCTAGTGGGGTGCTCTGGGGACCAGAGTCAGGACCTCTGTCGTTATTCATTATCCAAGTAAATGGCTTGATGTGGATGTACATGGCATGATTAGCAAGTCTGCTGAATGAAAGGGCCTTGTTGACAGTGAAGCACTTTACAAATACTTGTGAAGAGATCTTGATCAGCTAAGGAGATGGGCTGAGAATAGGAAATGGATTTCAATTTAGATAAGTGTGAGGTAATGCATTTTGGATAGTAAAGCTAGTTGTATAGTGAATGGCAAGGCACTTACAAGTGTTTAGAACAGAGGGACTTTGGAGTAAAAGTCTACTGAGAGCTTTTAAACAGAATTATGATTGATTCATACTGTAACACATCCCAGAAATTCAGTTAGTCCTGACGAAGGGTCTTGGCCCGAAATGTCGACTGTACCTCTTCCTAGAGATGCTGCCTGGCCTGCTGCGTTCACCAGCAACTTTGATGTGTGTTGCTTGAATTTCCAGCATCTGCAGAATTCCTGATGCTCATGGACAATGAGCTATCTTTTGACTGCAACAATTCAGTTAAATTGAATTTGCCACACCAATAAATGCGGACGAACTTTTCCAAGGCACATGGTCCTATGTACTTTTCACAAGTAAATATACTCACTAACGGTCTTGCCTGACTTCTAGTTCCTAGTTGCAGATTTGTAGATCTCCAGAATTTCTCAGAGTTTAGAATTGAACTTGTAACCTTTGTGCTACTTTGGTTAATGTAATATCACTATTACTCCATGGTGCTAAAAGATTTGTTAATGTATATTTGGCAACCCATTTCAGTTAGAAATGAACACTGCATCACTTTATTCAGCTATTTTTTTTTACTATCTCAATCAATTTCCACTGTTATTTACTAAAAAATCCACGATCCGAAAAGCTCAAACATTTTTAATGTTCCTTTGGAAGGAATTATGTAAAAATTTCTAACTTTAGCTTCTTTTTTTAATCCAAGGTTTCCAAAGCTTGAATCTGAGCAGCTGTTTTCTCCTATTTCCATTCTTACAGTTATACAATTTCAGCATGAGGACAATCACGCAATATAACATTTCTCCATATGTTTCATCCAATTATGATTATGTCTTAGGCTTATACAAACTCTCCCAAGGTTAAGGTTAAACCAAGTCATTATAGATTTCCAGACACATTCCATGAAGCATCTATTCCAGCTGTGGATAGACTCAAAAATTTCTCCTTTTATTTTGTTGATCTTTTGACCCCGGCATCAATTTGTAATGAACATGCTTGTGCATGCATTCCTTACTTCTAATCTGGAGGGTAGAAGGTATTCAGAGGAACACTATTTCTCCTGTGTGTTTTATCCAGAAATGGTTGTTTCAGTATCTGTCAATCATACAGCCTTCAACTACATTCTGCCTATTACCCTGGTACTTCTGACAAATTTTCTATTACTTCAGACTACTAACATCATTATTACGGGGATTTGGTGTGCATTTTTATTTCCCAAGCATGTACGAGAATGGGTGGATTGAAAAATAAATAGCAAGGTTAGGGTTAGGGTACGTGGGGAACTGCACGTTAGGGCCAGTAGTATGCAGAATCTGGTTCCACAATCTAGGTTGGAATTTTAGTGGTATGCTGCACTGCCAAATAGTATTTCCCTTAGTTTGATATTTATCTGACATCTTTTGAGGTGAATATGTTCTGAAGAACAGCATGGAGTCCTGTAAGCCAATATTATTTCCTCAGCCTACACCATCAGGAAGAACAAGTTACAGGTCATTTCCCTCACTGATCCCGTTTGAGAAACTCAAGTATGCTAATTGTCTACTAATTACCGATGATGCTGCAGTCAAAAGATAGCTCACAAAATGTGAAATGGTTTGAGACATTCTAGAAAGCTTGGATTTTGAGGCCTTTAGAGAAAAATAAAACCTTTGCCATGATAATTAACGTGTGGGCGAATTTCAAGTGATAAAGTGGAATTATGTGGGAGGAACATGTTAGATCCTACAATTAAAGTAATATATCTTGAAGCCAGGTTATACATCTCCAGTAATGGTATGATCAATCATAATTCTATTTAAAAAGTTTCTGTAGAAATTGTATTTAGGAGAGGTGGGCGGGTTTAGGAAAGAAGGACACTGTAAGGTCAACACAACCTCTGTATAACCCCACGTTGTAGGCTGTACAACACACAAAATGCTGAAGGAACTCAGCAGGCCAGGCAGCATCTAGGGAAAAAGGTACAGTCGACGTTTACATGGATGCTGCCTGGCCTGCTGAGTTCCTCCAGCACTTTGTGGGTGTTGCTCGGATTTCCAGCATCTGCAGATTTTCTCTCGTTTGTAGGCCATACCTCCTGAATGTCCACAGGCCTTTGACTGGGTATCTTGTGTCAGTTCTTTTGCAATCACCCTTGCTTTTGAATCAAGAGACTAGGCAAAATTGAGCACCTATAATTTAAACTGACTAAGCTTGAGTGCAATACTGAAGAATTTCTCTCAGGGAGAAATAAAGAAGATTCTTTAGCGTCTTTTGTATGAGACATGGATTTTTCTTCAGTGTCCTATCACCTCCTATCTTTCAGCAAGTATCACTAAAATAGCGGCAGAGTGGTGGAATTGTTAAGTGCAAACAAATTACAGTCAAGAAAGTTCCAGAAGGCAGAATTGATGAGGCAGGTAAATTTTATCTTATCAAGGTGAGAAAGGTTGAAGAAATAAGGAGAAGGTTGTGAGGCTGCATGACAGTAGTGAAAATAAAGATGGGCAGATTGGTAACACAGCAGTTACAACTGTGCCCTCATAACCCCAGAGAAGAGTTCAGTCCTAACTTAAGATACCGTATGTGTTGGCTTCCTCTCACATCTTAAAAGTGTGCTCAGTGATTAATTGGTCCTTAAGTGATGTACATAAAATGCTGAAGAAAATCAGTAGGTCAGGTAGGACCTATGGAGGGAAATAATCAGTCAACATTTTAGGCCATTTTCATCAGGACTGGAAAGAATCGATTTCTCTAATGACAGTATTAGTCCCCTCTGTTATCATAACCTCCCCAAACTCCATGCACAGCTTTGTTCTTTCTCCCCATTTTGGTGGCCCTCTCACCCCTTTTATTCACCTCCCCCTGGTTCTCCACCTCCTTCTCTTAAATTCCAGTTTCTACTGTCATCTCACATGAGATTCCTTTCTCTTCATCCCTTTACCACTTCCACCTATCACCTGCCATCTTATACTCATTCCCCTCCCCACCATCTTATTCTGGCTTCTTACCTCTTCCTTCCCAGTCCCGATAAAGGTTTCACCCCGAAACATATACTACACATTCCCCCCCACCCCCCGTAGATGCTGCCCGACCTGCTGAGTTCATCCAGCATTTTGGGTGTGTTACTCCAGATTTCCAACATCTGCATTTTGGGTGTGTTACTCCAGATTTCCAACATCTTCTTACCTTAGTGTAGGTAAGTGGCAAGAGAATCAAAGAGGTGTTGATAAATATGTGAGAGAGTACAAGCTTTAGGGAAATAAGGAAAGATCTGGAACTATTAGCATTGCTCTGCTGGAGCTATCATGGATCTGATGGGCCAAATAGTCTCATGTGTTTATTTTAATAGGTAAAGTTGGATTATTGGGGATTATAAATAAGTTATTATTATCATGGCGCTATGGGAGTGCTGATTTGTTATGAATTAGCTACCAGGTTTTCTATTTCACAACAGCAATTGTACTTCATTGACTGCAGAGTTATTTGTGACGCTATGGAAACGTGAATCTTTCTCTCTGCTGTTCGCCTCACCCTGTGCTAATCTGAGCATGGTCTACTATCGTGGCTGTGAAAGGAGATCTTCCACCTCTGGATTGATCCCCGCCGAATACATCCAAGCAACCCACCAGCCTGCTGGCGTGCACTTGAGAGATCTCTGAAACCTGTCAAAAGGTCTTTGGTACACATTTTTCAACAGAATGGCGCACTCTTGGTCTTCAGTCACAACACTCGCATCAGGGATACTCAGGGAGCAGAGAATAGTTACTCCGCCAGGTTTATGACCGGCTTCTATCTGACTCTGTCTCTTCTTATAAACTTGTTACGTACCGGGAGAAAAGGTAGATAAAGAATACAATCAAAGTGAAAAAGTGGAAGTTTAGAGGCAGTGATGACTTTCAAAATTATGAGTATGCCTTCTAGCAAAAGGTTGTGTTATTAATTGCAGGAAATATTAACTTCTATTCTGAGTAGTAGCTTCAAGTCTGAAGGTTGTGCATTCAACCTGTAATGCACAGATAATCATGACAGAGGTTTTGGGGTAATACTGAAGAGCACATCACAGCCGTCTTCCGAATAAGATAATTAACTCCCACCTAAGTGGCAACAGTGGGTAGTATGATACTTGCCAATATTTGAAAAGAAACAGGGGGTTTCTGTCAATGATCTTCTCCAATGGGGCAGATCAAAAGTTCATAAAGGGCACAGGACAGGTCCACCAGCATTATATTATTGGGTTAAATTAGTGAGAGGTTCCATAAATGTACTGTAGGTTGAATTTTATCATGTTTATACATTTGAGGGGTGATTTAATGGAAACAGTTAAAAGCTTAAGGTCCAGAAAAGACCTTTTAATCTGTGTGTTCTGCCACTCAATAAGATTATGTCTGATCCATTCCCTATTTGTTTGCCACATCCTTTAATACCTTTGGCAAACAAACATTTCAGGTTCAGATTTCAAGTAAATATTGAGCATGAACAACTGCAGTTTGCAGACAATGGATGCAAATCTAGCATTTTGTGCTAGTAAGAGAATTTTCTTTCTAAAAGACCTGGCCCTAATTTTCAGAATAATCTCTAATTTTCAACTCCCAGACAGCAGAAATAGTTTCTCTGCACCCTTTGCTTCCGTGGAAACATGACCAAATCAGAGGAGGAGGTCAATTGACTTTCTGTGCCTACACAGTCATTCAATATAATCGTGGCTAATATACAGTCTCAGATTCACTTTATCACTTTCTTCATTCCCCTGATGCTTTTTAAATCTAGAAATCCATCTAATTCCTTCTTAGTCATATCACATGGCTTCACGGCCCCGTATAATACTTCACCTTCTTGAGCGGAAAAATTGCCTTTCCTCTCAGTCCTAAGTATTTTACCCAGTACTCATGAGATTATGTTACTTGATTTTAGATCCCCCACCGAGTCAGATGTCTGTTATCTATCAGAATTTTGTACATTTCAATTAGATCTCTTCTCTTTCTTCAAAACACTTGTGTAAATAGTGATTCCTCATTCCACAGTTCCAAAATTTTGGGGATTAGTCTGGTGATCCTTTGTTGTATTTTCTGTGGTATATACGAGGGGTGACAGATAAGTTTGTGGCCTAAGATAGAATGAGTCAATTTTCCTAGTACAATTATTTTCAACATACTCCCCTCCTACATTTACACACTTAGTCCAGCAGTCGTGGACCGTACAGATCTTGGATCTCCAGAAAGTGTCCACAGCAGGGGTGATTGATAAGTTCGTGGCCTAAGAGAGAAGGAGATGAGTTATACAGCTCTCTTTACATGCACATGCAGTTCAACTCTTTGAGTGATTATGCAAAAAGTTTGAAGTTAATAACTCATCCCCTTCTACCCTAGGATATGAACTTATCAATCATCCCTGATGCATTGACTGATGAATTATTAACTTCAAACTTTCTGCATAATCACTCAGAGTTGAACTGCATGTGCATGTAACAAGATCCGTATAACTCATTTCCTTCTACCTTAGGCCACGAACTTACAAATCGCCCCTGCTGTGGACACTTTCTGGAGGTCCAAGATCCGTATGCTCCACGACCGCTGGACTAAGTGTGTAAATGTAGGAGGGGACTATGTTGAAAAATAAATATGCTAGATTTTCTAAAATTGACTCCTTCTACCTTAGACCACAAACTTATCAATCACCCCTCGTTATCTTTCCTTTGCTCTTAAAACCAAAGCTGCATACATAATCTCATGAAAGCCCTGCATAATTCGAGGAAGACATTTTTGATCCTATACTGAAAAGATTCATGTAATGAGGTCAGTCTATAAGAATAGAGTACTTGGTCCATGCATGTAAAATGGCCTGTTCAACCATAGTCTCGTCATGTACATTACACAGATGAAGTTGTTTAATGTGCTGGTAACTGCTCCCCATTAATTCCTTGAACTCACACTATCAAAGATATTCCAACTCCTCCCCAACTTCTCTCCTACTGAAAACAAACTTATTTTTCTCTTTATCCCAAGAACAACAATGGGTCTCAGACCTGAAACAATTGTTTCTCTTTCCATGGATGCTGGATTTTTGGCATTAATCCAGAAATCTCCATTTGCTACTTTAGTCATTCCTTCATGAAATTCAAGTAGCGCCATCATAAGACCACAAGATATAGGAGCAGAGGTAGGCCATTCGGCCCATCGAGTCTGCTCTGCCACTCAATCATGGCCAATCCGATTCTTCCAGTCATCCCCACTCCCTTGCCTTCTCCCCATACCCTTTGATGCCCTGGCTAATCAAGAACCTATCTATCTCTGCCTTAAATGCATCCAATGACTTGGCCTCTGTAGCCGCTTGCGGCAACAAATTCCACAGATTTACCACCCTCTGACTAAAGTACTTTCTCCGTACCTCTGGTCTTGACTCTCGACTTGGATTTGGACTTGGAACTTGACTCTCAACTTGCACTTGGAACTTGACTCTCGACTTGGACTAGGTTCAGACTTGACTTAGACACAGGGCACAGAACATTGAGCCGGGGCTCCTCCTTGGACACAGGACATAGGGCCGGGACTCTTCTTAGACACAGGACACAAAACACTGAGCCAGGGCTCCTCCTTGGACACAGGGCCGGGACCCTTTATTGGACGCAGCATCAGGATGACTGCGGAGGATACTTGCCAAGGTAAATGTCGGGAATTCAGATGGGGAGGGAGGGAACAGTCCAGCCCCCACGAAGTTGAATCCTGAAGCTATCTATGTAGCCAGCCCATAACGAGAATCAGGTGCATCAATTAAGACACCCAACCGAACAAGGGAGAAAAGGAATAGCCAGAATACGGAATCCACGGACTGGATCGTGAATCGGAATGTGGACTTCATGGACTGGACCATGATAGTACTCCCCCCCCCCCCCACCACCATGGGAGCCTCCTGGCGATCCAACAGGCTTGCCCGGATTATCGACAACCCAGGCGGGTGGGGGAGGGGGTTTCAACAAGAGGGAGTCCCAAGTCATGACCTGTGTTCCCTGTCAAGTTCAAGTCCCAAGTCCAAGTCCAGGTTTCCAGTTTGTCACTCTTTGTCTACCTTCATGTTATCATTTTGTCCTCGCTCCTTGGCTTCCTTAACATTCTTAATAAACATAGTCCAGTTCCTAGTACTTCAGTGTCTGTGTCTTGCATCTGGGTCCACTTCCAATGCCCCCTTATGACAGAAACTAGAATCAGGTGCCTTGATTAAGGAGCCCAATGGAACCGGGGAAAATGGGGAAAACCCAGAATACAGATCAATGGACCGGACTGTGAACCAGAATGCGGACTTCACAGAGCAGACCATGACAAGAACTGCACATAATACTCCAAATGTGGTCTCATGAGTGCCTTATAGAGCCTCAACATCACATCCCTGCTCTTATATTCTATACCTCTTGAAATGAATGCCAATATTGCATTCATCTTCTTCACCCCTGACTCAACCTGGACGTTAACCTTTAGGGTATCCTGCACAAGGACTGCCAAGTCCCTTTGCATCTCTGTGTTTTGAATTCTCTCTCCATCTAAATAATAGTCTGCCCATTTATTTCTTCCACCAAAGTGCATGACCATACACTTTCCAACATTGTATTTCATTTGCTTCTTTGCCCATTCCCTTAAACTATCTAAGTCTCTCTGCAGGCTCTCTGTTTCCTCAACACCACCCACTCCTCCACCTATCTTTTAATCATTGACAAATTTAGCCATAAATCCATTAATCTCATAATTTAAGTCATTGACATACATGGTAAAAGCAGTGGTCCCAACACTGACCCCTGTGGAACTCCACTGGTAACTGGCAGCCAGCCAGAATAGGATCCTTTTATACCCACTCCCTGCTTTCTGCCGATCATCCAATGTTCCACCCATGCTAGTAACTTCCCTGTAATTCCATGGGCTCTTGTCTTGCTAAGCAGCCTCCTGTGCCGCACCTTGACAAAGGCCTTATGAAAATCCAAGTACACCACATCCACAGCATCTCCTCTGTCAACCCTGCTTGTAATTTCCTCAAAAAATTGCAGTAGGTTAGTTAGGCAGGATTTTCCTTTCAGGAAACCATGCTGGCTTTGGCCTATCTTCCCACCCTGCTTAAATAGCGGAGTAACATTTGCAATTTTCCAGTCATCCGCTACAATGCCAGAATCAATTGATTCTTGAAAGATCATTGTTAATGCCTCCGTAATCTCTCCAGCTACTTCCTTCAGGACCCGAGGGTGCATTCCATCAGGTCCAGGAGACTTAACCAACCTTAGACCATTAAGCTTCCTGAGCCTTCTCAGTCGTAATTTTCACTGCACACACTTCACTTCCCCGCCACTCTTGAATGTCTTCCACTGTGAAGACTGATGCAAAATATGCATTAAGTTCCTCTGCCATCTCTGCGTCTCTCATTACAATATTTCCAGTGTCATTTTCTATTGGTCCTGTATCTACCCTCAACTCTCTTTTACCCTTTATAGACTTAAAAAAAGCTTTTAGTATCTTCTTTGATATTAGTTGCCAGCTTCCTTTCATAATCCATTTTTACCTTCCTAATGACCTTCTTAGTTTCCTTCTGTAAGTTTTTAAAAGCTTCCCAGTCCTCTGTCTTGCCACTAGCTTTGGCTTCATCATATGCCCTCTCTCGGCTCTGACTTCACTTGTCAGCCACGGTAGTATCCTTCTTCCATTTGAAAATTTCTTCTTATTTGTAATATATCGGTCTTGAACTTCCCTCATTTTTCGCAGGAACTCCAGCTATTTCTGCTCTGCTGTCCTTCCTGCTAGTGTCCCTTTCCAGTTAACCTTAGCCAGTTCCCTTCTCATGCCATTGAAATTTCCTTTATTCCACTGAAATACCGACACATTGGAATTTAGTTTCTCCTTCTCAAATTTCAAAGTGAACTCGATCATATTGTGATCACTGTTCCCTAAGGGTTCCTTAACCTTAAGCTCTCTTATCACCTCAGGATCATTGTACAGCACCCAATCTAGCACAGCTGATCCCCTCGTGGGCTCAACAACAAGCTGTTCTAAAAAGCCATCCCTTAGACATACAACAAATTCTCTCTCTTGAGGTCCAATACTGGCCTGGTTTTCCCAATCCAATTTCATGTTAAAATCCCCAACGATTATCATCTCATTGCCTTTCTGACATCCTTTCTATCTCCTGCTGTAATTTGTAATCCACATCTCGACTGCTGTTTGGAGGCCTGTATACAACTGCCATTAGGGTCCCTTTACCCTTGCCATTTCTTAACTCAACCCATAGAGACTCTACGCCTTCCAATCCTATGTTTAATATTATTTCTTATACACAGGGCCACACCACCCCCTCTGCCTACTAACCTATCGTTCCAATATACCGTATATCCTTGGACATTCAGCTCCCAATGGCAGCCATCCTTCAGCCAAGTTTCAGAAATGGCCGCAATGTCATACTTGCCAATTTGTAGCTGAATTTCAAAACTGTCCATTTTATTCCTTATGTTGTGTGCATTCAAATACAACACTTTCAGTCCAGTATTTGTTGCTCTCTATTTTATCTGCACTATGCCTTTATTGCCCTGTAACACATCCCACTGGCTGTGAGTAAGCCTCATCTTCTGCCTGTCCTTTCTATCATCCTGAGCTGGATGATCAGCCATGATCATAATAAATGGCTGTGCAGGCTCGAAGGGCTGAATGGCCTACTGCACCTATTTTCTATGTTTTCTATCTCTGTTGCATGCTATCTTTGATTTTTTTCTGTTTTTCCCTTCCTCAGCCCTATCACTCTGGTTCCCATCCATGTGCCAAATTAGTTTAAACCCTCCCTAACAGCTCTATTAAACCTGCCTCCTAGGACATTGGGCCCCTTTGGGTTCAGATGTAACCTGCCCTTTTTGTACAGGCTGTACCTCCCCCAGAAGGATCAGCAATTTAAAATGTACTTGCTCATTATTTTGGAATCCTGATGTCATCGTCAAAGCTGATGTTTATTTCCAAGCCTGACTGTCACTCAGAAAATGGCTGTGAGCTGCCTTCTTGAGCATTTCTTCCAGGGAAGGTATTCCTTCAACGCCTTTGGGGAAGATATTCCATGATTTAGGTAGTCAGGATGTTGTGTAACCTGGAGGAACTGTGAAAGTGGTTGTGTTGATGTTTCTGCCGTCCAGTCCTTCTTGGTTAAAGAATTTCTGGGTTTAAGAGGTCCTTTTGGAAAAGTCTAAGGGAGAAAGTGCAGTTTGTAGATGGCAAACACTGTGCACTGGTGATGGAGAGAATGAATGCTCTGGGTGGTTAATTGGGTGCATCATCTGTATGGTTCTAAAGTCCTTGAGTATTATTGGAGCTGAATAAATCCAGACAAATATTAAATATTTTGTAACATTCCTGACCAGAGCCTTGCAGATGTTGAAGGCAGGACTCTCATTTACAGCAATGCCACCATATCTCAAGAGTAGGTGACGAGACACTACTTTTGGAATGTCTTCTTAAAATGAGGAAGGCAATTCAGCCCATTGACTCTATACTAGCTCTCAGCAAAATCCCATTCCCTGCATGATGTTCTCCCTACCTATCAATTCCACCTAATTCCCCTACTACCCACCTACACCAGGGGTAATTTACAATAACTAATTAACCCATCACAGGTTTAGAATGTAGGACAAAACTGGAATATTTGGGGAAAGTCACGTAAACACACAAGATAGTATAACGGGATTGAAGCTGGCTTGTTGGAGCTATGAAGGAAGGGACACTTCCTGCTGAACTATTGTGCTGAGGATTGGTGAACAGAATTGAAAGTGATGTGATTATCAGAGAGTCTTTTGACACAAGGCCATAGATGAAGCTACTGAAGATGGTTAGGCTGCTACATTGCCCAAAGAAATCCCAGTACTGTCCTGGAACTGGAATGACTGGCCTCCAAAAGCCCATCATTGGCCTGCTTTCCTTTTTGATGCTTATTGGTGTCAGTTGCACCAAAACTCCCTGATGCAACATTCGGTCCATTGCTTGCTACTTTACTGTTTTGTATTGAACTTCACCAGTCTGACACCTGACTTTTCGGTAAGCCTGATGTTGCTCCAGGCAAACCCTTCTGCACTCCACTTTCAACCATTGTCAATTCCTTGCCTTGATAATAATGAGTGAGAATACGTCATGGTAGTATTTATTTCTACTGCATCTACTGATGCACCATACCATACATATTTACGATAATGTCCTATGAATGTCCAGTTTTGAGCTGCCAAATCTGTTAATTTATCCTCTTCACAATTCCATGCCATTCAGCACATCATGGCAATGTAATGATGAGACTGTCTCCGCAAGTTCTGTGTGGTAGCCATTTTTACCAAAGCTACCATAGGCAGATATATAGGATTCTGTAAGGAAGAATGTGCCAGGTCTGTAGGAAGATTACCCCAATTAGACAATTCACCAGCTGGTTGTGAGGATGACAAATATCTTTCGCTGATCAGCTTAGAAATGTCATGCTGTTAGTCACTGCTTCATTAGACTCTAACTTCCAGGCAACAGATGTCATTCTAAACAGCCTTTGAAGTCCTTGGTGTCCCACTCTCACCTTTGTGAAGTAGCAGAGCGGCAGGTGATATTTTAGAATCTAAAGGGGCAATTCTAAACCAAGAGCACTTTGGAAGAGTGTAGAATTTAGGCCATTCAATAACCACCTCACATTTCCATTAAATCATTGTGATGATCATGGTAATTATTTAGGAAATAGTATAAAATACAGGCTGTCCCTTACCAAACAGTTCTATTTTTATATTCAGCCACGTCAATTTTGTTCACACCATGGAAAATGTACAAAAATCATTTGATATCGTAACTGCACTTGCAGCGTATTGCAATAAATGGCACATAAGACAGATTAAAAAAAAACAATTATACCTAGTGGAGAGAGGCAACTAGTTGTACTTGTAAGAACAAATGCTATTTACTTAAGTAGGACTTCAGACTTTAATAATATGGAGTCTCATTCATATGTAGGGGGATTCCGTAAAGTAAGTAGATGTTTGGGGATGGGCTGTTATTTATTTATTTGGATTTATGGATCACTCGTTTCAGTTTGCAAGATGTTCCAAAATTGTATTGATTTTGATATCCTAAGTTTGGTTTCATATTCCTGTCTTAACCTCTGTCGTTCTTTGCATTCCTCCCAGTCACCAGTATCTGTATACGTTATGCCATGTGCAAACATCCCTGTATCAGTCACAGTATTATGTATTGTATGTGCAATTATATTGAGGCCATTTAGCTACATTCAGACCTTCTGAGTTTCTGGACCTGTACCTCCATTGAACAGTAAGGTACACGTTGGAACATTCAGCTTTCCTACATCATTGTATGTGGGACTGAGAAATGTTGTACCTAGAAAACTGCAGAAAATAAATTAGACCAGCAAAACTTAGATATCAAGGAAATGGTGAAGGTGTTTCTGAATACAGATGCCCACACCCTCTTCCTCAACCCCTCCCCCAACCATTAATCCCATTTTCTAACCCTTTCCCAACTTTCTCACTTTACCCTCCCAGTTCTCACTCAGCCCACCCGATGTGATGTCAGTCCCTACAGTCTTGGTTTATTGTAAAATACTCCCTTCTGTTGTAAAGTTTGAAGAGCAGAGAAAAGTCTAATGAGGGAGAGAAAATGACGAATGTGACATCAAGAAAAGTTTTTCCACCATATGTCTAGTTATGACCTGAAACTGACTGCCTCAGAGGGCAATGGAAACAGAATTATCATGGCCTTTAAAAAGGAGTTAATTTAAATTAGTTGCAGAGCTAAAGCAAACGGGTCTAAAAAACTCCATCACGAGCTTGAAAGGCTCATGATCTTCTGGGCAGTAATGACTTTATTCTAAGCATACCAAATAAAAGGCTTGCTGCTTTTCCACTGCTTCTCTGTTGGCACTAGTATTCAGCAGACAATGACCTGCATGTCAAGCATTAAGTACTGACATTCCACCATTACCTCTGAGGAAACAATTAACACAGAGCTTGTACAAACGATTTAAGGCCAACAATAATCATGAACGTAGGTGCAGTGTTTCAGAAGAAGGGTGGCATTATTGTCACAGCTCTTGCTCAATCCTGACTTCCAGCGCTGTAATTTGTAAACTCTCCCCAGGACTTCTGGGTTTTTCAGTTACCTCCTTTATTCCAAAGATATGCCAGCCAGTAAATTAATTGGCCACAGTTAATTAACCTAAAAGCATAGCTAATTGGTAGAATCTGCTGTAAGCAGACAAGAATAGGGGAGTATATAAAAAAAAACAATGAGGATTAATGTTCATGGATAGTCACTGGTTGGTAAAGACTCAGTGAACTGAATGGCCACCCGACTGACTCTTGATAAATGAGGAGGAAAATATGATCAAAACACTGTAGACACTGAAGATCAGGAGAAAATTTCGCTCTCAAACAATCACAAATCTCTGGAACTATCTCAATGAGCAATGTGGCAAAGTCATTGAATGTATTTGAGGATGAGACTGATGAGTTGTGATGTTGAAGCCAAGATTGGATCAGCTACAATCTTACTGAACAGCAGAGCAGATTGGACCCCTGCTCCTGTTCCTGTACTGACAAACAGCAAAACTGATTAATATTACCTTTTATCAACCAATAATTTATCTGCAGCAGTTTTCTGCTCAAGCATGTCACTGTAGTTTTTGCTGGTCTGAACCATTCTTGAAAAATGGCTAGGAGCTTAATCAGCTTGTGCTTCAGTGTCATTTCCACAGACGATTTCACAGAATAACGAAGAAGCTCAGTCCCAAAACATTACAGGAATACAGTGGATTGTGGTTAATTGGGACACATCAGGCCCAGTACATTTTGCCCAAATAAGTGGCTGCCCCAATTAGCCAGTTTCATGGAAGCAGTTAAAAGGTACCTACAAAAAAGACACTACCAATTAAACAAGTAACAAATTATATATTTAAATGAAAAACAGAACAAATTAGAACACTATAAATACTACTACAGTATTACAAAACTGTGTATTAGTTCCTAATAGCTATTGATGGAGGAACCGATGCAGAGTATGCTGCCATTTTCTGATTGTAAATAAAGAAAATCAGCAGACACCTAGTGTAGATAATGGATTGCCTTCATATAATTATTTTGACTATTACATCCTCCAAATCTTCATTGTAACATTCAAGATGATTGTCAGTACCATTAAACTCTTTGTAGTTCCCAACTTATTGAAGTAGTGAAATCATTTCATTTTCACTCCCAGCTGTTTTTGAAATCTCCAAGCCTGAATACTTGAAACCGCAGTGAGCAAAACAGTTCTGAATTGTCTTACTGCTTATTTCTCACCAACTATCAGAGACAAGAATCACCACTTTTTGAAGACAAGCACAATCAACTTATGCTATTTAAAAACTGTTCGCTCTAAGCACTGTGTAGCATCTAATGGCCAGGCAATTGCATGTATCTGACGCTAGTTAGAAACTATTTGACAACAGTCTTCTGTTCCAATTGAGTGGCAGTCTCCCAAATAAATGAAGGGAATCCCAGCTATTTTCTAGATTTATATTTGTTCTTTCAGAGTTGTCCCAAATAAGTGGCTGCCCCGATTAACCAATGGTCCCATTAACTGGAATCTATTGTACTCTCCAACTGCATTACAGAAAATATCTCAAGCTTGCGCAGTTACAGTGGATAAATATTTCTGAGACTTAAAACATGTTTCCTGTTTTACTGAAACTGCTCAAGACTAAAGCTGATTTTACACCATAATCGCCTTCACATTTTTTCAGTAACTAATGAGAAGTGCAATCAATACTGTTATAGATTCTTTAAAATATGTATATTTAAACATAACACTGTAGAAATGATAGTAGGAGAATGTTCATAATTTCTGATACACAAGTAAATGACTTAGAAAAATAATATTAGTGGGTTGATTAGTGAATTTGTAGACAACATTAAAATTGGTGGTGTTGTGGAAACTGGGGGAGGTTACCAAAGGATTCAGCATGATATAGGCAGCCAGAAATGTGGGCAGAGAAATGGTAACTAGTGTTTAATCCAGACAACTGCAGGGAAAGTATATATTAAATGGCAGGACCAATGATGTACACAGGAACCCTGGGGGTGAAGTCCATAGCTTCCTGAAAGTGGCAGCATTAGTAGATAGAGTGGTGAAGATGCTAAATGGCACACATGCTTTTATCAGTTGGGGTGCTGAGTATAAAAGTAGGGAGGTCATGTTGCAGCTACATAATACTTTGATTAGGCTATATTTGGTTGCTTCATCACAGGAATGATGATGCAGGCTTTACAGAGGGTGTAGAAAGGGTTTATCAGGATATTGTCTGGATTAGTGTATAAACTATAAGGAGAGATTGGACAAACTTGGACTGTTTTTTCTGGAGATAGTCAGAAGCAGAAGGGCCACCTGATACAAGTACACTAAGTAATGAGAGGTATAGATAAGGCAGACAGTCAGAGTCTTTTTCTTGGTGTAGAAATGACAAAAACCAGAGGGTATAGCTTTAAGTTGAGAGGGAGGAAGTTCAAAAGTGACTTACAAGCCATGTTTATTTTTAGACAAAGAATGATAGGTGTTTAGAACCCGCAACCAGGGCGAAATGATAGAAGCAGATACAACTGTCATGCTTAAAAGGCACCTGAACAGGTATCGAATAAAGGGTTAAGGATCTTGTGCAGGCAGATGGTATTAGTTGGGCTGGCATCATGATTGGCACACACATCATGGGCCAAAACGTCTATTCATGTACTATTTTGTATGCTACATCTAACTATTCAATTGTGGTAATTCACTTTAATGTATTTTCACCAACTTTTCCTTGCATCTTTTAACATTATTCTTTTGAAAATGTTTATTCAATTTCAGTTTATGTTATCACCTCTGGAACTATTAAACTAAGCATGTTTAATTCCCAGCTTGTGAGAAAGTCTACCAGTTCTTTCAGAGCTAACCTAGGGATTTACTTCCTTGGTAGCCATTTTAAAAGCAGTGGAAATAACGTATTTGGGATATTTGCCATCTCATAGCCTTCCAGGATTTTGAAAATCACCTCAGATTCTACCGTCACCTGTCTTTAGTCATCCCTGCATCAGTGAAAACAGAAATGGCTTTTTTTTTCGCCTTTGATACTAAATTAATTAAGATTAAGAGTTGAAAGCTCCTTTCACTGTCAATGGAGAGATCAGCTAACCGATCTCTTCAGTGAAAGGAGCAGCAGACTATTTAACATGCTTTACACCATGTCCTCATTAAAAATTCAATTTAAATACAAGAAAAATCATATATGGAACCAGTCAAACTATGATCGGTGGCTTCTTAGCAGTCTATGTGTGACAGTAAGGAAAAAAATTGTCATTCATTTTGGCCTGGGTTGGGTTTGGATTTCAAAGGTGACCGTGCCGTGTTTTAATTAAGCTTTCAATCTTCATAAAAGACACTGCATTTTTATTTTAATTATATCAACAAATTGCTGTTAACATATACTTTATAGACCAAGTTTGCAGCAAACTTGTATTCACAACCAGTTGCAACAAACTAGGGGTCAGTTATATAAAAGAACGACAGTAAATTTAGCACATGACTGTGTATTTTAATAAAAATAATTCTGTCAAAATACAACAGAATACATTTCATTTTAACATATTTCTAGTACATATTCTTTTTTTTTGTGTTTTGCTTTTGTTTTAAAAGTTTCCCAAATGTTCATGCTAGTACTGAGTAATTTTTGCTTCACAAATACTTACTATGCTCTCAAACTGAACAACCATTGTACTTGCGCACAGCTAATGTGTTCATTTTGAATTCATAACAAAATTAAACTGATATTGAGCATGGAGCAGAAATTAGTTTATGAGTTTTGTGCTGGTAAAACAAAATGCCTTGCTTCACATTCCATGCTGTAAATTGTATGTAACATACCTGAGTTTGGAGCCACAAAAGAAAATCATTAAATTACAATGTGTACATTTTATACTGTATACAGAATTTAAAACGTTATTAACCCTTCCCTTCCTTTAAACAAATGACTTTATAATAGTTTCAAGCTGAGCACAGTTAAGTACACAAAACTAGAATTACTAGATTAACAGAATTTTTAAAATCTTTAAATAGTGTCACACCATTTTTACTGTTTTATTCTAAAAAAGAAAATAAAAATAAAAATTAAAAAAAAATTAGCATTAGTTTTGCAGAACCCAACCAAGAGGAAAAGAGCACACAAAAAAATCAAAGCCATGCTTCAGTACACTTCATAACGTCAGTAAATGAGACCTCCTGTTCCCATATTTCAAAGTGCCAGGTACAAACTCAAAAGCATCAACCTCAGGGTTTCAATGTGAGTGCAAATGAAAGTTAAAATGCAGCATGCTCCTCTTTCCAATTTGATGTGTAGTTGCATCCATAATTGGAACTCAATAGGAAATTTACTGAAAGAGAATAAATTATCACTTTTCTTCAATGTGCCCAAACATGTGAAATGTCTCAGGCATCAGCAAAAACATATGTTGGGAGTAGCCGCATTGGTTGGACTGAAAGCATACAAACTAGAATGAAGATTAAATTGGTGCATAATTGCAGCTTTAAGACGTCAGTGAGGCATTTTCTTTAAAATTAATAACATTGTTTTCCAGTAACAAATATCATTAAATGAAATCAGAAACTTTAATTCAAAATTATTTTAGATTGTCTCATTAAGGTGAAAACATCAACCTCGCCATTGATTGATAGACATAAAAAAACAAATTACATGGTTTTACAAAGCTTTTAGCAGCTTATCATATAATAATGATATTGCCACTCACATTCACACTTACCTAGTACACAATACAGTTTTCCAGCTTACAGTGATAACAGGGATGAGACTGCGAATAATCAGCAGTACTCCTTCCAATACTGCTGTTGCTGGCCTTTCAGTTATTTGCAAATACACAATACTGAATATAAGTTCAAGTTGCTGAATTACCGTCCTTCAGGCTTCTCAAGAATAGCAGTTTGCAAGCAAATCAGCTTCGTATACACTTGGTTGAATGTCTATTTGCTTGAAATTTAAATTTTTTTAACCTGCAAATATTTTTGGGGAACAATAGTATGTAGAAATTGGCAAGTAAATTCTGGTATTGGCTGGTGTATTTTTTTACAGCCCCAGTCAGAAACAAAATGCTTTAAATTCAATTTGTCTTTTACAATTTAAGAAATGCATGCCAGTTGTCAATCTGAATGAAATTGCACAATTTTACATGTCGGGGTGGTTGCACCTCCATTTAGGGGAAATTTTAAACCCACAGCAGATAATGAGCTGTTCACCATCTGAAGTTGACCAAACCTCTCATTTCTGGTACAATTTATTTTCAAATGGACTGGCATCTAGTGAACACATCATGAAAAACTGGGGATTAATCCCGACAAAATTATTTGTTTAGTTACTCAAGACACCATTATCAATGTGTTAAGCCACCAGCCACATCTGCTACAATGGGATTCATGTGGCTAATTCCGTAACTATGCAATGTGAATTTTCATTCATATGGCAAATGCCCTTTAGTTTATTCCTCCACACACTTGTTGTTAAGTAGCCAGACAAAAAGTGTGCAAGTAATCTTTTTGATCGTTGAGTGCTTTTCTTCCTTGGTTACTAACAGTGGTAAATGTGTTTGTGCAATGTAAATTACTTGCATTTACTTGTATGGTTTACAAGGGAAATTCTACTTAATTTAGTGCATTTGGCTAAAATTGTGTCACCATTGCCCAGAGGCCAGCCAGCAGTTGTTATGGGAAAACAATCTGCTATATTGTAGTCTCCTTTTGTTGACCTAATCTGCTCATTTCTTAAACTTTTGATCTTTTCCAAAAGATGCACAGCCAGAACGCTGGAGGAACTTAGCAGGTCAGGCAGCATCCTACGGAAATGAACAAACAGTGAATGTTTCAGGCCAAAACCCTTCATCAGGACTGGAAAGGGGAAGATGCCAGATTAAAAAGGTGGGGGGAGGGAAGAAGGACAAACTGGAAGATGATAGCTGAAGTCAGGTGGGTGGGAAAGGTAAAGGGCTGGAGAAGCAGGAATCTGACAGGAGAGGAGTGGACCACGGGAAAAAGGAAAGGAAGTGGGAAAAAGGAAAGGAAGTGGGACATCGGGGGAGGTGATAGACAGGTGAGAAGAAGGAGGTAAGAAGCCAGAGTGGTGATTAGAAGAAGAGGGAAGGGGGAGGGGAAAATGTTACTGGAAGGAGAAATCGATTTCGTGTCATCAGGTTGGAGGCTACCTAGACGGAATATGAGGTGTTGCTCCTCCACTCTGAGATTGGTGAGGTTGGGATTTTGGTGCAGAGAAAATGAGCTGATTTCAGTTTCTTAACTGAAAGATGTGGTTGTGTGAAACAACCAAACTGCTAAATGTATCCCACACCACTCGAGAAAAATGAATTTTGAATACAATATACACAATAAAGAGGAGGACTTATATATTTCACATTAATGTTAATGTGGTGTTAAAATAAATTGCTTTGTTAAGATGGTAAAATGAAATTTAATGGCATACATAAAAACAGATAAGAAATATACTTTATTTTCAGATTATTAACTTTCAGAAAATAAACTATCCAGCCACTCGAACTAAACTTGAACTGATCTAATTTGTCATCTAACTTCAAAACTTACAATGAGAAAAATCTGTAAATATATTGGTGTCATTCAGCCTATAGTTTCTTTTTTTAATTTGCTTTAGCAGTGGATAGAGGCTGACTGAATGAAAAACATTTTTTGTCAAATCCCTCTCTTTAATTGTGGAGAGAGAGTATTGTGCGCAATGTTTCACAGTGACATCACTGGATTTTTAACAACTGGAGATCTACTATGTCTGCTTAAATGTTGCTATAATCCAAAATATGTTGAAAACAAGGCCAAGAGTAACAAGATAAGATGAGGGGTGAACCATTGTCAGTGTCATTAATTTTCAGATTGTGGATTAATTCCACAAACTTCCCTTTTAATTAACCCCCTGACAAATTCAAATACAAGGCATTAACTTTAAGGTTGGATTCATTAACATTGTCTTACAATTTTAAATAAACAGAATCTCCAGAAGATGAAGAGTTAAACTTAAAAAGGCTCCATTAACCCAAGAACATTATGGAAAACATTGTATAAAATTAGAATATCAATGCTGTTAAATTACTCTGCTAGGAGCAAAAATACCACATGTAAAGGACACATTAAACCACCGTGTGTTGCCCATTCTGCATGCATTTGTGCCTTGCAAAACTGCAAAATGTGTCACATTATTTGAAAACTGTCTCAGGATTCTGACAGTTATGCAAAAGACTAACAAGCTGACAGGGATGATACAGAGGCATTAATAGCCTTCAAATTAACTTAAAAGTAATAATCTGGAATGGAATACTTGGGTTGAAATTCATATTTGCTGTTCAATGTGCAATATAGTAGCAGCTGTGCATTGAACTATATGTACTTAAGAAATCTGATTCCATTAACTTCAGTAGAATCGATTTCAGAAGCGAATTGGCACTCAAATGTGTGTGCAATGCACATTTCGCTGAATTTCTTCCCATCTCCTGTAGACCATAAAATTCTAGCAGTTTTGTAGTTCTCACAACTCACTATGTTATTGCCCCCTTTTCCCATTTGTTTCTACAGCATACACTGTACTACTTTTAAAGTTCCACTACACATCTGAAGGGAACAAGTACTTTGCTATGGATTCTGATTTTTATAAACACTTTGAAATATCTACACCAATGTCTGATGTTCATAAGATAAATCCAACTCTGTCAGAGAGTGGCTAGTATATTCATTGTAATTCACAGGCAAAATAACTTCCAGACGTCTTTGATATTTTGGTCTCCTCAGCTGGCCTTCCTCCCTTCATCACCGGCCCAAACTAGTCTGATTTTGTAGTGAATTAATATTCTTCACAATGTATGAATTCTTGCATGCATGAGCAAAAAATCCATGCATAGCAGAACAGTTCCACTTGTTTTTGCTTTAGACTTCAAACCTTACCCTGCCATCTATATGAACCCTTCTCCATCCCACCAAGCCACACCAGTAGCTCATGGGGGTAAAACTCTCCATCAGAGTTACTCAATCCATGTGCAGAATTAAAACTTGGAGATGTCAGTCAGCTCTGTTCCATTATCACACTTGTGTTAAATTTATGCGCACAGAACTGCTCATCCAGGCTTGATAAAAAAAATGAAACAAGAATTGTATTTTTTTATACATAACTTGGCCTTCTAAAACTTAGCATTCTCAAAGCATTGCCAGAAATCTTGTATCAATAACAGACTGTTCCTTCAATTTTGTGGGTTGCACAAGTGCTTAGATATTAAAATGTACATTGTCAAAAAAAAAACAGCTACACAATGCCACAGTTCCCAGACAAATGCAATATCTTAAATTCCTAAAGCTGGAATTTTTGAGGTATTAGATTTGTTGCAGAACTACACCACCAACTAATACAATGGATAGTCAGTCACGAGGACTATTATATGTTAACAAGCTTCAGGGACTGGCTAAGAAGAAAATATTCAACTCCATCATTTCTGTCTACTTCATTATGGCAGATTAATGTGGGATAGGAAGGAATTTGGCAAAATAGCTCTCCTTGTCAAACAGCAACTAACAACATGGGGAAGTTAAATATGTGGGTAAAATCATAACAAGAAATTTGGAATGGAATTTTTTTTTGAAGTGACATAATTGTAATGTAACATTTGAAATAGCCATCATATTCAAAAGGCCAAAAGAAAAACAATACCAAGATGTTAATTTAAAAATGTGTTTCCTGTAAATTGACTTTTCATCAATAATTCTTCCTACACGGTACCACTATTTTCTGTGCAGAGGTTTGATCAATTTTAACTAATATGAAACTAATTAGTGCACAAGATGGAAAAAGTACCCAAAATGGAAATAATTCATCTGAACCCAGAGACTCTTCAGATTTGCTCATAATCATAGAAGCCTTGTACAAACCCATCAGCTCCCTTTCTAAGAAATGGCAAGTAGTTCTGCTTTCCACTGAAGTTATGTTTAGCCACATTATCTTCTTTTCCACATTCACATCCAAATTTTATCGTTTTGGTTCCCCATTTCCACACCTAATACCAAGTTCAATTATAGGAGAATCAGGCAAGTCAACAGCATAAAAGGTTTTAAATTAAAATAGGATCATGTAAGGATTTTCCAGCATCAAAACCTCCTACTTATTGGAGCAGTGCTATGCCACTATAATCTGCACAAAGTGCACATACCTCCAAATTCTTCCTTATATGCAAACAGCTGCATTTCTTTCTTGAAATTATTCTTTGGGAACTATAATTGAATTAATTCTAGGTTATGATGATAGAATTACATTTAGCATCAAATTCTGAAGATGAGTCACTGAATCCAAATTAGACTAGCACCAGTGGAAGGGAATTCAAGGATAATAGCCTAAATAAAAAACTAATAAAACGCAACATTTACTAGAACTGCATTGTGCAACTGCCTTTAACTCTCAAGTGACATACTATAGCTCCAATTCCATCTCTCCTGCTATGACTTAGACTAATTACTCAGAACATGCTTTAATTCCTGATTACAGTTTATTCTCCTAATATGAAATTATTCTTTTTGAAAAATTATTCACCAATAATACTGCCCGACTTTAAGCAACTAGGTTCCTTTTTCTGATATTTGAGATTGTAACAGGAATCCACAGCACTGTTCCATCTTCTCGGTTTATGTGTGGAACTTTGTTCTTTGGAGAGTTAGATTTATGATGTAACAATAACCTGATGATTTCTTTTAAGTGGTACAATTACATTGACATGAGTTTAAAGATTAACATCTACTAGAAAAGATTGTTCAATAAATAATATTGCAGAGCTTAGCTCAAAATGTGGAATCAGTGCTATAGTAATCAGGCATCTGTGGAATTAGTTACTAGTCAACTAGCTTTACCGAGGTTAATCTGAATTAAAGCAAACACATATTAAGTAAACCTTTCCAAGAGAAGTTTTGTAAACTTGCAGAATTGTATACCTCCAACTATTGTAATTAACATTTGCCTTGATTGATCTAACCTCAAGAAACATAAGCTAGTTTTGCACCCACATTATCTGCCTGCCATTACTTTCCTTGCATCCCAACTCCATTCTACTCTGGCCCAAATTATTAAATGGGATGGCTCAATGGAAGTGTCAGTTTGAGAAGGTGACTTGAACTCACAGCTGCATGTTCATAATGTACGTGGAATAACCTGACATGATGTGGTTTTTAAAGAGTTCCCACAAGGAACAAGTGGAAGTTATGGCTGAATGGCAGAACAGCAAATGAAAGAGCAAAGTGTTAATGAGCAGCATTGTTCCAAATGAATATACACAGGTAGAATATGGTAAAGATGTAAACCAAATATGGTTGATTACTAGGGTTGTAACAAATCAACAGTGTATTTTTTGGTGAAAACTGGGGTGAAAGAAAGGAGAATTAAAAGTTTTGGAAATGATACAGCCCAAAACTTTAGGTGGCCATGAGATTTTATGCTTAAGGAAAAGAAGCCTGGAGTTGAAGCATCATGATTAGTGCTGAGGAACCAGAACAGCACCAGATTATGTTGCTACAATTTCAAGATATTATTTGTCTCATTAAAAAAAATAAACAAATGAAGTTCCTAAATATGTGATCTTTGTTACAGCCCTAATCATAACCAGTAAACAAGAAGCTAGCACAGGACAAAACCTCCAGGTTAAATACTGGCGGCTCAGTGACCAAGAACTCAGAGTGGAATATGCTACATTTATATAGTGCACTACTGCACCCATGATCTCTTCCAAAACACAATGCTTTCAGTCGTGTAACCTGATAAAATGTAATGAGGATGCTGGCAGGAAAGAAGATCAGTCAGCACCTGTGTTGTGGGCAGTGTGATGGTCTTCGAGAAAAGGCGAAGGGTTGCTGTAGGTCTTGAACAGGAGGTGAGGGGGCAGTATCTGAGGTCTTTCCACTGCCACAGCAGCTAGTGCAAATAGTCGTCCACTCTGGCAAATGAACAGGAACCAATCCCTGTATGTGCCATTAGCCGGAGGCATTCAGAGGCCTGGCCCAGTGCAAGCATCAACGGTGGCTGCTTTGGCAGATTCTGAGATTCTGTGTATGAAAGGAGAGAAGAACAAACAGATATCAGTTTTAACTCTGAATTACTATGTACATTCCAGCATTACAAAGCAAAAACCCAATACCTTTATTATTCTTGCCCATTTAAAATACTGTATTCTTATTAATTTTTTTCTCCTTCCAATTAGATTCTGGACTAAAGTCAAAGAATGAGAAGGTGCGTTCATAGTAGAGTCCCATTAGATTGCATCGGACTTTCTTCACTGAGAACAGGGCAACAGGTGCTGTAAGAAGCCCCTCCATAGTAATAGGCCACACACCTTGCAAGGAAAGACTGACCCAAAATAGGCCTCCATAGAACTAGTGCACAAGGCCGAATTTTTATTGTCATGATTCAAACGATTCAAAATGTGTTCATTTTTTTCTGCTGCTTACCTAAAATAGCACTATTAAGGGCAGCACAGATAGGTTCTCTCTGGATGGGATCAAGCTGTTGCCCAACTGGACAGCTCCAAGGATCAGAGTACGCTAGCAGGCTAAATGCATCCTGCAAAAGATTTTTAAAAAGTAACAGCAGATCTTAACAAAATGCTTGAACACTACATAGGAGTTACCCGATTCTGATCTTATGCATTTTTACTCTACACCCCCAACTGTCCAAGTATATAAATATATCCTTTATCCAAAAAAGCAGGTGACCTTCTTTCAGGCCTCTACCTATATCGCTATTCAGCTACGAAAAGTGCAATAGCAGATTGTAAGGGAGGCTTTCAATGACAGCTCCTCATAGCAGTATGCCAACTCACTGTGATACAATCTCCAGATACATTAAGCACATTATTCAATCTAATTGGTTGTAAATAATGGCAACATTATTTAGGAAACTTTGTTTGCTAGGATTTATAGAAGAGTTGCACTTTACAATGGGTTTCAAAGCAAAATATACTTAGTCTTTAAAAAAAATACTAATTTTTGTTTGTCTACCTCAGTAAGTGACAAACCCGGAGGCTCTAGCTCCAAGGTACCATGGTAGGTATCGTTTCACTTTGGGTGGTCAAGAGTAAATATTGATGTTAAAAAGACCTCCTGAGAATAAGAGAGCTGAGGAAAAAAAGGATTGAAAAACACTCAGAAAATTAGTATGGCTGAAGGCATTTAAAAGATATTCTTTCTCAGCAAAGTGACTGAATGATATAGGAAGGCATTATGTGCTTAGTATTTGAAAGGATGACATGAAGCAAATGAGAAAGCTAATTTAACGAGGACGGCACAGTGGTTCAATCCCACTGCTGACTGGGAGTGGTTTTTATGTTCTCCCCATGACCACGTGGGTTTCCTCTGGGTGTACTGGTTTCCTCCCACATACATTCCAAAGTTCCAACACGTATGGGCTGTCCCTAGCACATCCTCAGCCTGTGTTGAACTGACACATTTCACTGCATTTTGATGACTTCCCTCTACAGTACATGTGGCAAATAAACCAAATCTTTAATTTTTTTCTTTTTAAATTCTGATAGTTAACTTTATGCTCCTTGTCAGAAGAGAAAATTACTTAACGATTCACATCTAGATTTGTGTTTTTTTATCTAAGGACGTGGGCCCCACAGTAATGCCAATATTCCTAATTAACTTCTCAGTCAAGAGTCAACTAAATGGATGTGTTTGGAGGTACACAGAGGGCAGACCAAGTAAGGACAACAAAGTTTCTTCCCTGAAGGACATATGTGAAGCAGACAGACTTTTTACAAAATCTGTGGTTTCATGGTCAAGATTTAATTAATTATTTCCATGTAAGTTACTCATTTATCATGTTAGGATTATAACTCATAGTACTGGATAAATATCTCACATCTCTGGCTGCTTATCTAGTATACTCCTGTACTCACGTCTTCCTCAAATCTCTCTCCAAAATGTTGCAAGGCTATGATACAAATATTACAAATGACCTCCAGTGACTTTTCTTGCTCTACATTCTATTCTGCTAAATGTCACTGCAGATTCTGCTGTGTACATACATCTATTGATGCTTCTGGACACATCTTCAGTGATGTTCCTGGAATCATCAGGTGTTTCGGGTCTTTCAACATCATACAACCTCCTCCAGGTGACCCAGCCGGGGCTGATCAGACCCCAGCTTGTGTCCAGATGGCTAGCAACTTATGACTCCATGGCTTCCCTCTTTTGAGCCACAGCCATCTTGAGGCCCTCTCTGCCGCATCAGTGGTACTGCAATGGCTTTCCTCTTCCTCTCTCCCTCGAAGCCCAAAATGCTGAAGGCTCTAACTAAGGAGCGGGCTGCGAATCCCCTACAACCAACCTCCACTGGGAGACACCTCACTCTCCATCCAGCCTGCTGACAGTCGCTGACCAGTCCTGCGTATTTGGAGAGCTTCCTTTCAAAGGCCTCTTCCTACCTATCTTCCCATGGGACTGTTAGCTCCAGCAGCACCACTTGCTTAGTATATAGCTCATGTTTTTTAATCAATTTCATTGTCAGTGAGTTTTTTGTCTTAGTTTAAATATCCTACTAAAACCAGAAGTATGGGTGCTCTACCTAGGCCCGACACTAGGCTAAGCACAATTTCACAAACAGCTTGACCACAAGAGCTTATACTTAAAGAAATTAATTTTTTAATACCTACCTCAGTTTAACTTTGTCACATTTTTTTGTTTTACAGGAGCTGTTTGAATAATTATTTTAAAAATATTTAGTGCAACTTCTGAATCCTCTTAAGACACAGGAGCAGAATCAGGTCATTTGGCCTATTAAGACTACTCTACCATTCAACCATTCAATCATGGCTGATTTTTTTATCAACTGTAATCTCCTTCCTTCCCACCCCCACCCCCTGTAACGCTCAACTCCTTCACTCATCAAAAATCTATTAATCTCTGCCTTAAATGTAGCCAATGACTAGGTCTACATACCCTCTGTGGCAATGAATTCCACAGATTCATTGCTCTCTGGTAAACTAGTTCAAAAACTAAAGCGTGACTAATGACACTAAAAAAATTCTTTATCATATACATATTTTATTCAGCAAAAAGTTTAAACCTTAGACATAATTGGCAAAACTTGCTCCCACTAACTAATCACTTCCAACTTGGTCAAATTAAAAGAAAATTATGTTGATTATTTCAACAGGGTTGAAAGAAAATGGCAATCTAACAATAGTTTTGAACCATCTTCTATTGTGTGGTAAAGGAAGCACAATGTAGCTTCTGCAGTTAATTATATGGAAAATGGCTTTGGAAAGGTACACCTTTTGAATGCTACTTATAAACTCATAAACACAATGCTTAACGCTGTAATATTCAAAATACTAAGTGTGCAATACCTGCAACATTTTTTTGTGTGTGGCGTTCTTTCCATATTCTCGGCAAAGTTGTTCACTCAAAGCTTGCAACTCCCGTCCAAACTGGATCATGCGTTCAGTTGCAGCTTGGTTACCTCCACAAAGCTGACGTTGAGGGCAGCTGTCCTCTATAATGGGACAATTAAATCATACAAGTAAATAATCATCACAAAGACGCCAAAATAAGATTTTGTGTCAAAATGAGGATGGCAAGCAAATGAGCTGCTGCACTTCAGTTAAAAGATCAATGTTCAAAGTAAATTTATTACCAAAGTACATGTATGCCACTATATACAACCCTGAGATTCATTGCCTTGCAGACATATTCAATAAATCTATAAAATAATAACCATTACAGAACCAATGAAAAAGCGCACCAACTCGGGCTTTCAACCAGTGTGCAAAAGACAGCAAACTGCAAAAACAGAAAGAAATAATAATCATAAATAAATAAGCAATAAATATTGGGAATGTGAGCTGAAGAGTCTTGAAAGTGAGTCTTTAGGTTGTGGGAACATTTCAATGATGGGAACAAGTGAAGTCATTTCCTCTGGTTCAAGAGCCTGATGGTTGAGGGTTAATAACTGTCCCTGAACCTGGTGGTGAGAGTTCTGAGGCTCCTATACCTTCTTCCTGATTGCAGCAAGGAGAAGAGAGCATGTACTGGGTGGTGGGAGTCCCTGATGATGGATGCCGCTTTCCTTCAACAGCGTTTCACATAGGTGTGCTCAATATGGGGGAGGGCTTTACCCGAGATGGACTGGGCCGTATCCACTACTTTTTGTATGATTTTCTATTCACGGGCATTGGTGTTTCCGTACCAGGCTGTGATGCAGCCTGTCCATGTACTCTCCACTGCACTTCTATAGAAGTTTGTCAAAGTTTTAGATGTCATTCTGAATCTCTACAAACTCCTAAGGAAGTAGAGGCACTGCTGTGCTTTCTTTGTAATTGCACTTAAGTGCTGGCCCAGGACAGGTCCTCAAAAGTAATAACACAGAGGAATTTAAAGTTGCTAGCCTGCTTCCCCTCTGATAAGGACTAGCTCATGGACCTCTGGTTTACTTTTCCTGAAGTCAATGATCAGCTCCTTGGCCTTGCTGACAGTGAGTGAGAGGTTGTTGTTGTGGCACATCTCAGCCAGATTTTCAGTCTCCCTTCTGTAGGCTGACTCATCACCACCTTTGATTCCGCCAATGACAGTGGTGTTGTCTGCAAACTTGCGTTTGGCATTAGAGCTATACTTGGCCTCACAGTCATAAGTGTACAGCAAGTAGAGCCGGGGACTAAGCACACAGCCTTGTGGTACACCTCTGCTAAAGGAGATTGCAGGGAATATGTTGTTGTCAATCCAAAATAATTGTGGTCTACAAGTGAGGAAATCGAGGATCCAATTGCAAAAGGAGGTATTGAGGTCAAGGTCTTGAAGCCTATTGATTAGGTTTGAGGGGATGATAGTATTGAATGTTGAGCTGTACTTGATAAGGAGCATCTTGATGTATGTATCTTTGCTGTCCAGATGTTCAGGGTTGAGTGATAGTCTTTGAGGCAGGTCACCACACTCTTCTTAGGAACTGGTATAATTGAAGCCTGCTTGAAGCAGGTGGGTACCTCGCACTACCAAAGCGAGAGGTTAAAGATCTCAGTGAACAGTCCAACCAGTTGATCAGAACAGGTGTTTAGTATTTGGCCAGGTACCCTGCCTGGGCCATATGTTTTTTGTTGGTTCACCCTCCTGAAGGCTGCTCGCACGTTGGCCTCAGAAACTGAAATCACTGGTATCAGGGGCTGTGGGAGTTCATGATAGTTCCTCCATGTTTTTATGGTCAAAGTGACCATAAAAGGCATTGAGCTGATCAGGGAAGTGAAGCCCTGCTGTCGCCTATCTTGCTCGATTTAACTTTATAAGAAGAAATAAAAAAAAATAGGATTCTAACGTAGTTAGCACACATTAGAACACTATTTAAAAACATTAATGCCCATCTAACAGATGTGTTATGCAAAATTTTGGCACAGCTTATGGAGTCTCTGTGCAAATTAAGACTGTAATGTCTTACAGAAATTTATTTAAAAAGTAATGTTTTTAGTACTAGTGGTTTGATAGCATTTGATATAACACCTCCCACTAATAGTCTTTTTTTCTTAATTTATGGTTATTTTAGCTGTGTCAGGTGGACACAGAGGTGATAGTGAAGGAATTGCTATAGAATGTAGATACTACGTACATCAGTCAGAAGAAGATGGTGGATCTCAGATGATCAGGTATCAAGGCATAAGCAACACTTTTTGATGTCAAAAGTGGAAAGTGGGACTTCTGTCTGCAAGGGCTATGGTCTAAAAAAGGAAGCAACTAAAATTTGCTTTGGTGTGTTGCAAGATGTGAGATTGGGGAGAGGGGAAAAATAAGTTAGTGGGGCTGGGTTGAGAAAGTGAATGGAGCTAAGAGTAAGAGAAGCATTTTTAAAAAATACAAGCAAAGCTAAAAACAGAATGTTGTCTGGACCAAGTTCTGAAAGCTTAAAACATAATGCTTTAACATATGGGACTGAATGACAGGGATGGAAAGGTACAAAATGAACTGCAAGCTCGAGGAAAACTTACAAGTATTTTATTATTTAACTTCATTACTCACCTTTTAAAAACTTTTAAAAATTGAGAGCATCGTTAGTGATTACAACTGAGTTGGCAATAATAGTAAACGCTTGAAGTCCCATAGAAAAACTGGCCTATTATTATACCTAATGTAAGCTAGCAGCATATGATCACAAACAAACGTAGAATGATTAGATAAAAATCAGGAAATGCGATTCAATAAAGCCTTCTGGCTAACATTGGGAGGTGGCTTAAGGAGGCTGATTGACATTGCTATAAGGAATGACTTCAAAACAGAAGTTGTGAAGACTAGGAAGTTGCATAAAGGAACTGTAATATTGATGAAAATAATACCAAAGTAGTCCACAGTTAGAATAGTTATAATTAATAAGAGATGGATAAGATTTTGAGGTCATGGGAGGTAGTAAAACTGAACAGGGATTGAATAAAATCATACAAGGTATATGTGTTATTGACTACAGGGAATGAGATTGTGGAATGGGGATGCCAGGATAATGGAGTGGTAGAGGTCAGGGATCAGTGGAGAGAGTGTCAATTGGAGGGATTCAGTAAGTAGTATCTGAGCTTATGGGATATTGTCAGCTGGGTGTGGGGTTGGAAGAGGATGATTCAACCGCTGAGCATCAGTATTGTGGGTTCTGGGTGGAGCAGTCAGGCAATAAATCTACTCATGGAGGAGAATCTATGAGGTTTGTGACTGGGATGGGTAGGGCATAGTTAGTGCAAGGATTAGTTGCCATACTGGGTAAGTACATTACCTAAAGAGGACTTACTTCAAACAGGAACCTATCCATACTCTCCTGCCTAGAATGCACTCATGGTGATGCAGTCAACTCCGCCAACAAGAGCAAGAAGGTAATTTCCAAAACCAAAACTGAACTACACATTTCTATTTTTAGAGCAAGTTTTTCAACAGCAAAGGAGTTCAATTTAAGGAGGTGAAAGTCAGGAAAGGAAGCAATGTGAGATTTGTAAATAAAATATTTCTATATGACAAGGACATTTGAGTACAGAATCACACTAACTTCCTATTGAAATATTGAGCTTCCATAACTTCTCCATCTTTTTATTCCCTCTTCTTTCCAAACATAATTGTGCTCATATCTATCACCTGGCCCTTTCTTAGCTCATGCAACACCCACACCACTGTCCCTGTGTCTTATCCTACCCATGCTGGACTCATCTGTTTGCAGGATTTCTTCGTGTTTATAGTTGCCATTCATTATTCTACTGGAGGAATTTTCCAAGACTCCATTGGTGTAGTGCTCTGGTTCCATTTCCATTTCGCTGTCACTGTTGAACAACAATAAATAAATCAGGCAGGAAAATCCTCTATCAAATTTCGGGCAAAAATCTGCTGAGAAACCAAAACATAGACAGCAGTATCTTCATCTGCTCAGTAAACTTAGTCTAATCTTTTCTGCTTTAAGGTGATTATTTTAATCACGACAATTATATAACCATGAGTAGGAATTCATCAAAAAAGGAATCAGATGTTTTTGCTCTCCCCAGGGGAGCTAAAACAAACAAATGAAAGAAACAGGTTTCAAATTACCTTCCCAATTTATCGAGTATTATGTTTAAAGATGCTTTCCCTATTCTCAAGGTGCTTGAAATCAAAAGGGAATATCCTATTTATTTTAAGAAAAGGTCACTGTATTTAGAGATCACTATCAAGGTAGATACATGTGCCTAAATAGCTGATAAATCAAAAATAATTTTATTGAAACTTAGTTACCCCCTTCCCTAATCAGCAAGCTATTGCTAAAGAATTGCCAAATTACCTATTTCATTTGGCTATTTGTTTGCCGGTCCGGGTTATTCTCTCTGACTTCCTCTGAATTGAACTGGACTATAAAACAGTCTACACTGGACTGTGTTTGGTATCTGGAAACTGTTAAATGCACCTTTGGTAAACCTCGATCAGAGGTCTGAACATTTTGGAATTTTAATAGCAAACAAAAAACAAATTAATTAAGCATCAATGATGCCAGCTGTTCTCTCTCTCAAGATGGATATTTCAGATAGATGCCAGTTTTCCCCAACTTACCGTAGGTAAAAAGAACATACAGCTGTAAACACCTCCAGCTTTTGATAAATTTTGTTAATGCATTAGTACTGCTGAGTCTACACCCCAAGAATCATCTCTGACCAGAAACTAAATTGGACTTGCCACATAAATAGTGTCACTACAAGGCCAAATTAAATACTGGATAACTTGATGTGAGTATGTAACATGACACAAAACTCTTAGATCCCTCATTTACAATGATTAAATATTGTATTTCAAATATCACTTCATCAGAAAGAATTCAAAGATACATATTAAATATTTGGGTGATTATTTCCTGTGAATCTAGGAAATGGAAATCAATCAACACACACAAAACGTGTATTTCCAGCACCTGCAGATTTTTTTCCTTGTTTGTAAACGGAAATCAAATTGCCATTAGTCTGCAAAGATGTTCCTGATCCTGAAAACATTTAAATGTAGTTAACAGGGTTGCGTTGTGACACAAACATACCTGGTTTCCTGATTACTTGTACTACTGTGTTGCTGGGATTTGGAAGAGTCTGTAGAATTGGACTCTGAATAGTTTACAGAGGAAGGTGAGGAAGAAGATGAAGATGATGAAGATGATGAACTTATAGCTGGGTATTTGTTGTGAATTGGTTTGCTTTTCAATGGCACAATTCCATTGCTGCAATTTGGACTTTCTGCTCCTGCAAAACACACAATAAATTTAAAAGAAAGATAAAGCTGTCACTAACTTGACTATGAGTCAAGTGAATTTTATGTAAAAGTGGAGTTGACCTAAGTGAAAGATACAGATGATGTTAATGGCATTTAAAACTAGAGTCCCCACAAAATACATATAAAGAACCAATTGATTTGATGCAAACTCACTAACCTTGCACCACCATCCATAGTTTGGACCGATTAGCACACCAAATAGAACGTGGAGTTAAGAGGAAGGTAGGGTAGTGTGGAGGAGGTGGTCAGGTTTTCTGTGGTGATTAACACAGTTTGAATTGATGAGGAGAAATGGTTCAATACTGCACCTGCATTGTTGATGTGAGAGTTATTGGCTCCATGCCTGGGGCTCATGTTGGGTGATCCAGGGTAGCTACCTTGGGACTTAGGGCTACGGGCACTGAAACAGCGCACTTCACTGTCTGTACCATTCACCATCTCCACAAACTGCCGACATCTATACAAAATTAGTAGAGGAATTGTTGAGCAAAATGTTAGGAACAGGCAATATTAAAATAAAAAAAAACAAAGCAATAACAAGTTCTGTGAAAATATCAAATGGATTTCAGCCACCAGCTGCCCTGATTATAAGTGACCAATTTTGCAATGATTCCACAGAAAAAGGAATTTCTCTTTGCATGGCTAAGCCCATGATGTCAATATAGGATGAAAGCTGTTTGCAGATTCAAAACAGGCTTCGAAACAGGGTGGTGGACACTGTTTATTATTTTCAGGTACAATTGGGTAGTCAAGTCATCAAGTTGTTTGTTATTTAATTATATCACACATAAATAACAAATTAAAGTGCATTAATATTAAATATTGTAAGGTACAGACCAGATTAACCAGTGACCCTTCGAATACAATGTGGCAGGGAGTTCAGAAACCCAATGGCCTGGGGGAAGAAACTGTTTCTCCCCCTGACTGTTCTTGTTTTTAGGCATCAGAGTCTCTTGCCTGATGGTAGAAAGTCAAAGAGGATGCTGGATGGATGGGTGGGATCCTTAATCATATGGACGGTGGTGTCTGAGAAGAGGATGCTGTCCAAGTTGCATGCCATCTTGGACAATGTCTCCCTTCCACTACATAATGTACTGGGTGGGCACAGGAGTACATTCAGCCAGAGACTCATTCCACCGAGATGCAACACTGAGTGTCATAGGAAGTCATTCCTGCCTGTGGCCATCAAACTTTACAACTCCTCCCTTGGAGGGTCAGACACCCTGAGCCAATAGGCTGGTCGTGGACTTATTTCCTGGCATATTTAATTATTTATGGTTTTATATTGCTTTATTTTTGGTTGGTGCAACTGTAACGAAACCCAATTTCCCTCGGGATCAATAAAGTATGACTATGACTATGACTATGAAGGGCCCTGTGTAAACAGCACTCCTGATAAATGTAGGGAGACCCCTATGATTCTCTCAGCTGTTCTCACAATCCTTTGTAGGGACTTCTGGTCTGATGCTCGACCAGAATGTGGTTAGTAGCCAGCAGTGAGCAACCTAACTGTGTTCCTGAAAGGGACTGCTGAAGGCATCTTTAAAAATGCCCTGAGTCAATGCTGCTTTTGTTCTATGACATGCAGTTGCAGCTTAGTCCCTATCCTTATGTACCACGCATCTTGAGGCAGTACATCTACCAGTGGGCTGTGGACGTCCTGTCAACTTTACTCTAGATTTGGATACTTCTCCTTTCTCAAATCCCCACCGAATGCATATTGCCAATTTGGTGTGCAATCTTCTTACTTTAACATAAAAAGCAAGTTTGGGTTACGCTCCAGCAGTCCTGGATACATTTGTTGCGTTGCTTCTATAGCTTCACCCACTCTTCCTGCTAAAACTAGCTTTTGTATTCCTGAAAGACAGAAGGAAATAGATGCAATTACTAATGAATTCCAGCTTCACATGTGCCATTTTTATACAGTGCCTATAAAAAGTATTCCCCCCCCCCCAGAAGCTTTCATGTTTTATGGTTTAACAACACTGAATCACAGTGGATTTAATTTGACTTTTTTCGACACTGATCAACAGAAAAAGACTCAAGTCAAAGTGAAAACAGATCTCTACAAAGTGATCTAAATTAATTACAAATATAAAACACAAAATAATTGATTGCATAAGTATTCACCCCTATAATACGACACACCAAATCATCATTGGTGCAGCCAATCGATTTTAGAAGTCACATAATTAGTTAAATGGAGATCACTGTGGGCAGTTGAGGTGTTTCAATTGATTGTAGTAAAAATACACCTGTATCTGGAAGGTTCAACTGCTGGTGAGTCAGTATCCTGGCAAAAACTACACCATGAAGACAAAAGAACACTTTAAGCAACTCTGAAAAAGTTATTGAAAAGCACATGCTAGGAGATGGATACAAGAAAATTTCCAAGTCACTGAATATCTCTTGGAGTACAGTTAAGTCAATCATCAAGAAATGGAAAGAATATGGCACAGCTGTAAATCTACCCAGAGCAGGCTTTCCTCAAAAACTAAATAATCGTGCAAAAAGGGACTAGTGACGGAGGTCACTAAGAGACCCATGACAACTCTGGAGGAGCTACAAGCTTCAGTGGCTGAGATGGGAGAGACTGCGCACACAACAATTGTTGCCTGGGTGCTTCACCAGTCGCAGCGTTATGGGAGAGGGTTGGAAAGAGAAAGTCCCTGTTGAAAAAAAAACTCAAATGAAATCTCAGCTAGGGTTTGCCAGAAGGCATGTGAGAGACTCTGAAGTCAGCTGGAAGAAGGTACTCTGGTCTGTCGAAACCAAAATTGAGTTTTTTGGCCGTCAGACTAAACGCTATGTTTGGCATAAGCCAAACACCCCACATCATCAAAAACACACCATCCTACGGTGAAGCACGGTGGTGGCTACACCATGCTGTGGGGATGCTTCACTGCAACAAGCTCTGGAAGGCTTGTGAGGGTAGAAGTTAAAATGAATACAGCAAAATACAGGGAAATCCTGGAAGAAAACCTGATGCAGTCTGTAAGAGTACTGAGACTTGGGAGAAGATTTGTTTTTCAGCAAGACAATGACCCCAAGCATAAAATCCAACACAGGAATGACTTAAAAACAACAGTGCCCTAGAGTGGCCAAGTCAGAGTCCAGACCTCAATCCAATTGAGAATTCGTGGCTGGACTTGAAAAGGGCTGTTCACTCATGATCCTCATGTAATCTGACAGCTTGAGCAGTTTTGTAAAGAAGATTGGGGGAAGTATCCAGATATGCAAAGCTGTTAGAGACCTATCCACACAGACTAAAGGCTGTAATTGCTGCCAAAGGTGCACCTGCTAAATACTGGCTTGGGGGGGAGTAATTACACAATCAATTATTTTGTGAAAAATAATTATAATAAATTTAGACCAATTTGTAGAAATTTGTTTTCACTTTGACACAAAAGAGTCTTTTTCTGTTGGTCAGTATTAAAACAATAGCCAAGTTAAATCCACCCTGATTCAATGTTGTAAAACAATAAAACATGAAAATTCCAGGGAGGCGGGAGGGTGAATACTTTTTATAGGCACTGTATATCAAAAAATTAAAATGTTAGAACATTCATGGCTCTGTTGAACTTCAGAAGAAACATCATTAATAATAGAAACCGCTATCTGAAATGGCTCCAGATTAATTGTAGCTGGAAGTCTAGATCAACGTGGCTCTGTCCAAATCCCATTACCTCAATGCTGACTGATTGACTGCAACAACTTACACTAACCATAGTGAAATATCATTACAGGAATGTGTTTCCTAAAACAATTGATTACTTTGGGAGAGAGGCAGAAGAAAGGAAATTAAAGGTCAGTTAATCTGAGGTGAGTGGTTGCGAATGTTGGAATTGATTGTTAAGGATGTGGTTCCGGGGCATTTGGAGGCACATGATAAAATAGGCCGCAGTCAGCATAGTCTTCTCGAGGGAAAATCTTGCCTGACAAATCTGTTGGAATTATTTGAAGAAATAACGAGCAGGATAGACAAAGGAGAATCAGTTGATGTTGTTTACTTGGATTTTCAGGCGGCCTTTGACAACGTGTCACACTACGAGCCAATGGTATTACAGGACAGATTCTAGCATAGATAAAGCAATGACTGATTGGTTGGAGGCAAAGAGTGGGAATAAAGGGAGCCTTTTTTGGTTGGCTACCACTGACTAGTGGAGTTCCACAGGGGTCTGTAATGGGACCGATTATTTTTACATTATATGTCAATGATTTCGATGATGGAATCGATGGCTTTGTTGCAACATTTGCAGACAATATGAAGATTGGTGGAGGAGAAGGTAGTTTTGAGGAAGTTGAGAGGCTACAGAAGGACTTAGACAGATTAAGGGAATGGGCAAAGAAGTGGCAGATGGAATATAGTGTCAGGAAGTGTATGGACGCACTTTGATAGAAGAAATGAAAGGGTTGACTATTTTCTAAATGGAGATAAAATACAAAAAACTGAAGTGCAGAGGGACATGGGAGTCCTTGTGCAGGATTCCCTCAAGGTTAACTTACAGGTTGAGTCTGTGGCAAGAAAGGCAAATGTGATGTTATCATTCATTTCAAGAGCACTAGAATATAAAAGCAAAGATGTAATGTTGAGACTTTATAAAGCACTTGTGAGGCCTAACTTGGAGAACTGTGAGCAGTTTTGCGTCATCTTATCTTAGAAAGAATGTGCTCAAACTGGAGAGGGTTCAAAGGAAGTTCATGAAAATGAACCTGTATTCATTAGAATTCAGAAGAATGAGGGGTGACCTGATTGAAACCTATCAAACAGTGAAAGGCCTTGATAGAGTGGATGTGGAGAGGATGGTGGGAGAGTCTGAGACCAGAGGACACAGCCTCAGAATAGGGGGGCATCCTTTTAGAATGGAGATGAGGAAGAATTTCTTTAGCCAGAGAAACTATGGAATTCTTTGTCACAGGCAGCGGTGGAGGCCAAGTCTTTATGTATATTTAAGGCAGAGGTTGATAGATTCTTGACTGGTCAGGACATGAAGGGATTTGGGGAGAAGGCAGGAGATTAGGGCTAAGAGGAAAAACTCGATCAGCCATGATGAAATGGCGGAGCAGTCTCAATGGGCCAAATGACCTAATTCTGCTCCTATATCTTATGGTTTTTTGAGGTGTGCTTATCAGCTAAATAATGCCATGGTATTTTCTAGGCATGTCTAATACAACAGGAAATACACCTCACCCTAAAGACAGCAGTTCTAACAGAATTCAACCTCAGTATTCCTCTTAAGTACCAAATGTGGATCATGTGCTCAAGTTTTGCAAGAACCTTTCAGCACACAACCTTTTTCCTCATAGCTGAGAACTCAATGACTGAGCCAGGCTGAAACAGGTAGTAAAGTTCCTGCTTTCTGTTAAAAAGATGTGCTTTCTATTTTAGCTTCTGTTCACGGTATTATAGAAATAAAAGCAAAACTGTTTCTGTGCCTACAAGGGGTAGATATTGTCTTAGCAAATCATTGATAATCAAACACAGAACTATTTTATATTTCCAAAGCCAGATAGGTACCAAAATATTAAACTGCTGGTACTATGATGAATTAATAAGTCATAGCCCAGCAAAGAAAACGTTATAGATGGCCGAACTGATTATTTTGAGAAAGTTTTCTCTTTGAAACATTGAAAAGATTATTAGACAGCTGTGGATTATCAGCTCAACTTCAATGTTTAATCCCTCCTGCCACAACTTTATTCTGGTGTGAATATTTAAGATATCTGTCAAATTAGTAGTTTCTGACACTGGACTTCACCGTATTTCACCATGAGGTTTCAGTTCTACATACATATACTGTATTTTTTGTTCTTTCTTCATTCAGATATATGAAAATCAAGAAAACGTAATTATAATCATTAATAGTGAAATGAAAGAGGTGGGTGAAATCATATCTTCTAAGTTACACTTGTAAATGATAAATCAACAGGTAAATGAACAGATTATTGAATTTTAAGATCACTGGGGTTAGTACAGACAAGGAGCTCTGAGGTAAAATATCAACCATGATCATACTGAATAACGAGCAGCCACGAGGGACCAAAGGGCTTATTCAATTCAAGACATTCAAAGGAAAAGAGATATGATTGGGGTTTCGCACACAAGACATAATTTGATTAAAATGTTTTTATTTGTTAATGGCATGTAAACACCAATACCTTTGATAGAACTTAATGTCCATCCATGAGTGCCTGCAGAACTTCCTTTTTGAGAGGTTAACATTCAAATCATTCTAGTGAACTTGGAGTTACACACAGGCTAAATAGATAGGATTTCCTTTCTTGAATGACATTAGTGACTAGATGAATTTTTATGACAATTTGGCAGTTTCATAGACTTAATAACTGGTACTATCTTTTTTCTTCCAGGCTTATTTAATTACCTAAATTAATGTCTCCAGATAAAGTATCCAACCTCTGGAACAATATGTAATAATCAAATTTTTTTCCACTTGCTCAATATTTTCCTATTACCATGAATACATTCATGTTACAAGGGTTACAAGGACTGTGTGGAGGTTACCAGTACATCAGCCAAACAAAGCCAAGCACAAGCATTCTCTATTAAGGGAATCCACCCTAAAATCCCAGTTTTGTGGATGCTGAATTGGCTTCTACAGCCACCCGAGGACCCACCAATAGAAAACGCCTTTGGAGAACATCATACTCAAGAGATCACACTACTACTATTACTGCCTCTACATGGGTACCAATAGTACATTAGTGTAGAGGTCAACTGGGCATTTGTCACACCTGGTACAATATGTTTTCAGCTTGCAGGCTAGGGCAAACTAGCAATGCAAAGCTAAAGCCTGCTATTGACTTCTAGATCATTTAGTTGATCTAAAATGTTTGTTTACCTGTGTGGAAATAAAAATATACATCAGCAGACTGTCCTATTAATAGGGATACCACAGAAATTATTTTCTGCCTCTTTCTTTGAAGTGCAGAGATTAGATGAAGTACTCCTCGGCTGACATTAGGAACCCATTTGATTTGAATGATGGGAGCGTTATACTGGGTATTGTTGTGAGTAATTGAGACAACATATTTAAAATAGAAGTTTCAAATCATTACACAAAGATATTGTTGGCAGGCTTACGCTGTCTGTTTTTGATTGAGTTCTGCTCCTCTTGGATGGTCTGCCCTGCTGCTCTGGCAAAGGCAGTTGCTGTTGCACAGTACCCATGATGCACCAGGTAGGACGACACCAAGCTGCAAAACAAATTCTCACATAATGAGCTAGTTTAAATGTGGTACAAAGCAATTGGCTAACTCTCCATTTATGATAAACAAGGAATATAATTCTTACTTTTGCAGCATTGTCTGCCATTCCCCTAATCTGTCTCCTATGGGGAATCGCTCAATTGTACCATGAATCTTTGCCCTCCACTCCCGCATGTAATCTTCAATGTCAAAGACAAAAGGCTGCTGTCCGAAGTTAGCATCTACTATTTCACCAGGTGTTTGAAGTCCTACTGTCGGGTACAAGTTAGGCTAAAAGACAGAAGTAGTAAAAACAAAATAGCAAAAATGATAATTCAACAATGCAGTTGGTGACTATTAAATGCATTCTGTGGTCAGAGATAGACACATGGTGCCAATCAACTTTAGAGGAAGTGAATTGTTCATCCCAGCCGATTTTGCTTTTCATTAACCTAACTTTGTCTTAACGTAACTGCTGTCTTTTTATTTTCTCTCTCCACACTTTTTCCTTTATTGACTTTGCCAACTAAGTCGAGGCAACCTGTCTGTTCAAATTAAAATCGCAATACTGTATGTAGCACTTGTACATATTAGGCAGCAGTCTGTTTATCATTGCCAACTTTCTTGTCTTTACTCAGTTGTAGTTTGAGTATTAAAATTTGTTGCCTTTCTCTGAAATCTCCATTTATGACTGATATTTGAACATTGTGAAGATTCTGTTCAGTTCATCTATCTTCTCATCTCATTACATATCTTTCTGTATTTATTCTTATGGATAACCAATGAATAGACTACATGAATTGCTTGTCACAGATCAACTTTTGAGGCCCAAAACTAAGTTTGACTGAAGTTTCCTTTACTCTCATAATTGCCCCTTTCGAAGACAAATCTGCTCTTGACTACCTAGTGTTGGCAGAAAATAATTTAAAGAAATAAACAGTGAATATTTATTTAGTCAAAACAGAACTCACTTGAGTGATTACTTCACTGCTGATATATAACAGGCATTGGGAAAATGGAGGCTAAGTAATTAATCAGCCAGGCATAAAACAAGCAGATGTATGCTTCTGGTGATAAAGCAAAAATAGTTCTGGTTGGCTGCAGATTCCATAATTACCTAATGGCAAGTAATTATGTTTCCTCAGTGCTTAAAACCTGTATTAACACACGGACATTATATATCTCAAACAGCAACATAGTTGCAAGTAAATAAAATGATCATAACCATTTGATAATTTTGAGACTTCTCAAACCTTGAGCCCAAGCCAGTTGTACTGAAGAACGAATCTAACACTGAAGAATCTAATTCTATACGGCAAGCACAGGTTTCCGAATTTGTTTTCTGCAAGCACTCAAATGTTGTCAGCTCCATGGTAACTTAGGTTGTAAATGCAATTTCTTATGTGATGCAATGTTGTATTGGCAAGGAGCTCCTACTTTGAATGCTTTGCTCCACTGACTCTGATTACGATACAATTAGTCTCTATACTTGTTAAGAATGTTGAGGCAGAACGAAAAGAATTTCAAACAGGGCTTCAGCTCATGATTTCCAATGAACTTTGCTAAAAAGTAAATTACTAAAATGTTGTTTAAGGACAGCACTAACTCAACTATAACACTGGTATTAGATCCAACTACAGTACTCCAGTATTAGTTGCAGTTGCAAAGCAATGTTACAGGATGCAAATTCTTTGAGGACAGTGAATTTTAAAATAGTTAGCCTAGACCTGTGTACAATTCACTAACATCATGGAATACTGGATAATCTTGGCATGATAGTGCAATGCCATACATTATATAAACAAGGGAATGTGATGACTAAAGTTGCCAATTAAAGACATACAAACCCATATTAGTCTTTAAATGACACCTCCATTTTACAATAAAGAAAAATTACCATAGCAAATACTAATAAAATGAAAGCCCATTAAGAAATTTTAACAGTTGCCTGAACTAAATGTTTAGCAGCAAGATATTTCTCCCTTTATGCTTTTTGCAATATCACTATGGGGCAGGAATAAAAGCTAAAATTAAAAATACATGAAGTACTGTTTTTATTTCCAAGCAGTAAAGAATTGCACCTTGTGGTTAAAGCAGCATAACCCAAATCAATATGTTATATTTGGATTTTAAGACTGAAAAACAATCAGTTCATTCCATAACAATTGGCTCTGATTTTTAGAGGAATTTATTTTGATAAAAGCTTTCAAGAGCATATTGAAAGCCACGAAATACTTACAGGAAGGTCTGTAAATGCTATTCCTGCAAAAAAAAAGACAAGATATATTAGTAATTATTCAACAAATGCAATATGATGACTAAAACAAAGATCAGGGTGATCAGATTTTTGGGTTTAGAAAGCTCTTTTCAGTTTGAACAAACCAAGTTGTTCTTGGCACTTTAGTGTGTGTGAATTGCCAGGGTACAAACTCTGCCAGGGCTATTCATCAATGTCAATGGTACACAATCCTTGTTTGATATCGTTCATGTAAAATTCTACTCTGCTTATGAGACCTATGAAAGATCGAAACTGATCTTAATCAAAAAGTTCAGGCCTGCTTCCAGCATTAGTTAAAAAGTACCACCCATCTTGATGGATACAAGATCTAATCTTTCTCCTTATTGGTAACCGTTTTTTAATAAACTTCTATTCTTACCTATTGAGCCTCCAACTCCCTTCCTCCCCTCCCACTGTGATCTCAGTGCTGTTCTGAATACTTACCTACCTCATCCATCCATTTATTCACCTAATCAAAACACTTTTGTCCTGATCTAACCCACATCATCTGCTTGCTTTGACCCTCCTTTTCTCATACTTATCACTGAACTGATCATTCCAATAATGCTGCACCAACATATTTTGCTGAAAGATTAGAAGCCACCAAGGGAAAGTATACATGTTGCAGTTAGGTTGCAATAAAATACTAGGGAGTAATCCAATCCCATAAAACACAATGGGCCAGTTTTGGCTTGTGGGTCTAAGGTTCTGCATGCAGTATTTACTACTATTGTTTTTGAGAACTCTGTCACAAGGTGGCACTCTTGATCAATACTCAACAGATCTTACAATAAAATCCAATCTCAACAACTGTCAGAGGCCTTTTTCAAAAGGTAGGGAGGACCGGTCTCTACATTTAATATGTGCACTTCAACAAAATCTAACTCTACTTGTGCTAGCTGTCAAAAAATTCTTAGGAGCTTATCCTAAAGATATTATGGTAATGTTACTCAAACAAAACCATATACCAAAGGGAAGTTCACCCTCCTACTTGTATGCAAGTCAATCCTAATGCATTGGACAGGATACAACAATATCATGAATAACATTCTGAACTTCCTGAATGACAAACATGTAAGTCTACAGTCTAAATGTGTAATGTCATCTCATGTTGCTGTTACTCTGGAGTGGCCACCAAATCAATGGTGTCGAGGGAGGTACTAAACAGCTTCCCTTTAAAAGAGCGCCGCCTTCTTTTCAGTCTGCGAACAGGATTCATAACAAAATAGGTTAGAAGATTATGTATGTATGTATGTTTATTCTATATTTGCACTATTTGACACTAATGTTCTGTCCCTTACAGTTTAGAAATAATTACAAAAACAATGATTCATGAGAAATCAATATATCACTAGATTATTCTTATATCTTCACATATTCCACAATATGATGCATACAAGGTGGTCCGAGAAACAACAGAAAATGGTCAAAGAACTCAGCAGATCAAACGGTTTCTACAAAAGCATAGTTAATGTCTTGGGTCAAAGAATTTCGCAAGTCAGTGAATTGAAAACATAACTTTATATCTCTTTCCACAGATGTAATTGACCTACTCTGTGCTTCAAGTATTTGCTGCACCTGAATTTTTAAAATTTTACTGAAGATGATCATTTGGCTCATCATGCCAGAGCCTAAGGTGCAGAGTCCAGATAAAGATACATACATTCAGTGGAAGCCTAATCAGTAATTCAAAGTGATACAGCATAACTTTATTTGTTTTCTTATGTACAGACCAATTATAAAACTAAGGATTCCACATACTTCTTTAGCAGGCTTTTCATAAAGACTGGCAAATTTCAAATGCACATGGCTAGAAAATTTTAAAATACGTTAGGAGTGTAGAGGAAAAAGTGGATTATTTTCATTGTCTCCTCATTTTATTAAGCTTTCTGTTACCCCATTATACTGAAATATTGATAGGGATATACAGGATATAACTGAGGTTTTTTTTGGGAGGTAACTGAATAAACTGGTGATGACTAAAGCAATGTACAGTTGCAAGAAAAAGTTTGTGAATCCTTTGCAATTACCAGATTACTCATAAAATGTGGTCTGATCTTCATCTAAGTCACAATCACAGTAGACAAACACAATCTGCCTAAACTAATAACACACTGTCAATACTGAATACACCATTTAAACAATCACAGTCTAAGTTCAAAAAACTAAGTGAACCTCTGGGGTAATGCCTTCTACAAAAGCTATTTGGAGTCAAGCGTTTCAATCAAGGAGATGAGATTGGAGGTGTAGGTTATGGAGGTGCCCTGCCCTATAAAATAGACACACAAAGTCAGGTTACTGATAGAGCCTGCTCTTCTCAAGAAGAATATGTTTATGTACACCACACCGCAATCAAACCAACTTTCAAAGGACATTAGAATAATTTCACAGATGCATGAAACTAGAAAAGGCTACAAAAGCATTTCTAAAGACCATTACTGTAAGAGAAATTGTCTACAAATGGAGGAAATTCAGTATTGTTGTTACTTTCCCTATGAATGGGTGTCCTGCATAGATCACACCACCAGCACAATGTGCAATGTTGAAGGAAGTGTAAAAGAAGCCAAGAATAACAGCAAAAGACCTGCAGAAATCTCTAGAACTTGCTAAAAGTCTCTGAACATGTGTCCACTATAAGAAAAAACACTGAAGAAAAATGGAGTTCATGAAACCACTGCTCTCCAAAAAAAACATAGCTGCAACCTCAAGTTTGCAAAAGACCACCTGGATGTTCCATAATGCTTCTGTGACAATGTTCGGTGGACAGATGAGACAAAAGTTGAACTTTTTGGCAGAAATGCACACCACTATGTTTGGAGCGAAAAGGGCACCGCATACCAACATCAAAACCTCATCCCAACTGTGAAGTGTGGTGGAAGGATCATCATGGTTTGGAGCTGCTTTGCTGCCTCAGGGCCTGGACAGCTTGCAATTGTTAAGGGAACGAAGAATTCAAAACTGTTTCAAGATATTTTGCAGGAGAATTCAGGGCAGTGGTCTATCACCTGAAACTTAATAAAAGTTGGATGATGAAACAAGACAATGACCTGAAACATAAGTAAATCAACAACAGAATGGTTTAAAAAGAAAAAGTTCGTGTTTTGGATTGGCCAAGTCAGAGTCCAGACCTTAGCCCAAATAAAATGCTGTGGCATGATCTGAAGAGGGCTGTTCATGCAAGATATCCCAGAAATACTGATGAACTGAAATTGTTTTGGATGGAGGAATGGTCTAAAGTTCCTCCCAGCTGTTGTGCAAGTCTTATCTACAGATACAGGATACCTTTCGCGGAGGTTATTGCTGCTAAAGGAGATTCTACCAGTTATTAAATACAAAGGTTGACATACAAGGGTGAACTGTGAATAATTAAACGATGTGTTCAATAAAGACATGCAGCGTAAACTTGTTTTTGTGTTATTAGTTTAGGCAGATTGTGTTTGTCTATTATTGTGACTTAGATGAAGATCAGACCACATTTTATGAGTAATTAATGAAGAAAACCAGGTCATTGCAAAGGGTTCACAAACTTTTTCTTGCAACTGTACCTCTGGAACTTAAGCTGCTGTAAAACACAACAGCAAGTTCTGCCTATCTTCACACATGGAGATTAAAAGGTCATATGGCACTAATCTTAAGAGCAGCTTGTTCTCTAGTAGCCAATCAATATTTCTCACGCTGCTATTGCCATCAAAATTAGTAATGCCTTTTCATTTTATTTACAATTTGTGTAAACTAATGAAACAGCTGTTACATTTGTTTATATGATGGTAACTGCACTTAATGCTTTGAAATATACAGTAAGACACCATATAAAATCCTTCACTTTTTTACATATGTGAGTTTGACATGATAAACACAGGCAAAAAAAGTATTAAATGCTTTTCTTGCAATGGGGCATTCAGGTGTTTATTCAATTGTCCTTAAAATTCTAAAATCAGTTAAATACACTCAAAAATAACTAAACATGTATGAGTGAAACATTGACTCCTTAATTTAGATATAACTGAGCACTAGTCAGTTGTCATCTGTCTGCATTATTGCTAAAAGGTTTATCAGACAACTTGTTGTATATTCAAAATGGAAAAAGTAATCTAAATCAGCTGTCATGAGGGGACAGATAACCAAGCAACCATAAAAATCAGTTTAGGTAAACAGACAATCATAACCAGAATAGGCTGATATCATGAGAAATGTGCCCTGTTACTGAAGGTTACTAAAGATTTTGCATACGATCATGCACCAAAGTGGCTGGGTAAACAACTTATTCCCACAGCCGACACCAGCAGTCATTCAGTTGCTATGAAAAACTCTGTTGTATAAGATCAGCTATTCATTCCTTAAATAGTCGTTGTACTTTATGTCTATAAATGCCCTCATGATAACTTAGAAATCGTGCCCAGGAAGATCACTCAACTGCAACCCATTTAACTGACCTACTGAATTGAAATGCAGAAGATCAACCACAGCAGAGTTGTGAAGGATCGCTGGTTTATTGCATATAACAACACAGACTTGCTAGGTTAACAAGCTGCAATAATTAGCACTGATTATTAAGTATTCTTAATACTTGTGTATTTAGTATATTTTTTCAAGTTCACAAATATTCAAAAATGGAATAGAATACAAGCACGTTCCAGCCAAGATTTTGTATCCTTTATCATTTTATCTCCTGTGTATTTTCAAGGTTAATTTGTTCATGTAGATTATGGGCCCACTGTAAACAGCTCCCTATCTAACTTTCCTTCTGAATGCAATAATTATCTTATTAACTTATATATTCTTGACCTCCTTCAGTGCCAGTTGTCTCTCTTTTGACAACAGCGTCATCAAGCTACTGCTTATAAAATTCAAGTGACACAAAAGAAAATTATTGCCACTTGGAATGTAAGAACCTTATATCAAGCAGGAAGATTGGACAATGTGATAAATGAAATGGAAAGACTAAACATTTACATCATGGGAATTAGCGAAGTTCGTTGGATAGATGCTGGAACATGTCAGAATAGAAATAAAATGTTAATTTATTCTTGTGGAACATCCCATACTAATGGAGTAGGAATTCTTATGGATGAAAACAAGGCAAAAAGTGTTTTAGGACATTGGGGAATATCAGAAAGAGTGCTCCTTGTTAGATTCACAAGACAACCATTTGATTTAGCAATTACACAGGTATATGCACTAACAACAGATGGAACAGATGGAATAAATTCTCTGAAGAACTTGAACAAGCAAAGAATGGATGCAAATCTCAAGATATTGTTACTGTCATGGGAGATCTAAATGCCTAAAGTAGGACAAGGTGCTGATGGAAATACCATTGGAAAATTTGGACTAAGGGAAAGAAATGAAAGAGGTGAGAAATGGGTAGAATGGTGCAAGATGAATAATCAGGTCATTATGAATACCTACTTTAAAAACCATCCAAGATGCTTGTGGACCTGGAAAAGTCCAGGTGATAACACTAGAAATTAAATTGACTTTATTACTGTAAACCAAAGGCTTAGAAACTCAGTGACTCAATGCAAAACGTATCCAGGTGCAGACTGGAATAGTGACTGTAACCCAGTAGTATGTCATGTAAAAGTAAAACTTAAAAAACTAAAGAAGCAAAATCATGAACAATCCCTTGATCACTTGCAATTAATTAAAGAAGAAAACTTAAGACAAAAATTTACAATTGAAATAAGGAACAGATTTCAAAGTCTAGAAATAGAATCTGTTGAAGACGATAGCAGTCATATAGAAATGAAATTTAACTCTCTAAAGGATGCCTTGGTAGAATCAGCAAAGTCAGTGATTCCTAAAAAAGAAAAAAGCACAAAGAATAAATGGATGACAGATGAAATCAAAAATCTAATGGAAGAAAGGAGACGGAAGAAAGCAAATCTTATAGAATATAAGTCCTTAGATAAAAAAGTTAAAAGCTTATGTCAAAAAGCCAAAGAAGAATGGTTAAACAAGGAATCTGAGCAAATAGAAAGAATCCCTATTACTGATCCAAAAAGGTTACATCAACAAATCAAGAATATCACTGGTAAAAAGCTCCTCTGTTCTTCAGGCGGATGTTTTATAAGCAAAGGATGGTACCATTATCATGGAAAAAGATGAGATTATGAACAGATGGACTGAGTATATTCAGGAATTGTTTGAAGATGATCGAGTCGAAACCAGAAATTAAGAAAACCATTGAAGGTCCAAGTATTATAAAATCTGAAGTTCATAATGCAATAAATAAGATGAAGAAAGGAAAGGTAGCAGGTCCTGATGAATTAGTAACAGCACAAATCATTACCCTTGAAGATTATGGAATTGAAAAACTTACTGATTTAATCAATGACATTTATGAGACTGGAATAATACCAGAAGAGATGAAAAAATCAGTATTTATCACTCTTCCTAAGAAACCTGGAGCAATAAAATGTGAATTACATAGGACCATAAGTTTAATAAGTCATATCACCAAGATACTTCTAAGAATTTTGATGACAAGAGCTAAAAGATACAAGCTGAAATACATAAAGAACAATGTGGTTTTGTGAAAGACAAAGGTACAAGAAACGCAATATTGATGTTAAGGATACTATCAGAACAAGCTATTCAAGTGCAAAAAGATTTGTTTGTTTGTTTTATCAACTACACAAAAGCATTTGATAAAGTGAAGCACAATAAGTTACTTGAAATATTACAGAAAACTCTAGGTCTAGATTCGAAAGACCTCCGCCTAATCAGAAATCTGTACTGGGAACAAACTGCCTCTGTAAGAATAGATGGAGAAGTGAGTCAGTTTATGAAAATCAAGAGAGGTGTTAGACAAGGGTGTGTTTTCTCCTCTGATTTATTTAATATGTACAATGAAACAATATTACAAAAAATAACAGACATCTTGGGAATCAAAGTTGGCGGTGAAAACATCAATAGTTTCAGATATGCGGATGACACTGTGTTAATTGCAAATACGGAGGAAGAACTACAAAACTTAATTGATATAATTGCTGAAGAAAGTGCAAAAATGGGTCTATCTATCAACTGCAAAAAGACAGAATGTATGGTGATATCCAAAAAGAAGGAGAATCCTATCTGCAGGCTGAGAATAAACGGGGAAGACATAAAACAAGTACAGAACTTTTGCCACTTAGGAAGCTGGGTGACATCAGATGGCTGGTGTGACTTGGACATCAAAAGAAGCCTAGGGATGGCAAAAGACACCTTTACGAGAATGAAGAGTATACTGACCAATACTAAACTAGGCATGACAACCTGCCTCAGAGTACTGAAATGTTATGTTTATCCAGTTATGTTATATGGCTCTGAATGTTGGACAATATCTAGTAACATGAGGAAATGAATTGTAGCAGCAGAGATGTGGTTTTTGAGGAGGATGCAAAGAATATCATGGATGAAACGAACATCTAATGAGGATGTCATGAACAGAGCGAACACAAAAAGAAATAATGTATGAGATCATGAAAAGGCAACGTAACTTTATAGGACATGTGATTAGGAAAGAGAAGTTAGAATGCATGGTAATTATGGGAAAGATTGACAAGAAGAAAGCAAGAGGAAGACAAAGACAAATGATGATGGAGACAGCAGCCAGAGAACTGGAAATGAATACCAATGAATTGATCCACTTGACCCGAAACAGAGTGTGTGGGCCATGGCAGTCAAAGCTCAAACTGGGCATGGCACCTGATGATGATGATGATGATGACTAGGAGAGCAGAAATTTTCATCAATGAAATATTTGGACACCAGAAGCCAGAATCTTGGTTCCTGGCATAAGCTCATGACTGAATCAGCTTTTTTTTTCTGGTAACCGTCTGCCACTGTACAAAATCATTTGCAATCTTACTGTCTGGTTGCTTCAAAGCTAAGCTTGTAACTGCCATCCTTCCTGGCCTGACCTTCTCCTTTATCAGGATATTACAGAATCGTATTACTATAGGATTCCTCCTCAGTTGTTGGGTATGTCCCAAATTATGGTGTTTCCTTTCTAAATTTCTGCATATTTTTAGGCTCTATTCTCTTTTAACTTTCTTTTAAGAACTCATTTCTCTTAACATGTTCAATGTACTATTATTGCTAGGTAGTAGGTAAAATTTAGTGCAGATGATAAAAAATGAACATGGGAAGGAAAATAAGTAAACTATGCATGTTAACAACAGGAATTCTGCAGATGCTGAAAATTCAAGCAACACATCAAAGTTGCTGGTGAACGCAGCAGGCCAGGCAGCATCTCTAGGAAGAGGTGCAGTCGACGTTTCAGGCCGAGACCCTTCGTCAGGACTAATCAGTTAGTCCTGACGAAGGGTCTCGGCCTGAAACGTCGACTGCACCTCTTCCTAGAGATGCTGCCTGGCCTGCTGCGTTCACCAGCAACTTTGATGTGTGAAACTATGCATGTTCTCTGAGTGCTGAAACAGCTTGTGAGCTTGTGGAGACACAGTGCACAAGGTGTTCAGTCACTGTGGAGAGGCAAGCAATGAAAAAGCAACCTTGGTCAGCGGAAATTGTAATCGAATTTGAGGATGTTCTTGTCATATTTAAGTATGAATACTGTGTCCCTTTCTGGTTGCTGAGGTACAGATAAGACAATGAAGTATTACAGGGAAGTGGCACACAGCTGAATCATATTTGACAACCTTGCAAACTTGCAGATTTCTAGTTTGGAAAGGATGTGTCTGAAGGAATCTTACTGACATTCACAAGAAAGTTAAAAGTATGTAAAACTAAATGGAATTATATTTTAAATTAATTTGGCTCTAATTCTAACCAATAAAAAGTAAAGTTAAAGCCACCAGGAACTTTTGCTGAGAAAAGTTTTGTTTACATAGTTCACTTGCATTTTTACTCTTAATTTTATACGAAGGGTAAAACAGAAATCAACCCAAGACAACATTGCAAAGATACTTTAAAATAGTTCCAGCTTTTCTCAGTCAAAGTGTGTTGAAGCAGCAACAATCCTGCAATAACGAGGAGACCATTCAGTATGCTTTGCTTTAAAATGTCTATACATCGTCCACATTTCACGAGAAGTCCAGTGCTTCTAATGAGGTTGTCATGTACTGCTGGGTTTGACTGTTGGTTCTGTCTCCTGCTCGTATTCAATTCGTACAAATGGTTGCTCCTTTAGGATAGAACCTTGCACTGGGTGTCTTGCCCTTTATAGGTTTCTACCTCCCTTTCCTGCTCAACTGGAATGCTCCAATCCCTCCTTATCTTCACTGTGTTCTAGTTTATCCATGGCTTGAATATCACTCAGGTTACTCTTGATATTCCTTTCCATGGATGTTGCCTGACCTGCTGTGTTCCTCCTGCACTTTAAGTGTGTTGCTCTGGATTTCCAGCATCTGCAGAATCTCTTATGTTTAGGGTAGAATTATCCCTGGGGGTGGCTGGATGGGATTCGCAGGTTACTACTTGAAATGAGGGAAAAGTTTGCTGAATTTTAGTATGCCATTTGATAAGGTTCCCTATGGAAGATTCATTCAGAAAGTCAGGAAGCATGGGATCCAGGGAATCTTGGCGTGTCGATACAGAATAAGTTTGCCCATAGAAGGCAGAGAGTGGTTGTGGATGCATCATATTCTGCCCAGAGGTCATTAATCATTGGTGTTCTGGGACCCCTGCTCTTTGTGATTCTTATAAATGATTTGGATGAGGAAGTGGAGGGGTGGATTAGTAAATTTGCAAGTGATATGAAGGCTGCTGGAGCTGTGGATATCATAGAAGGCTGTCAGAGGTTATAACTGGACATTGACAGGATGCAGACCTGGGCTGAGAAGTGGCAGATGGAGTTCAACTTGGAACAGTGTGAAGAGATTCTCTTTGGAAGGTTGCATTTGTAGGCAGAATACAGGGTTAATGGCAGAATTCTTAGCAGTATGGAGAAACAAAGGAATCTTGAGGTCTATGTCCACAGATCCCTCAAGGTTGCTGTGCAAGTTGATAGGGTTTTTACAGACGCATACATTCGTCAAGGGATTGAGCAGCAAGGTAATGTTGCAACTCTAAAAAATCCTGGTTAAACCACACTTGGAGTATTACATTTACTCCTGGTCTCTTGATTATAGGAAAGTTGTGGGAGGTTCAAAGAGGGTGCAGAAGAGATTTACCAGGATACTGCCTAGCTTAAAGTGCATGTCTTATGAGGACAGGTTGAATAACCTAGGGCTTTTCTCTCTGGAGCGAAGAAGGATGAGAGGTGATTTGATAGAGGTGTACAAGATGGTAAGAGATTGAGTGTATAGGTAGAGACATTTTCCCAGGGCTGAAATGGCCAATACAATGGAGGTTAATTTTAAAGTGATTAGAGGAGAGTGGGGGCGGGGGGAGAAATGTCAGAGGTATGTTTTTAACACAGACCTCCATTGAGGAGTGGCTCTAGGTTACATTTTCAGAGAATTAGGGGTCAGGTCAGAGTTTAGGGACGGGGTGTGAGGGCTGGAAAATAAGCCTCTGCTCCACATTCAAAGGCCAGCAAGCGAGGGCATGGTTGGATGTTGGGCCCACAGACCAGCAAGGATGTTCAGGGTTTTGTCATCAGTGAGACCTCAGTTTGAGGCCTAGTTTTTGAGGTCCAGTTATTGGTGAGTCTGGCATGTGAAGTTTGGAGTTCGGGCCCTTATCCAGGGTCCACATCATCTGAGAGTCATGGATTGATTGGAGACCCAGATTGAAGTCCAAAGGTCAACTGGAGGTTCTGATTGAAGCTTGATCGGAAGTCCAAAAGTTGAGGCCCTATGGCTGAAACATGGGTCTGCGAATCTCTCTGAGTCCACCAGGGAAGTCGGGCCCCGTTATCTGGAGTAAGAAGAAGGTGGCCTATCCTGGAGTTACAGGATGGTGAACGTGTATGGGTGGGAGGGCAGGGAAGAACAGGGCTCATTTCACTGTTTCGCATTGTTGCTTGGTATGTTCTGTTTTGTTGTGCTCTTGTGTTGTTCTTCCGTGCATGGTGGACATGCTGCGTTCGCACCAGAATGTGTGGTGACACTTGCAGGCTGCCCCAGCACATCCTTGGGCGTGTTGCTTGTTAAGGCAAACGGCCACATTTCATTGTGTTTCAATGTACATGTGATAAATAGATCTGAATCTGAATGGAACATGTTGCCGGAGTGGTGGTAGAGCCAGATACATCTGGGGCATTTAAGAAACTCTTAAATAGGCAGATGGATGATAAAGAAAATAGGGGGCTATGTGGCAAGGAAGTGTTGATTGATCTTAAAGTAAGTTAAACCATCGTGGTCCAAAGGGCCAGTACTGTGCTGTAATGTTTTATGTTTGATGTCCCCTGCTTCAGTTGTTCCAGTAGTACCCTCTTGATGCATCATCTAGTTAAATTGTGATCAGAGACTTTTTCTCTGTTCACTTTGCTTGGCGTTCAAACTTCTTGCTTGAAGGCACCAGCTTCTTTTGCATCGAGTCAGCTTGCAGATACAGATCAAATACTGGGTTGTCTTGGCGCCCAATGAACTGAGGGCAGTAGGTAAGGTTATCTTCAATCTGCTCCAGAGCTTTTTAATTTTTACTCAGCTTCATCTGCTCCCACATTGGAGCTGGAAAGGTTGCTTGTTCTATTGTCTTCATGTCCAGAAAATATTGACCTTTCACTTCCCTGACAGTTGTGTTCTGACTATTGGCCAGAGGACGGGATGAACAGAGAGCTGTAATATTGTACTTGTGGATGTGAAGCACCTAGAATCCTGCTGAATAATGAAATTAAAGATTGCCATGGGGCGATGAATTAAAATTATACAAATTTCTCCTCTGCTGTAAATGACATTTTTGCTGTTTGCTAAAATACTGTTTTCCAGTCACCAGGTGGGGCTATGCAAAAGCTGCTGTGTAATGTTTAGTAGTTGTTTGGATAATGTACAGTATGTTTAATGGCTGGAATAAGTACAATGATAATAGAATTTCAACAAAAAAAGAACTTTAACTTCAACAAAAAGCATCAAATCCTTTAAAAGAAAACCAAAACTACGTTATGCTGAATTGCTGATTCATACTTTAGGAAGCCAGTGATGAGCCTGTTTAAACAACATTGCATCTTTCTAGCAGTCTAAGAGAGGAACAAGAATAAGCTATTCAGCTCTCAAGCCTGTTTGTGATTAATTACATCACAATTAATTCTATTTACTATAGTTAAATAACCTTGAATGATGCAACACACATAAAATGCTGGAGGAACTAAGCAGGCCAGGGAGCCTCTATGGAAGAGTACTGTCGATGCTTCAGGCCACGACACTTCATCAGGACTGGAGAAAGATGAGAAATCAGAGGGAGAAGGTGGGGATGGGGTGAGGGGAGGAAAAAGTACAAAGTGGTAGGTGATAGGTGAAATGGGGGAGGGATGAAGTAAAGAGCTGGGAAGTTGACTGGTGAAAGAAATAAAGGGCTGGAGAAGGGAAATCTGATAGGAGAGGGTAAAGGACCATGAAAGGGAAGGGAGAGAAGCACCAGAGGGAGGTGATAGGCAAGTAAGGAGATTAGGTAAGAGAGGGAAATTGGAATGGGAAATTGTGAAGGGGGGGGGGGGGTAAGCAATTGCCAGAAGTTTGAAAAATCAATGTTCATGTCATCAGGTTGCAGGCTACCCAGATGGAATACAAGGGGTTGCTCCTCCAACCTGAGTGTGACTTCATCATGGCAGTAAAGGAGGCTATGGCCTCACATGTCAGAATGGGAAAGGGAAGTAGAACTGAAATGGGTGGACACCAGAATATCTCATTTTTTTGTGGTGGACGGAGTATAGGTGCTCAGTGAAGTGGTCTCCCTATCTATGTCAGACCTCACCAATATACAGGAGGCCACACTGGGAGTGCCAGACACAGTATATGACCTCAACATTCTCACAGGTGAAGTGTCATCTCACCTGGATAGACTGTTTGGGCCCTGAATAGTAGTGAGGAAGGAGGTGAAGGGGCAGGTGTGGAACTTGTTCCGCTTGCAAGGATAAGTACCAGCAGGAGGGAGATCAGTGGGGAGGAACGAATCGACAAGGGATTTGCAGAGGGAGCAATCCCTGCAGAAAGCGGAAAGTTGGGGCGGGCGGGCAGGCGGGCAGGCCGGGGGGGGGGGTAAGGGAGGGGAAGATGTGCTTGGTGGTGAGATCCTGTTGGAGATGGCAGAAATTATGAATTATGTGCTGGATGCAGAGGCTGGTGGGGTGGTAGGTGAGAACAAGAGGAACCCTATCCCTGGTGGTGTGGCGGGTGGATGTCAGATCCTCCTTCAGGTTTGATCCGGACTTCCAATCAAACTTCAAGCTTCACTATTGACCCAGGACTCAATGAGTAAGAATGAGCGCCCCAGCTCCATGATTGCCGATGATGGAACCTTGAAAGCTAAGTCTCACATTCCCGTCTCGTCAGGATGCCGCCATTTGTCTCTGAATAGAGAACAGAGGCTTGAACTCTGGCCTATCCTCCAATTCCCCTACATTTCTGTCTCTGAATCCTAACCTGACCCCTAACTCCCTTCTCCATCCCCAAAACCACCACAAAACCTAAAAGCTAAAAAAATACATTTCCATAGATGCTGTACGACCTGCTGAGTTCCTCCAGCATTTCATTTGCATGTCCTAAAAAAATAACTCAAGTCTGAACTGCAACCTCAACAGAGACCGCAGCTCAGCACCATTAACAAATATTCAAGAATTCTGTCTCAATGACTTTCTGGGGCAATTAATTTAAAAAGTAAGCCATTGAAAGAAGAAATTCCTCACCCCAATCCTAAATGGGCACCCCTTCAATCCGAGATTGTGATCTCTGGTCAAAGACTCTGCCATGAGGGGAAGAGTCTTCCCATCTTCACTCTGTGAAACCTGTTTCAAAAAGATTGCCTCATTCTTCTAAGCTCAACCAAATGCACAGCCAATCTATTTGATCCTCCTTTATACGTTCTCTGAACTGCTATGATAATACCTTTCTTTAAATAACCAAACCAAAATTATTCACAAACTCTGGATGTAGCCTCATTCGTCCCCTGTATAAGTATAGTAAGACCATTTTTTTATATTACAAATTCTTTTAAAAAAGTCAATAATCCATACCTGCTGTATCTGTATGCCGGTTTTGCATAAGATAGTGGAGGAGCTCAGCAGGCCAGGAAGCATCAATGGAAAAGAGTGAACAGTTGACGTTACAGGCCTAGTCCCTTCAACAGGACTTTCTGATGAAGGGTCTCGGCCTGAAATGTCAACTGCTTACTCTTTTCCATAGATGCTGCCTGGCCTGCTGAGTACCTCCAGCATCTTGTGTGTGTTGCTTGGATTTCTAGCAACTGCAGATTTTCTTGTGTTTGTGTTGGTTTTACATGTTTTGTGTGTGTAAAGATCCACAAATATACTTCTGCAGCGCAACTTCCTGCAGTCATTCATCTTTCAAGTAATCTGCTTTACCACTCTTCCTTCAAGTAGCAACTTCACACAGTGTCTCATTATGCCACATTTTCTATCTTTTTGGCCAGTCACACAATTTCTCTCTCCACTTTCTTTTTATACTTCTCACAACTTGCCTTCCTACCTATTGTAAAGAACGGGGCCCTTTTAGTCCACATTGTCTAACAATGATGCCTATCAACACTAATCCCATTTGCCATCTTAGACCAGCATCCCACTGTACCTTTCCTATCCATATACATCCTAAAATGCCTTTTAAATGTTGTAATTGTATCCACCTCTTCTGCCAGGCTGTTCTGGGTATTCACCAACTTCCCTGTAAATTTGGGAAGAGTTGAACTATAGGTATGAGTTGTTCTGTGTCAAAAGCTCAGAGTAATACACACCTTTTAAAAAAGTTTCTCAATTTATTGATTTTATAGACTGGAAAAATTTGTTCTTGCAAACATCTGTGGTTGGTAATTCCAGACCAAATACTATCCACTTAAGCGATACACAAGCACTTGAACACTGCGACACGTTTCCATACACAACGAAACATTTGATACATGATTGTAAACACGATAAACCTGCAGATGCTGGAAATTCAAGCAACACACATAAAAGTTGCTGGTGAACGCAGCAGGCCAGGCAGCATCTATAGGGAGAGGTACAGTCGACGTTTCAGGCCAAGACCCTTCGTCAGGACTAACTGAAAGACACAAGCTCTTTTAGTTAGTCCTGACAAAGGGTCTTGGCCCGAAATGTCGACTGTACCTCTTCCTATAGATGCTGCCTGGCCTGCTGCGTTCACCAGCAACTTTTACGTGTGTTGCTTGATACATAATTGTTACCATTTGAAGAAGAGCAGGTCATTAAACCTCTCAAGTATGTTCTGATTTTCAATAATTCTGCATCATTTTAAAATTTCACTTCAATACATTTGCTTCCTTCTTATCCATACAAACACCATGAACTCGTATTGTGCATAGTAACTGTCAGTTTGGCATCTTGCCAAACCTCTTTTGAAAAACCAAATATATTACACCTACTGGGTCACCTCAGTCTACTCTGATTGATACTTCGTCAGAGAGTTTCAATACATAGGCTATGAAACCTTGCTGACTTCACTTAATTAAATTATGACTTTCCAAATGGTTTGCTATTACCACCTACAAAAATGATTCTCATATTTTTCTAATCAAACATTTTGTTAACCAGCCTCTAATTACCCACTTTTTATCTTGCACTCATTTTGAACAAGGATACTACATCGGCAGTTTACTCCTCCAAGGATGCAACCCATCAGGTCCTGCAGCCTTATTGGTCTTTAGCGCTGTTAATTTGCCCAGAACTAATTCCCTAGTGATGGTGATGATATTTCATTCATCCTCCATGTTATTTAAAATATAAGTGGAGTGTGTTTCCTATCATCTACTGTAAAAACTGATGCAAGATGTCTGCTATTTTCTTGTTCCCTAGCCTCATTCTCTAAATGACCCTTTTTAAAAGACTTAAAGAAGTTTTTTATTGTCAACTTTCTGTTGATTTCTCACTAGTTTGCTCTCTGCTGGATTCTGAATTACAAAATCAGGTTTATTATCACTGATACGTATCATGAAATTTGTTTTGTGGCAGCAGGACAGTGCAAAACATGAAAATAGTAACATAAAATAAAGTGCAAAAGAGGAATAATGAGGTTCATGGATCATTCAGAAATCTGACAGTGGAAGGAAAGAAACTCTTTCTAAAACTTTGAATGTAGGTCTTTAGGCTTCTATAACTCCTTCCCAATGGTTAATAATGACAAGAGGTCATGTGGTGTTGACTTTTGATACACTGCCTCCTGATGATACCATCAAAAAAGGAAGGGGGAGTGAGGGGGATGTTGTACTTGTGATGGAGCTGGCTGAGTCCATGACCCTCTGCAGCCCCTTTCGAACCTGTGCACTGGCGCCTCCACACCAGGTGGTGGTTCAACATTCAGAATGGTCTTCACCGTACATCTGTATAAATCTGCAAGTCATTGGTAACATACCAAATCGCCTCAAAGTCTCTATGATTGTATTGATATAATAGGCCCAGAATAGATCCTCTGAGGTACTGATGCTAGGAAACCTGAAGCTGTTAACACTTTCCACTGCTGATCCTCTTTACGGACTGGTGTGTGTTATCCTGGCTTCCCTTTCCTGAAGATCACAATAAATTCCTTGGTCTTGCTGATGTTGAGTGCAAGATGGTTGTTGTGACACCATTCAACTAGCCGATCTATGTCACTCCTGTATGCTTCTTTTGGGCCTACAGCTAACCTTTCCCACCTTACAATCTGATAGTCTCTTTACTTTCCTTGAATAGCCATAGTAGGATATTCTTTACTTCTTTTGGAATTACAGGTTGACCTTCACTAATCCGGCACTTTGGGACCTGAGGAGTGCTGGATTAGTGAAAATGCCGAATTACAGAAGGATCACATTAATCAATAGCCAACCGCCTCATCATACCTTTCAAATATCATGTAAATCAGTACAAGTTAGATAATTATGAAACAGAAATACTAAATGAGTAGCAAGTGAAATTTTAATAAAGTAATATACAGTACAGGAACATTTAAAATAAAGGGTACAGGTAAATGTACAGGGATTAACTTATACAGAGAAGTTGAGTACTTCCGCTTCTAAAGTGAGACATTTAATATACCTTCGGGCGAAGTTACATGTCTGCAAGTGTGGGGTTGTCAGGATCATCAACATTTTCATCTTGAAAAATGAGTGAAGCATCAGGAACTGGTGTTGAAACTGGCACAACAGTTTCTTCAAAAACTGTTGATGTTGGTGGCAGCACATCTGGGTGAGCAGAAGTTGGTGGCACTGAATTTTGAAGTGTTAGCTCCCTTGTTACACTTTTTCTAGCAATTTTTTTGAATATATCTTCCAAAGTAAGCTGTTTCATATATTTTGGTCTCTCTCTGATTAGCTTATCCTGCAGCATATAAACACTCATTATTTCTTGCTCAGTTATAAAACATCGTTGCTTTAATCCTTTCAGCAATTTACTTGTCAATTTAAATAGCCTATCAATAGAAAGTCTCTCTGCTACAACCTCCTCATCTTCATCACTGCTTTCTCCTCCAATATCTTCCTGCTCTGGATGTACAACCATCTGCACAATTTCCAAGTCAGTATAATGATGAACAGTAGGCTCATTCTCATCTATGTTCATCCATTCTTCAACATTGTCATCATTGAATCTTGATGCAAGATCCTTGGCAGCAGGATTAGTTAGCTCTTGAGCAAAAGAAAGCAGTTCACGTATCATCTGTTTTCCCTTGGAAACACTAAAGCCTGTAAAGTCATTTCCAGTGTCTTCACCAGGTGCAGATTCAAACATTGAACCTGGTCATAATTTATGTCAACCATTCTTCAGTGTGGATGGCTCTACAGACCTCCAAGCATTAGCAGCACAGTAAATCATCTCTTCCATATTAAAATCCTTTATAAATTCCTTATACCCTGTTGGCGATTCTGCATCTGCTGTTGTTAAAGTGTTCTTCTCGGTGTACATCACCAATACAAAACAGTCTCATCAGCATTGTACACCTGCTTGGGGCTTAATTTTTCCATTGGAGAGTAACTTGGCGAACTCGTCAACAAACTCTGCTGCTGCTTCCTTGTCTGCTGAATGTTTTTCACTACACACTGCACGGAACTGTAAGCCCTGACGCTGCTTGCACCGATGAAGCCAGCCTTCACTATAGTCACACTCATAATCTAGTCCTAGTTCTTCATGAAACAGTTTTGCTTGTTCCTTCACCATATCTCCAGATAGTTCAAAACCTTCACTTACACGAAGATTAAACAACGTTATCAGCACTTTATCTAGTCCAAACTTCTTCCGTCTTTCACTTTTTCTTACGCATATCTGTTTCTTTGAGCCACTACCAGCAAAAAAAATGTATCCGTTTTTCTTCCTGTTTCTTTATATCGTTCACTGTGGAAGAGCCAATGTTGTGACACTCGCACAAGCTTTTCACCGAAACACCACTTATCTTTAATGGTTAACATGCGGTGTTTTCACTTCACAGCACGAGGTGCATTTCCCTTACTCAATGGGGCCATAATTGGGGCTAAAAAAGAGCCAATGATATTAATAAATGCAGGAAAACAAGCAGGAATCGTCTGTCTGTGCTTACAAGAGCGTGCCAACACACGAACAGATCTAGAGCAACCAAAACAATGCGCAGCAGATTGGTATGGTGGCCAGGGAAATTTGAAATTACTGTTGCGCGGAAAATTTGAAATCAGTGCCGGATTATCGAAGGAACCAGATTACAGGTAGTTAGATTAGTGAAGGTCGACTGATACTTCCTCCTGACTTGTAATGATGTTTCTGTAATGGCTATCAGATTATAACCATTTAACTCCACTTGTGCTGTTGTTTCCAATGCTATATACATATATATATACCAATTGATTAGTTTTGTCTTTTTACCAGCATTCATTCCTTTAACTTTTGGGACTTTTGTGGTTCTATTTACTTTTGTCCTTTCTGCCCCCTATTTCACTATTTTTCTGATTTCTATTACTTTCTATGTTTCCACCTTCTCCAACTTGCTGCCCAGTCTCTGGCAAACTAAATTTAAACCATCTCTAATACCACAAGCAAACACGCCCACAGGAATATCAATCCTATCCTTTGACTGCGTGTAAGCAGAAACCTAAACCCTACTCTCAAGATACACTCATCTTATATATTCTCCTGTGTCTACTCTTGCCAATGTTTGCACTGGAAGTAACCCTGAATTACTACTTTCAAGGCCCTGCTTTTAAATTTATACCGTTAACTGCCTATTCAGTCTGAAGGACATCATCTTTTTTTTTGTTAGGCAGGTACCAATATGTGTCATGACCTTCCTATCCAGGATTTGAAGAGAGGATGCTGTTCAAGTTGCATGCCATCTTGGACAATGTCTCCCATCCACTACATAATGTACCGGGTGGGCACAGGAGTACATTCAGCCAGAGACTCATTCCACCGAGATGCAACACAGAGCGTCGTAGGAAGTCATTCCTGCCTGTGGCCATCAAACTTTACAACTCCTCCCTTGGAGGGTTAGACACCCTGAGCCAATAGGCTGGTCCTGGACTTATTTCCTGGCATAATTTACATATTACTATTTAACTATGTATGGTTTTATTACTATTTAATTATTTATGGTGCAACTGTAATGAAAACCAATTTCCCCCGGGATCAATGAAATATGACTATGACTATGGATTTCCTGCAAACACTCAGTGGTAGCTTTGACCCTAGCATCCATGATGCAACATATCAGCCTAGAATTACATACGTGACTGCACTAACACCTAACTGCTTTACTTACAGCTGAATCCCCTATGCTATAACAGTCCCTTTCTTTATCCTCCCTTCCTGTGGGAGTTGAGCCACTTGAGGTGCTACATACTTGGCTCTTACTATATTCCCCTGAGAATCCATCGCCTCTACATGTATCAAAAACATTACATCTGCTTGGGAGAGGTATGGCACCAGAGGGTTCCTGCATCACATGCCTTCTTCCTCTCTGCCTGGAGTAACCTGTTCCTTTCTGCCAGTGCCATCTCAGCCTGAGGCCTGGCCTCCTCCAAGCACGTTATCCTGGGAGATCTCAGCCTTGTGGAAGCTCTATAGCTCCAACTCCGAAGCACTTTCTTGCTGAAGCAAGAGTCCATCAACACATTTTGCTACATTAAGGATGGTATAGAAATGGAAATTACAGAATATACACAGAGTAAATAAGGCTATTTTTGAATCTCGAAGTAAACAAACTATTTGAAGTTATTCATCCATGATTCAGTGAAAAATAAACATTTATAAAATCAACCCTTTGTCCCAACTCGATTTTCGGATACTTACAACATCAGTTTCCCACTTACAAAAAAATTCCTGTCAAGAAGTGTAGAATAATGACGTAAAAATAAATATGCATATTTTGTTGTTTAAATATTAGTTGACTCCAAACCCTGGTTTAAATTCATACAGTAATATCTAAGATTTGGAAAATACACAACTGCACTGGGTAATTTGTAGCATTGCACACACACATAAAATTTAGATTTGAAACCATTCTCATTCAACAATGTTGCATTCATCAATGTGGTTTCACTTCTTCAATTTAACTCACATTTGCAAAGATTTGTTTTTAGCCATAGCTGAATTGAGACAAAGTTAAGATTGGATTTTGTCCCCTGTAAAATTTGAATCTATTAATGCCCTGATTTTCTCTAACACAGTTTATTCTGATATTTAGGGTTTCTGGTGAAAAATTAGTACTCACACCTGCAAGTTACTATGAATAAAATGTCCTTGACCACAGCTAGCAGCAGTATTGAAGCAGTAGTTTTAACTGAAGCTCTCAAGCCAAGACCAGGTTGCAATTTAAAGGGCATTTCTGTTATTAAATCTCATAGAAAAATGCATTTACCGTGGGAGCACAAGTTAATTTTTCTTAATCCATAGATACTAAGATATTTCTTTAGCTGACTGAAATAAATTATTTGGAAATGGCAAAATTACTAATTTTAGCCCTTTTACACTACACTTTCTCATTCCACTACTGATAACAAAGATGCAGAGCCAAAAATACCTTCTGCTTGTGTGACCTTTGGACTACATATCTATAAATATATAGCACTCAGGTAACAACCGAGATCCTAAAACAACCAAGTCTAATCTTCTTTTGCCATGCAAAATCCACAGGACTCATAAGTATTGGCACACCACTTAATTCTGGTGGAATTTTAGATTCTTATTGATATTCCCTTCATTTAAAGATGATCACTATCACAGTTGACTGAGAGATCTTAAGGTGATTCAGTAGCCAAATCCTAGAGCTGCAGATCCAACCAAAAAATCTGTGGATATTATCACATGGAAGAGCTGCCTGCCAGTTGGAGTTTCTTTCACTTTCCTATTGGCATTCTTTCTTTTGGATTTCAAGGACTCAATATTTCTCTCCAAAGCAATTTCCACTTGGAAGTGCGAGATTGCTTAGCTACCCAAACTTCTTTCTTAGAAATATCTATGGATGTTCTACACTTTTACATTTACAAATTAATGCATGATTTCATGAACAGCACAAAGGGCTATAGCATATTTTCTCTTTTCTCTCCTCCTTAAACCAAACAATACTACAACTATCATCAGCATCTAGGATGAGATTAGAAGAGATTTTTGAGATTGGTCCTGGTACCTTTCAGGCCAAACTACTTCGGTGTATCACGTGACAGAAATAGAAACAAAGAAAATCTACAGCACATTACGGGCCCTTCAGCCCACAATGTTGTGCTGACCATGTAACCTACTCTATAAACTACCTAGAATTTTCCTACTGCATAGCAACTGAACCATGGAAGCTATCAGAATTTGGTTTTATAAAATAGTCAAGGTAACATTAGCCGGCAGGTGGCGTAGCGGCATCAGTGCCAGACGTCGGAGCAAAGGCTCCCAAGTCCGAATCCAGCCGGCTCCCTTGTACGCTTTCCATCCGTACTGGGTTGAGCGTCGAGCTAGCAACTTGGCCTCATAAAAATAAGAAAGCCTGCTAAAAAAACGCCATCATGACAGTGTCCCGATGACTCCACTTGGAGTTAAGGGCTTTCTTCTTTCTTCACGGTGACATTGAATAAAAACATAAGCTTTTCCAAGAGAATTTAACAAGGTATGTGTATTATGAAGAGAATGAAAGGGACCTCAACCTCAGGAATCTTTTGAGTTGGAAGTTAACATCCTATGCATGAACTCCTAATCACAATTTATTCCAACAAGTGTCAATTTACCTAAACTGTGGCCATTCTTTGTGTAGAAGCAGGTATTATTTATGAGGTTAACGCAGCAACCAATGACATCTCCAGTGGTGAAAGTGGGACCATATGGTTGTCCTGTTCCTGAAGAGCAGAAGGAATGTCCATCATCTCCATGGTAACCATATGAATGTTTGTCCCAACCTGCAAAACATGGAAAAGAGGAAAGAAGGAGTTTAGTTTCCATTAAACAAACAAGATTGGATAAAAAATCTTGTTACTATCAATAATGGCCACTTTATTCATAGCAGCAAACAGGAGTTAGCTTTCAATTAAAAGAAGAAACTGCCCATCAATGTAAATTATTCAAAAATAAGGACTTTTAACAGATTTATTGAAAAATGATGATAGATCAACTATTTTCCAACACAACCATTGCATTAGAGCTATGAATTTTGCAGTTCTGTCTGCTTCTACTGCACTGCCAGAAATGCTTTAGATGTCATTGCGGCTTATGAAAACCTTTAATTGTCCACGAAGTTTACCTGATAGAAGGTAGACTATTTATATTTGTATACTGGGATCGTAAATCATCCCAATATTTGAGAATCAAACAACTGCAGTGGCTGGGAATTTGAAAGTAAAACAGAAAATGATGGAAATACTCAGCAGGTCAGGTAGCATCCTTGGAAAGAGAAAGCATTTAACAGTCAAGTTGAAAATACCTCAGCTTTAATACGCAGAGAGAGCCAAGAGAATTTCAAGAATTAAAAATAATTATTGTTTTCCTTTCATTTGTTCATTTCAACCCTAAACTACATAATGATTTTCCCATATGATCTATTATAAATGAGCCCCATTTATTTGAGAAATCTTATTTAAATAGGGCAGGTACACAAAGAACTCTTCGGCTGTTACTGGAGAATGAGGAGGTAATAGATAGGAGTTACAGGGAGTTATTCACTCCTAGGTTGTAGGAGACAGGTAACTGGGTGCCTATCAGGAGAAGGAAGGGAAATGCACAGCCAGTGCAGAGTACATCTGTGGCCATTCCACTCAATAATAAATATACCACTTTACATACTGTTGAAGGAGATGGCCTACTAAGGGGCAACCACAGTGACTGGGTCTCTGGCACTGAGTCTGGTGCTGTGGCCCAGAAGAGCAGAGAGGTGACGAGGACTGCAGTGTTGATAGGAGATTCCATCGTCAGAGGAACAGAGATGAGATTGGAGACACCCGAATGGTACGTTGTTGCCCAGGTACCAGGGTCAGGGATGTCTTGGATCGGGTCCATGGCATTCAAAAGGGGGAGGGTGAGCAGTCAGAAGTCTTGGCACATATTGGCACTGATAACATAGGTAGAAAAGACGAGGAGGTCCTGAAGAGAGATTTTAGGGAGCTAGGTGGAAAGCAGGAATGATTGCAAAGCAGTAATGGCTGAAATTTCTAGAAGCAATTCAGAAGGCACGGGATATATACATCCCAAAGAGAAATAAGTATTCTAAAGACAAGATAACACAAGAGAAGTCAAAGCTCTGGGCCTGAGCAATTTAATTTGGCATGATAGGTAACTTTTATTTTGTGCGGGGGGAGGGTTGGGATTTGATGTTCTTGTTGTTCGCCCAATTTGTTTTTCTGCGGGGGAGGGGAGATTGTTGATCTTGTTGCTGCTGTGTGATTTCAATTTGGTGTGACTTGAGTTGTGATTTGATGTCCTTGCAGATTACCCAACTTATTTTTCTGTCTATGGGTGGGGAGGGAGTGATGCTCTGCAGCGATTTGTAACTGCTTCTTTTTGTGTGTGGGGGGGGTGGGTTGATGTTTTTCTTTGAACTTCTATTGTTTTCTTTGTTTTGTGGCTATCTGGAGAAGACAAATCTCAGAGTTGTATACTTTGATAACAAAGTGAACTTTTGAACCTTTGAACTATGGTCATGAGTGAAAAAACAAAACAGTGTGATGATGTAAAAGTTTGAAAGTTCTACAGTAATATGTTCATATAACATATTATATGGATACTTCATCAAAATGACTGCCATGTGCAGTATTTGTAAAACAATTCAACAGGGAAGTCACTGGCTACAATTAAAGATAGCCTGAATTACTATCTGCTTTAAAATCAAGGTTGATAGCAATCAGTACTGTAGGCTCAAAATGAAATCAGCATTTGATTCACATCCAAATTCAACAGTGGGAAGATGTGATAACCCAAGTAAATATACCAATGTTTATCAGCCATCTATTAATTGCTAAACTGAAAATATCTTATCACTTCATAAAAGCATTAAAGAACACAGCAATCCTGCCAAAATAGAGCTTTAGTTTCACACTAGCAATATCTATGGCATGTATTTCACTCTTCCTCAATATTAATTTCATTCTAGCAGGAGCTACCTGTACAGCTCTGGCACCAAGCAACAGTTGTGTCATCCAGCAATTGAGCAACCAACCACAATGATGAAATCTCCCATCAAACAAATCAAGGAGTGAAGAAGTTCTTTATTTTACCTAACTTTCACCAAGTTCAAAAGGGAGAAAACATTAGTACATGTTGATTTGTTTATATCAGATGCTGAAATATCACAAACATAAAAATATCAAGGTGTAATTAAGTAACAATATAAAAAAATCCTACGAATCTCTTTTTGTCCTGAAAACCTTTTTTTAAAAATAATTATCTATGTAGTCAAATTCCCTCAGAATGATTATTTTTATATTTATTTTATGAGCAGACTTCATGGCACTGCAGGATGTCACACAGCAATCTCTGGATAATAACAGCCTTCACGATTTGCAGTCAGTGACATAGTGATGTGCTCTGAAAATATCCAAGTTCAACCACAGCCTTTTGACTCAGAAATCTATCTCTTCACAACTCAGCTGAACTGGAATTTAAACTTGAATATCTAAGAGCAATAATTAATTGCAACTGCAAGTCTATTCGGTATATTAGAGCTCACTTAGTTTTACAGTTCTAATCAGGGTGTTCACATCTTGTATGCGTCAGCTTTCAATTTAATTGAAAGAAAAACATCTGACAGAAATTAAAAATGGATAAGCAGACAGCCGCTCTTGTGTACTTATTTATAAAAGGCAGCAAGGACACATAAGTTACAAGCTAACAGTGGACTAATAATTGTCAGCCTCCTATAATTGATCCAAAATACTGTACTGTACTTGTTAGCTAGAATAAACTGAACATACTAATGTAGACACAGTGTACAAAGAGTCTAGTCACAAGATGATGAAAGGTGTCTGATTACACAGTCCAATACAAACACTCTTCACAGTCAGCTAAATATATCTCTTGACCAAATTAGTACTTATTAGCTGCAGCAGTGGAGCTCTGCTGCAGTGTGACATTAATAAAGTCTTCCCATGCCCTTATACACTACTTGATACCAGCACGTCAACAAATTCACTGACGACAGAGAGGGATAAGGAAGCACTGCATTCCAGTCCAAGACCATATTTCCTCCATCAACAATATACTACTAAAAGAAGCTAACTAGGGCTCCCTTATTGCTGTGAAGATTCAAATTTACAAAAGCAGCCCGCTTTAAATTACATTCCTAGGCTTACATATAGCACGTGGACAATCTTTGAAGCAATTGCTCAGGATTGAAAATGACTTAGTTCCACTCCAGTTCAGAGGGTCACTGTGAAGTCACATTGGTCATTTGCTTTGGGGGGGGGGCACAATGCCCACGCTCCTGTTTACATCAATGGTGCTGAAGCTGAGAGGAGTGAACATCATTAACAGCTTGTCCTGGTCTAAACACATTGACACCATAGCCATAGCTGAAATAAAACTACTGAATGACTTCCTAATATGACAAGGTGGACTCTTGACCTCAATCAACCTGTTATTACATTGCATCTTATTGTCTGCCTGCAGTGCATTTTCCCTGTAACTGTAAAATTTATACTGAACTCTGTGCAACATACATCAAAGTTGCTGGTGAACGCAGCAGGCCAGGCAGCATCTCTAGGAAGAGGTACAGTCGACGTTTCGGGCCGAGACCCTTTGTCAGGAATAACTGAAAGAAGAGCTAGTAAGAGATTACTAATTTCTTACTAGCAAATCTCTTACCAGCTCTTCTTTCAGTTAGTCCTGACGAAGGGTCTCGGCCCGAAACGTCGACTGTACCTCTTCCTAGAGATGCTGCCTGGCCTGCTGCGTTCACCAGCAACTTTGATGTGTGTTGCTTGAATTTTCAGCATCTGCAGAATTCCTCATGTTTGTGTTTTGAACTCTGTTATTGTTTTGCCTTGTAGTACCTCAGTGCACTATTGTAATGAATTGACCTTTATGAACAGTATGAAAAACAAGTTTTTCCATTGCAACTCGGTACGTGTTACAATAATAAACCAACTGACTAATTTAGCAGGGATTCACACCTGCCAATGAGGATTTATATATTTCACCCAAGGGATCTATTCAGTCTAACCATTAACGCAATCTCAAAACTTAAAGAATCTCAAAAATTTTAACAAATGATATTCAATGAAAATTATTTTGGCAGTTAACTCACACTAGATAACTGTAATGTAAATGTTCTGTCAAAGTTGAAATAATAACAGCTTTTCTAGCACGCAGTGGACTTGGCTGTGCTTTAGGCAAACATCCTACTTTACTTGTCCCTGCTTATGAAAGAACTGGAATCTCAATGCCGCAAAAATACTTACTAAGCAGATGTGCAGTTTGATCTTACTTGGCTCCCTGTAAACTGAGAGGGAATAAGAGATAAACACTGGCAGGCTACCTGGTCCTTTGTAGCTCCCAAACAGGCAAATAATTCAGGAACTGTGATTCCAACAGCAACATAAGTTTAATGTGAGAAGAAGAACATTCATTAACTTCAGTATAAGCGAGACAATAGCTTGACTAGGATTAACATTTAAAAGGAATAAAATGTGCTTCCTCAGAATTTTTTTGTGCTTATGATAGACCAATTGAAGCTGAACACAAATATAATTTTAGTTTACTTGTATCACGTAGGAATTTGGAGAAACAAGAAATTAACTTTTATTGAATATAATGAATTTAAATGCACAACAGTGATGATGCTTTACAATGGTTTGACTTAGCTAAAACGTTCTGCTGATGATTTTCATTTGTACTCAGTGTCTGAGGCTTCTTGCTTAAGTGTCCAACAATAATAAGCATTGATGGATTCCAGTTGCCCTGCTACCACTCCTCTACGACTGCAATGTTCTGGTAAAACATTTCACCATGCTCGTCACTGACAGCACCAAGATTTGCAGGGAAGTCTAAATGGAAATGCAGAAAATGAATCATTAGTAACATGGTGCACTTCATGGTTTTGTATGCTTGAAGAATGTTGTCAACCAGCTGCATGTAGTTTGGCACTCTGCAATTGCCAAGAAAATTTTCAAAAACTTCTCTGAATGCCTTCCATGCAATTTTCTCCAGTCCCACTAGAAGTTCTTCAAATTGCCACTGATGATTTGATTGATTAGTGGACCAACAAAACTGCCTTCCTTAATCCTGGTATCAAACATTCTGGGAAACACCTGTCTCAAATATCGAAATACTTCACAGAAATTTTTGTGCTTGGCTACAGCAGATTCCATCCTTGCAATCTTGAACCCAGTAATTCTGCTTTTGCCTCTGACAAACCCAAGTCACTGATCAGGTCACTTAACTCAGATTGAGCTAACAGATGAGGCTCACTCGACATAAAGGGTTCAACATCTGTATCAGTATCAGGGTCATTTTCCATTCCTGGCTCATACATCATGGCATCTTTGTCTGCCTCCTCTAGACTACATATCTCTGGTGGCTTTGTTACTGGAAGACTATCGTTATGCGGCACAGGTCTTATGGCTAAAGGGAGACTGGGATATTCAATGGATTTCTTGTTTTTAGCAGAGAAACCAGACACACTGGTCAGACAGAAGTAGCAGTCTATCACATGATCCTTCTGCTCTCGCCACATCATCAAGACAACAGCATTGCCTTTGAGTACCTCTGAGCCAAGATCTAAGATCAACCGTGAATGTTGCGCAACAAACATGAGGAGTCCAGGCTTTGTCTTGGTTGCCACTTTTTCACCCAAAGTACAGCTCATAAGTTTTCTTAAGAAGAGATTTGCCTTTAAGGTTTAAGCGTAGACTCACTACAAATATAACAGAAATATCGCGACTGTTGCAACATTCGTGAGACATTTTGCTATCACAAATACACTTGAAGATACAATTACTTTATTATAATGAATAAACACAATATGCTATACGCGTTGTGCACGTGCATCAACCTAATCGCGAAACCGATATGCATGTAAATACAATGCATAGAACAGTGTGTGCGTGATGCTTTTTTAGCCTTTCTAAAACCTGTCGTGCCATGCGGCATCTACCCTGCCTATGCATGCCCAGCCATGCTGGGACAATATAGAAAACTTTTCAAGCTACATTGTGGGCAACATTTTAATTGACTTGAATTATGAATTGAAGTAACAAGTAGGGGTGATTTTTTTTTTTTAAATGATGCATTATAGCAGTCCAAACTCTGTAAGGTACACCCAGAAGTATTCAGAAAGCAAAATTCTTGTTGTCCACTATAATAGAAGCATATACTGGCAAAATACAGGGCTGAAAAACTGAAAGTCCAGGAAAAAATTCCACAATAGCTGAGAGGCAAAACTCACTATGAGGTTAACAAGTAGAGTTTCTATACCTTTGCAGAGATTCCTAGACGACTGCCACATTAAACCTGCCATTATTTTTCCAACACATTCCAAAATCATTATTTTCATAGTTATGTACAATAGTTTAAGAACTAAGATCCTGAGTCTTTCCAGCCCCATCATTATCAGTGTGCTCACTATGATAAACTGTCATGCCTGCACAACCAGATCTGCCAGGCCCTACAGCACAAGCCTATTCCAGCCAATACACTTAACAACCACATGTACATGCCTCAGCAATGCGCTTCTAAGGCACTCCGGTGGGCTCACTCTTCATCCTTCTCTGACCATCCAGGCGCGTGACGGACTGTGGATTTTCTATGGTTCTGCTTGCCTACCACGATAGTAAATGTATGTCAGTCCGTTGCTGTCTGCCCTCAATGTGCCCAGTCCAATTCCTCCAACCAGTGGCTCTCTGGGCTCCTGCAGTCCCTGGCTGTTCCTTAATGCCTATGGTTCCACATCACCATGGATTTCACCATGGGTTTGCCACCTTCTGATGAGGTCATAGAGATCGTGACAGTGGTGGACCAGTTCTCCAAGGTGACCCACTGCATTGGTCTCCCCAGACTTTCATCAGCTGCTGAGACAGTGGACTTGGTTCTCCAACATGTCATTCACCTCTATGGCTTCCCCCAGGACATTGTGTCTGATTGGGTTCCACAATCTGTCTCTTATTTCTGGCAAACTTTCTGCTCCCTCCTCTGCAACTCAGTGAGCTTGTTCTCTGGATATCATCCAGCAACAAGTGGAGAAGTTTCTGTGGTGCTTTGCCACCTCAAACCGGATCATCTGGTTTGTCGAGAGACAGCCGTGAGGGAGGGGAGGTGGGGTCTTGCCAGGCCAGCATATGCAGATTCTTCCCAGTCTTTCCTCAGTTAACAGGAGTCACGTGTCACTTGTTTCCAACTCATCACCTGCAGCCTATTTAAACCCAGTTCTCATCCACAATCCTTGTTCACTCATACGAGCCAGCCAGCCTCAACCAGTTGCTCCTAGCCTTTAGTTACCTTGTTGCCTTGGCGTGTTAAGTATCTGCTCTCTCTCTTCCTTCGTGGCCCCTCGTGGCTTGTTATTTTGCAGTTTATTATTAAAGTTATCGCTCACCACTAAATTGTTTCACTGCTCTGTGATTGGGTCAATCCTCCTCTGCATTTCCTGACAGGTAACATGCTTTATAAGGCACCTTAGGCACATTTCATTCCTCTCTAATGATATTTAACCACCTACAACTCCAGTCATAGCAAATAGGAGGACTAGGCCATTCGCATCTTAATTTCCACTCCTTCATTTAGTAAGGTCAGTCATTTACTTCAGAACTTCTTTCCTAGGATAATCCCATATCCCTTGTTTATAATAATACCTTAAAATTCTCCTTTGCTGCTCACTTTACTTGAATTAAAATTGAATTGAAACTCCAAATCAGATTTTGTGCAAGGAAAATATCTTACTGAACAAGTAACAAAAATAAAGAAACAATGGTGCATACTTGCTTTAAATTATTTCTTGGTTTCCCTCTTTTAGTATTCATTATCAATCAATACCAGCACAAAACAAACCTTTGGTCTTTACTTTCTCTTCAGTAACATTTCATTATACATGTCTTATTCCAAATAGTAGCAATGAGGAGTGCAGCTAGCTACGAAAATTAGGGCATGGATTCTGGAACTAGCTTGACACAAGACATTTGTAATTGTCCTCAATCATCATCTTTCCAACGTAAAAACCGAGAGGTCATTGATCTGAAGCATTAAAGGGTTACTCTGTCTACGGATGTTGTCTGAGCTGCTTGGCACTGCAGGAAAAAAACATTTTCTGTCTCTAAACTAAAATTTCCAGTATCTACTTTTTTGTCTTGATTTTCAATTATTGTTTCTGCATTTGAAAAACTCTGGAAAATTGCAGGTCCAGAATTAGACAGTTAATCCCAGGTCTTGATTATTCTCAGTCAATACTTCATTAGGTTCTTGGCCTGTTCATTTCAGCCACCTCTGAAGTGACACTTGCATCAGTATATTGATTGCTTTTACTTGACATTCTTTATTTCTTCCTTACCAACAAATCTTTTGGAGTGAGCGGTGGTATGAAAAATTGCAGGAACAGACATGCTCTCACTCTACTAAAGCAGAGAAGAGATTATGTCCTAAGAAATGATTTCTGACCTCCTAAAGAATCAGTCAATATGTATTGACCCTTTGACAAATGGGAAACCAAGATTGCGAAAAAATTTTCTTGGCTGAGTACAGCTGCAACAAACAAGAAACTAATCAAGTGAATTACTTGATTAATGAGTCATCACTTGATTCAAGACCCTTCCTTCTTCAGACCATTATTGTTACGATACTTAATAACAGATGCACCACAGAAAGTCAGTAATTTTTACTTTGATAGGATTTAACTGATAGAAATCACAGACTTCAAAGAAGGACAAGTACAGATCTATTAGGTCATTGTCACTTCCAACTTCATGTCCAAGTTGCAACCACATTGATTTATACCTATATCTCCCAGCTCAGTCTATGCTGAGTCAACATCGAAATAATCCTAACTGAATAATAGTACCTCAAGGACTGCCATCCAAGCTTCGAGTGCTTCTAAATACTATCTGAGGACCATCCAAGCTAAGTAGTAAGTGCCTACAATAACCAGACTTTCCCTTGGAATCACTTCAAACAATTTATGGGATGATGTTGGTGCTAGGAAGGGTTGCAGAGAATGCTCTTCACCAAGTGCTTCAACAATTTGTGGCCCAGCTTCTTTCTTGAATCAATGCAGTGTTAAAGGTTAAAGGATACCCACTATACTGCTCTGCAGGAACTTTAAAAATGTAGATCCAACCACAATCTTGACCTTAACTTACATCTGACAACAATACAGAAGGGGGGCAGTTGGCTAATTGGGCCCATGCCAACTTCTGGGTGGCGGAGGGAGAACAATCCCTGTCCTATTTCCTTGTATTCCTGCAACTTATTCTCTCACATATGTGCATCAACTCCCCTTTGGTTCTTTTCTCCCCATTAACCTATGATAATAGGTGTAGATAAATCTCTATCAAAGGAGGGATAGAGTGCTTCTTCCTTTGCTAGCCTGCACGTCTCCTTTGGGCAATGTGTAGCACCAGCTTCTCCTGCCCCCCCCAGTCAGGGTCATGTGAAACCATGGGAGCAGGTGGTGGATGGTCATATGAGCATCTGAAACATATCACAAGTCCTGGTTATGTGACCACTGATGCCAGGTAGTCAATCTCAGAAGAGTATTGATTATGGTGGGGATCACCTGTCTCGTAGGACATTGTCCAGAAGGCAGCAATGGAAAACTGCTTCTGCAGAAAAATTTTCCAAGAACAATATGGTCATGGAAAGACCACGATCGCCTATGTAGAACATAGAATAGTACAGCACAGTACAGGCCCTTTGGCTCACAATGTGGTGCCGACCCTTAAACCCTGCCTCCCATATACCCCCCCCACCTTAAATTCCTCCATATATCCCCCCACCTTAAATTCCTCCCATATACCTATCTCATAGTTTCTTAAATTTCACTAGTGTATCTGCCTCCACCACTGACTCAGGCACTGCATTCCACACACCAACCACTCTCTGGGTAAAAAACCTTCCTCTAATATCCCCCCTGAACTTCCCACACCTTACCTTAAAGCCATGTCCTCTTGTACTGAGTAGTGTCATATGACAAAGCACATAACGAACAAACAAACCTATGCTAAAGGATAATCTATCAGTTAACCTACCAGCAGGTTTTTGGGCTGCAGAAGGAAAATGGAGTACTTGGAAGAAACTCACACAGTCACACAAAGAACATGCAAACGCCACACATACAGCATCCAAGGTCAGGATCAAACTCAGATTCCTGGAATTAGGAGGCACGTGCACTAAATACTGTGCCTGAATGTAGGAATGAACGGCAATATAAATATGTAGTTTTGAATGTACCTGTTATTTTCCTTCTTGGCAGCAGAGGTCATGGGTTTAACAAGTGCTGTGGAAACAGTCTTGCTGTGTAACTGCAGTGTGTCTGTGTGCTGGTGTTCAGAATGTGAACATTTAGCTTAGTGAATGGGATATCAATTAAGCAGAGTTGTATTCAGGCTGGACTCAAATCTCTTGGACATTATCAGAGTTATGCTTACTCTGCAAAGTTGTTATTCAATTATGCTTCTGAATTGTGACTTGTTGATGGTGGAAAGGTATGAGTTGTGAAGTGAATCGCTTGCTACAGTCTTTTGTGACCATGATATCTGTGTGTGTAGTCCAGTTAAGTTTCTGCACAAAGGCAAAATTCAGGATATCGGTGGTGGGGTCTTGGCAAAAGTACTACTGTCAAAAGTTAATTAAGTGTTTGGACTTACTCGTCTGGCACCCTGTGTGGTGTGTATATTTATTTTTTGTTATTTATTAACCCATCCCTAAACATTAGCTAATGATTTCATTACAAGACTGGTTAAGATTAAAATAGCTGCATGGCAATCTTTCTACATTTGGCGTACTAAACAATTAATTATGTTAAAGAAGGCATAGTGCTTATAAATGATAAGCATGCAGAAAATGTTTGAAATGGTAACTTTTACACACGCTTTTTCATTTAAAGGGCCTCACATTCCCAAAAGATAATGAAACTATTTCTGCTGAACTGAAGTAGTTACACATATGGACTCTGACATGGAAATTAAAGACAAATAGAATGGTATACACGATGGTCAATTATTCACTGGGGCTGAAGGATGGAACCAAATTTAATGGCAAAATATTTACAAAACTGTAGTAAATATAGTTTATGGAAAGATCTAACCAGGCCATGCTCTTTTTTCTTTGCTGTCATCAGGAAAGAGATACAGGAGCCTTGGGTCCCACACTACCAGGTTCAGGAACAGCTATTACCCTTCAACCATCAGGCATAGCCAAGCACACTCATTTCTCAATTACCAGGAACTTTTGGACTATTCTGGTGGTGTTTAGTATCGTGGCTTACTGGAGAATTACATAAACATTGCAGTGTAGTCCTAATTCTTTAATGCTATTGTGTAGTGACTTTAAGATGATACCAGTTGTAGATATTAGTACTGTATTGGGACAATGTATATCCTGTTCATGTTCCATTGTCTTTAAATTTCCTCTTTTAATTTAGTAAATGTCTGGTATTTTTCACTTATTGATTTCTATACATTATGTATGTGTTTGGAATGGCCATACCTATTAAGTAAGTCCTTGTTTATCCTGTATTATATCTGGATGGATACTATGAATCGTCCTATCTGTAATAATGGATCAGTCGTAATTTAATCTGTAGGAATATAATTAATTCAGGCTTGTATTTATAGTAAAGTACTGTGTCTTTTTGAGTTTGTATTTTAAAGCAAGATTTTGGTGAATGATGTTTCTCTTGATTGTGCCTGTGTAAGTAATCAGACTGAGTTACACTGCTGGCAGGATCCTGTAATACTTTGAACTGTTCCTGGTTTTTAAAATTATTATCATATTTAGTATTTGCACAGTTTGTCTTCTTTTGCACATTGATTGCCTGTCAGGCTGTGTGCAATTTTCATTGATTTTCTTGTATTTCTTTGTTCTACTGTGAATGCCTGCAAATAAATGAATCTCAGGGTAGTATATATGTACTTTGATAATAAATTAACTTTGAATTTTTAGATTAGTCCCTTGGACCCTAATATATTCTTTCTCTTTCATTACTTCTTAGAAATCCTTAAGCTAATATCATGGTAATTGCTAGAGTTCAGAATCTTATAAACACCACCAGTCAGACAGAGGACTTATTGTGTCTTACGAAAATAAATAAATGGGGAGTTTATCTGATTAGTCAAAGACTGCCTTTGCTGTTTAAACTAGAAAACATTGTGTATATATTCCATCCAGAAAAGTCCAAAAATTCACATAAAAGTATTTTTATATCAGTATTTTACAATCTATTTAAAATTATCCATATTTTCAAAATAGATTATGCATGTAAGAATGTTTTTCCCCCAGATTTTAGTGGAGGAGGGGCGGTGAAAAGAAAGATATTTTGGTCTTTCCATAAAAAAAGCATTATTATCACATGATGAATTAAACCAAAACAGATGGAAGCTTTTCATTCTGCCTGGAAATAAAACACTGTATGTTTCAGTATACATCAGTTTTAATTTATTTTCCTGCTGTACAGATTCTTATGACAGGGACAATAGAGAACAGCCTTTGTTACAGTCCTAATCCACCGTGTTTGGGGTGTATGGGGTGTCAGGGAGGGGTAGCACCTCTGGTGGGGGAACATGTCACGTCCTTTTCAAGGCTGTTAGTCCACCTTCGGTCCCCACCTGGCACTCAGCTCTCACCTGTGGCTCCCCGTAGTTGTTTGCATGCGACAGCAGCCACAGCCCGGTCAACGGCTTCAACAAGCCGGCTAAACCAGGTGAGGGTAGCCGACGGGTCTCAAACCCTCGGTGAGATAGGGAGTTGTCTATCCCAGCATGTGAAGACAGACTCTGGCGGATTGAGCGGATGAGACCAATGGAAGGTCCAACGGTCAAGAAGGCGGTCTCAACAAGCGTCGTGGAACGTGTAGAGCAGGACAAGTCACAGAAGACGTCCTGGTCATCCACTGCGCCTAGTCCCATCTCCAGCCATCTCGACTCTTGTCTTGCCACTGGATCCAGATGGGAATTGGGAAGAGAGAGTGAGGCTGACGCTGCACAACTCTCCCTCACTTAAATCCAAATCATAAGCTAGTCTTGACACTATCATATGATGTCGAGGTCCTCATCGACGTCGATGATGGACGAACACACCAATCCACAGTACAGCAGGCTATTAAAGAAAGCCTTTTCATAGTCCCAAACAGTACAATCAAACTGTCAGTGCTCTTCAACAGTGTGCCCGATCCCCATCAAATCAACGTACTGCACTCAATTGTTTCATTAATTTTCACGAATAGGCTAGTCCACAACTTACATAAACTTTGAACTGAGGGTCATCAAGCGAAAATGTCAACTCTCCCTCTCCACAAATGTTGTATGAACTTTGAAGAAACACCAACATTTTCTATCCTTAAATCAAAATGTATAGTTTGATTTTTGAGTTCTGTATTTCCAGAAGATAAATAGTTAACCTGTCAGAATTCCTCCCTCAGTTTACCGTAAGATTTTCCTCCATTTTTCATCCATTGTTCTAGTAGACACCATAATGTGATAAGTTAAAGATTAGCTCTATTTGTCACATGTACATTGAAACATCAAAATATACAAAGAACTGCATTGTTTGTGCCAAATCAAATCAGCAAGGATTGTGCTGAGTATCTCACAAGTGTTGCCACACCTCTGGCACCAACACAGCATGCCCACAACTCACTAACCCTAATCTGGGAAGAAATCGAAGCATCCGGAGGAAACCCACACACTAACAGAGAGAACATACAAACTTCTTGCAGGCAATGGTGGGAATCAGTGATCACTAGCACTGTGAGGCAATGCACTAACCACAACACTTCTGCCCTGCCCCAAGGTATTTGTTTATTGACAAAGTACATGAAAATGAAATTGTATTGATTGGGTTAAGATTCACACTTCTTTCAAAATTCACTCCTATAATTACAAACATAAATTCGCCAATAAATCAGTGTTCAAAATTCAGATTTATTATAAATGTATACCTGGACATCTGATCTGCCTTATGAGAAACTTGTACGAAGATCAAGAATCAACAGTTAGGACTGAACACAGAACACCAAACTGGTTCAAGATTGGGAAAAGTGTACGACAAGGCTACAGAAGATCGTGAACACGGACGGTGCAGCTCATCACACAAACCAATCTTCCGTCCTTGGGCTCACTTTACACTGCACGCTGTTAGAGCAGTGCTGCCAGGATAATCAAGGACACAACCCACCCAGCGAACACACTTTTCATCCCTCTTCCCTCTGGGAGAAGGCTCAGGAGCTTGAAGAACAGCTTCTTTCCAACTGTGATAAGACTGCTGAATGGATCCTGACCCGGATGTGGGCCGTACCCTCCAAATATCTGGACCCGCCTCTCCGTTTTTTGCACTACCTTACTATCCATTTTTCTATTTTCTATTTATGATTTAGAATTTAAATTTTTAATATTTACTATCGATTTGTAATCCAGGGAGCGAGAAGCGCAAAATCAAATATCACTGTGATGATTGTACGTTCTAGTATCAATTGTTTGGTGACAATAAAGTATAAAGTATACTGTCACCCTACCTATTTAATCTATATGCTTAACACATCATGAGGAATGCTGCGCTAGAGGACTCAGCTGTTGGAATCAAAATTGCCGGACAAAATATGCACAACCTCAGATATGCAGGTGATACTGCTCTAATGGCTGAAAGCGAGGAGGATCTGAGGAAGCTTCTAATCAAAGTGAAAGAAGAAAGTGCAAATGCTGTCTTGTTGCTCAATAATAAGAAAACCAAGATTATGCCAATCAGCCCAATTAACTCCATGGTAATAAAGGGAAAGGAAGTGGAAGCCGCGATGGATTTTGTCTTCCTCGGTTCAAAGATTTCTACAGCTGGTAAGTGCAGCCACAAGATTAAACAGTGCTTACTTCTGGGGAGTGCAGCAATGGCAAACCTAGATAAAACACTGAAGAGCAGAGACATGACATTGTCTATGGAGATCCGTATAGTCAAGTCTATGGTATTTCCAGTTGTGATGTATGGCTGTGAGAGCTGGACTATTAGCAAAGCTGAATAAAAAAGAATCAATGCCTTTGAACTTGGAGGCTGGAGGAAAGTGTTAAGAGCTCGTTGGACAGCATGAAGATCCAACAAGTCAATACTTGAAGAAATACAGCCAGACTGCTCACTAGGAGGCTTGATTATAAGACGAAAGCGCAAATATTTTGGCCATATCATGAGAAGCCAGGGTTCCTCGGAGAAGACTCTCATGTTAGGTAAAACAGAAGGTAAAAGAAGGAGAGGATGACAGAGGCTACGATGGATAGATAATATTACTCAGACAATGCTTATGACCTTGGGGGATCTGAGAGATGCAGTTTCCAACAAGAAGGCTTGATGTGCAGGAGTCCATGAGGTCACAAAGAGTCGGACTCGACTTTACAAGTAAACAACATACAACCTTGAGATTCATCTTCTGGCAGGCAGCCACGAAACAGAAACACAATAGACTTCACAAAAAAATAATGCAACAAAGACTGCCAAATATCCAACGTGCAAAAGAGGAGAAATCATGCAAATAGTGAAAAAAGTAAACAAGTATGAATGTGAACTACAGAGTCCACAGTTGTGGAACCAGTTCAGCGCTGAGGTGAGTGAAACCCGTCCAAGAGCTCGAAGTTCGCAGGTGATAACTGCTCCCTAACCTGGCACATGACTCCTGCACCTCCCACGTGACAATAGTTGCATGAAGAGAGGGAGACTGGTCAAACACAGGCAGGTGCCACAGAACTCCTTTTTATTTTCCGCTCTCAATCTCAACGATTTTAATCTTGTTTGATGCTTTAATTGACATGGAATAGTGGGGCCGAGCACAGGTTTGTCTTCCGCTAGCTGGCCTCAGCATAGCGTCTACCCTAAGCGATGGCTGTACTGGCGCTTGGGAGAGTCCAGTTTGCTGATTCCACACCCCCCGCCCCCACAGATCTCAAAAGTGCCAGTTCATTTAGTCAGTTCAAAAGTACACCCCTTAAAGGGAAACTACAGTCTCCAGATTGCAGTGACTGCAGTTCAGAAGTATATCTACTAGAAAAAAAATGTAACTACTAGAGTATCTCATAGTTTTATGAGCTGCCTGCAAGACATTGCACTTGCTCCATCTTGCACAGCACAATTGGAAAGCACAGAATATATATTTGTCCATTTAAAATATTCATTGATATATTTAAAAGTGATAACTTGCTGTAGATTTATTCATACAACTGAAAATTGTTATTTTTAACTAAAAAGTATTTATTTGATTAATGATGTTTAGTTCTTCCCCCTTTGAGTAACTGGATTCAAATACATCAGTATCTTGAATGGCAGAGTCGAGTAGCAAGTAGAGTTGTTGTCACATGGTTCCTGTGTGTGTGTACCCTGTTTATTCCGTTTACTCCAGACATGCAAGTTGTGAGGTAAATTGTACTTGGTGTGTAAGTGACTGACAGAATGTGGGAAATAAAAAGGACTATGATAGGATTAGTGTCAATAGGTGTTTGATTGTTGGTGTGGATTGGGTAGGCCAAAAGGCCGGCTTCCGTGGTATGTGACTCTAATACCATCAAATAGAATGAGAGTGAATTGAAGGATTTTATCTCCTTCAATTACAGTCTAACCTTTGGTGCTTCAGTGGTTCCCTACGAATTGCTGGCAATAGTCAGCAAGATTCAGCCCAAGATTTAACAAATTTCTAATGGAACACCAACATTGACATATTACTCATTTGAGGCCCAGATATGACAATTTAGTTTTTGAGGCCACAATCCCTCTTAATCCTAAACTATGAGGACAAAAAGATTATGGTTAAAAAGTCACCTAATTCCAGTGTTTAGAGTGACAAATTGTTCAAGATAGATGCAGATGGACTTTCTACTAAAAGGTAATCCAGAACATAGAAGTTAGAACCTGTAACCATGATACTGAGCAAAACACCAATGAGATCTTAAAGGTATTATCTGTTGGGTCCAGCTCACGACCATGTTTGCCCTTGGCAAATTTTTCTACAGACATGGCTTGCCATTGCCTTCTTCTGGGCAGTGCCATTATCAATACTCTTCAGAGATTGTCTAACCAGGACTTGTGATATGCACCAGCTGTTTCTTGTGGTCACATGCAGTTGTTAAGTGTGTCCCCTAGAATCTTTTGTATAATTCTGGAAGCTCTAGAACCTTCTTTGATACTGCATTATTTGGCAAGGGGCTTTCTGATTGACTGACTCCTATCTGCAAATCTGAATGGGAATGTCTCTTAACCAACTGTATAAAAAGAGCTGACCATGAGGCAGTGCCATCTTTTGCTCTCACCTGCTACTAGCCTCTAATCCTGTACTGTCCCCTTTTCAAATTTTCTTTGTTCTATTAACACTTAATAAAACAATCATGAAGCAACAAGTTTTGCCTCTCTTTCCTGATTTCTGACAGAATCTTAGATTAAAAAGATCAGAATCCAACATATCCAAAATAGTGTAATAGAATTTGCTGAATCCACCTGTTGGTAACAGTCCTCCCTGGAGTTTCAGTCTTGATTCAATTTTCAAATCTCTGGACAGCAACCTACCTCATCTATAACATCACAAGATGTTAATGGTCAAGACACTGAAGAACAATGTGTCCAAGGAAAATCATAAATTTACAGTATTCTAAAAACCTAACATGAACATGCTTGGCAGATCTTAATTTGCAAATAAGTACCATTGGTTCAATGAAAAATGCAATTAAAGCATGATTCATTAGTGTACAAAGTCACTCTTGATAGAAAGTTAGTCATGAATCCAGTGAACTGAAGAACCTTCTCCGTTATGTGAAATAACCTACATAAAACATTGAAAATGTTTATTAAATAAACTACATGCATCCACTTAAAAATGAACCCAGTAGTGATGATACTGAATGTAGAAAAATAAGGTGCAAAGTTTAATTTCTACTCTGCTTACAGTAGTTGAGGTGGACTGGAATCCTCAGATCTGGAATAGAAAATAATCCATGAAGATGCTCGCCCATTATAACAACTCTGATATCCTTTCTGGAAGATGATAAAGTTTAAGGGAATGGGGGATTCTCAGATCCCTGTAAACAATGGATTCAGTACTGACTATGTCTGTGACTGCAGTGCGTTTGAATAATGTCTCACAGGGGCCTTCTTTGGAGCAAGATGATTAAAGTTCGTCCAGATCCACATAGATGTCTTTGGGCTTTTCACACCTTTTGATTTTGACAAAAAGTAGTACCTGATGGAAATTAGACAGAACATTCCTTTCTTAATTAAAGCATAAATTTGACGGATGTTATCTTTGTAATTAAGTTGTGGGTCCAGCAAACCAGGTAGGACATTCTTTTCTTTAATTAAGGTGGCTGGAGTGTCTAACAAATTGATTGTACTTTTGTATCAATAGTCTATTAACTTAACCAGAATAGTTATCAAACTGATTGTTCCCTGTATCAATAATCCATTGCCTTGACCAGAATGGTTATCAAACTGATTGTTCTTTTGTATCGGTGGCCTTATAACTTCTGACAATTCTGACATTGGGCAGTGAACTTGTAGAACCGCCAGGGAGGTGAGAAAGATTCTCTCCCTGATGTCGGGTCTAAGTTCACTCGCCAGCTGAGCTCGAAGAAATAAACGGGTGAAAAGATAAGTAATGATCTTTTTGTGCTGTCGTTATTTGAGCCAGCAAAGTTGCGTTTACAAGATGCTGGTCAAAAAGATTTCCTAAAACTCAGTATTCTGTTCTTCCTAAGGGTTTTTTTAAAAAGTACTTTAGAAGTTTACAATGAGCCTGTGCAAGTTATCCAGTATAATCTTATGCTGAATGAAAATTCTAAATCTCAAACTGTATACTGAAAAAAAACACTCCTTTCCCATTATCCTACAACTTGTGTAACCTTGCAGGCATCAATGATGCTACTGCAATTGCATGTTATGTTTTTATTTTGAGTCACTTAACCACAATTTGCCTCATATACCATAATATTTTAGCGAACATTCAGCAAAAGTGAATCAAATGGTTTACCTTCAAACAAAATGAAAAATGGAGGGAGGAACAAATATATAGAAGTCTATTGTACAATTATGTGTTACAATATGTCAAATTCAAAGCTTCGTACACAGTGCAGATTAATTTGGTCCAACTGGAGAATTCTTTCTTGGAAAATGGTGAATTACATGCCTATTATCAACACAGCAAACAGAACTTCCTGCAAATGCTTACTTATAAAATGTATTACATCATTAAGCAGCTCAGTTCCCAACTCTGCCTGAGAACTGCTTGGTAATACAGGAGACCTCGCGGTACATCCATTTTGGTTACCCTTACGGAATTCATAAATCACTAACCAAAAAATTGAGATACAGAATAAAATTCCACTTCATTGAATGTGCTAAAAACTTTATTTATGCATGCACAATATGGAAAAATCATGATACAGCCCAATTTAAAGGCATCAGCTGAAAAGAATCCTCCAAGAGGACCACAATCTTGTTGCAGGGTTTGGAGGCTTGCGTTCCTCAATGACCCAGAGAGCTATGTTGGCTGGAGTCAAACAGGTCAAAGGGTAGAGGCCAAACTAAGAGTGGTCCACCAGTCCTCCAGGTTCAGGGGTTCAGCTCAGAGCCAACAACCCTGACTGGTCAAAAGAAAGTTACGGAAACAGCATTGAAAAATCTTATATCTGTGCGACCTGGGATTTGCATGACTGACAGCAGTGAAAACCAAGAGGAAGCTACTGACACAACGAAGGAAGCCCTGAACAGCGCCAAGATAGAGAGTAAAATTAGTTTTTGGAACGCAAGAACCATGTACATCTCTGGCAAGCTAACACAAATAACTGCAGAAATGCATTGTTACAATCTACCTATAGTGAATGCCAGTGAAAGCAGATGGACAGGGTCTGAAAGTTTAAAGGCAGCAACTGATGAAACTTTTTTATTCTCAGGAAAGGAAGATGGTCAGCATCATGATGGTGTAGCTGTTATTTTGAAGAAAGGCATTGAGAAGTGCTTGCTGGAGTGGAAACCAATCAGTCAGGCAGAAAGGGAAGCAAGTGAACATGACTGTGATCCAGTGCTAAGATTATAGAACATAGAACTACACAGGAACAGGCCATTCAGCCCACAATATTGTGTTGAACCAGTTAAAAGCAAATCAAAAATATCCAAACGCTACTCCTTCCTACCTGTATGACAACTCTAGCAAAGGGAGAATATACCTACAGCTGTGAAGATCCCTGCTGCACCCGGTGATCTCTGTCTTAGAGGCTGATGTTAGGCTGTCTTTAAAGAGGTCCTGCAAGGCAGAAGGTCCTGATGGAGTACCTGGTAAGGCTCTGAAAACTTGTAACAACCAACTGGCAGGAGTATTCAAGGGCATTTTCAACCTCTCACTGCTACAGGTGGAAGTTCCCACTTGCTTCAAAAAGGCAACAATTATACCAGTGCCCAAGAACAACAATGTGAACTGCCTTAATGACTATCACCCAGTAGTACTCACTTCTACAGTGATGAAAGGTTTGAGAGATTGGTTATGACTAGACTGAACTCCTGCCTCAGCAAGGACCTGGACCCATTGCAATTTGCCTATCGCCACAATAGGTCAATGGCCGATGCAACCTCAATGGCTCTTCACACGGCCTTAGACCACCTGGATAATACAAACACCTATGTCAGGACGCTGCTCATCGACTATAGCCCAGCATTTAATACCATCATTCCCACAATCCCGATTGAGAAGTTACAGAACCTGGGCCTCCGTACCTCCCTCTGCAAATGGATCCTTGACTTCCTAACCAGAAGACCACAACCTGTGTGGATTGATGATAATATCTCCTCCTCGCTGACAATCAACACTGGGGCACCTCAGGGGTGTGTGCTTAGCCCACTGCTCTACTCTCTAATTACCCATGACTGTGTGGCTAGGTATAGCTCAAATACCATCTATAAATTTGCAGATGATACAACCGTTGTTGGTAGAATCTCAGATGGAGACGAGAGTGTGTACAGGAGTGAGATATGCCAACCAGTGGAGTGGTGTTGCAGCAACAACCTTGTAGTCAATGTCAGTAAAATAAAAGCAGGATCAGAAGTGGAGAGCGTGAGTAGTTTCAAGTTCCTGGGTGTCAAGATTTCTGAAGACCTAACCGGGACCCACATATCAATGCAGTTATAAAGAAGGCAAGACAGTGACTATACTTCAATAAGAGTTTAAAGAGATTTGGTATGTCAACAAATACACTCAAAAACTTCTATAGATGTAACACGGAGAGCATTCTGACAGGCTGCATGACTGTCTGGTATGTGGGGGAAGAGACGGGACTGAAAGAAGCTGCAGAGGGTTGTAAATTTAGTCAGCTCCACCTTACAAAGTACCCAGGACATTTTCAAGGAGAGGTGTCTCAGAAAGGCAGCATCCATTATTAAGGACCTCCAGCACCCAGGGCATGCCCTCACTGTTACCATCAGGTACACACTCAATGATTCAAGAACAGCTTCTTCCCCTCTGACATTGATTCCTAAGTGGACGTTGAACCCGTGAACACCACCTCATTTTTTAATATATATATTATTTGTTTTTGCACGATTTTTAATCTATTCAATATATATAAAATTGATTGACTTATTTATTTATTATTTATATTATTTTATTATTTTTGTCTTCTATATTATGTAGTGCATTGAACTGCTGCTGCTAAGTTAACAAATTTCACAACACATGCCGGTGATAGTAAACCTGACTCTGATTCTACACATTTATATCCTTACATCTTCATTATTTCCATGTGCCCATCCAAACGACTCTAAAAAAAAACCTCTAATGTATTGGCCTCTACCACTTGACCAGGCAGAGCATTCCAGGCTTCCACGTCTCTTGTAGTAAACAATTTACCCCTCACATCCCTCTGAACCGACCCAACCCCCACTCACCTTCAATGCATGCCCTCTGGTATTAGACGTTTCAACCCTGGGAAACAGACTCTCCCCACCTAATCTATCCACGCTCCTCATAATTTTTATAAACCTCTGTCAGATCTCTCCTCAGCCTCTGGCACTCCAGAGAAAACATCCAAAGTTTATCCAGCCTCTCATGATAGCACATGCCCTCTAAACCAAACAGCATCCTGGTAAACCTCTTCTGCACCCTCTCCAAAACCTCAAAATCCTTTCTATAGCGGGGCAACCAGAACTGTAGGCAATACTCCAGCTGTGGCCAAACCAGAGTTTTATAAAATTGCACATAACCTCTTGATTTTTGAACTCAATGCCTTGACTAATGAAAGCAAGCATTCCATGAGCCGCCTTCACCACCTTATCGACCTGCGTAGCCACTTTCAAGGAGCAATCTCTCTGCTCAGCAACACTATTAAAGATCTTTCCTTTAATAGCACACTGTCTTCTTGCACTTGACCTACCGAAGTGCAACACCTCATGTTAATCAGAGTTAAACTCCATCTGCCATTTCTCTGCCCATATCTGCAAGTGATCTATATCTTGCTGTGTTATTTGTCAGTCTTCTACACAATCCACAACTTCACCAATCTTGGTATTATCTGCAAACTTACCAACCCACCCATCAACATTTGCATTCAGGTCATTTATATACATCACAAGCAGTGGAGGTCCTAGCACAGATCCCTGTGGAACACCATTTATTACAGACCTCCAGCTCAAATAAGTCCCTTTAACCACTACCGTCTTTTATGCGCAAACCAGTTCTGAATTCAAACTGCCAATTTACCACAGACCCCATGCACCTTAATCTTCCCATGAGGGACTCTGTCAAATACCTTACTAAAATCCATGTAAACAACATCCACTGCCTTACCCCGCCCCCCCCCCCGCATCCATCTCTCTCGTCACCTTATCAAAAAACTCAATCAAGTTGGTAACACACAATCTGCCTTGCACAAAGCCATGCTGGCTCACCCTAATTAGGCCACGGGTTTCCAAAAGCTCAGATATCCTATCCCTACAAATTTTCTCCAGCAATTTCTCTATAGCTGACGTGAGACTCACTAGTCTATAGTTCCCAGGATTTTCCCTTGTTTCCTTCTTAAATAGAGGGACAACATCAGCCACTCACCAGTGCTCCGGGACCTCGCCTGTGACTAGAGAGGGCATGAAGATACTGGTTAAGGGCTCAGCAATCTCATTCCTTGTCTCCTTCAATAACCTGGGGTAAATCCCATCAGACCCTGAGGACTTAACTGCCTTAACATTCATTAAGAAGCCCAACACTTCCTCCACCTTGACCTTTAAATACCCTAACATATTTATACCCTCAGCACTGATCTCCTGGTCCTCCATATCCTTTTCCTTGGTAAATACTGAAGCACAGGACTCATAAATGACCTCTCTTACATTCTCTGCATCCAAGCAAATGTTCCCCCCTTCTCACTGAGTGGTCCCACCCTCTCCCTAGTTATCCTTATGCTCTTGACAAATAACTTGGGATTCACATTCATCCTACTTGCCAAGGACTTTTCATGGCCCCTCCTGGCTTTCCTAATTCCCTTCCCGAGTTCCTTTCTGGCTTCATTATACTCACGTGCTTTGTTTGATCCTAACTTCCAAAGCTTTACATACTTTTCCTTCTTTTTGACTAAATTCAGCACCTCTTTGGACATCCAAAGTTCTCTCATCTTTCCATCCCCATCCTTCCTTATAACAGGAATATATATTTGATCTTTAAACACCCTCTACATGTCTAATGTGGACTTGCCAGAGAAAAAGTGTTCCAAATTAACTCTTCTTAGTTCCTGCCTAATTTGCTCATAATTTGCACTACTCCGATTTAAGACTCTCCTGCAAGGACCATACCTATCCTTATCTATAACTATTCTGAAAGTTAAGGAATTGTGGTTACTGTCCCCTAATCACTCAGCCACTGAAGGGTCGGTCACCTAGGTAGGTTCATTACCCAACACCACATCCATACAGTCCCTCCTCTCGTTGGACTGTCCGCATATTGATTTAAGAAACCTTCCTGGATACACTTAACAAATTTTGCCCCATCTAAACCCCTTGGACTAAGTAGGTCCCAGTACTATGCTTCAACTAATGATAGTGATATTGAAGAAAGGGACGATTTCAATGAGCAGTTGCAATCAGAGATAGGGTTAACACCACACCATGATATATATACCTTCATGGGAAATCAAAATGCCAAAGTGGGGGATAAGAAATCCCACTTCATTAGGGTCATGGGCACTCATGGACATGGAACAAGGAATAACAATGGTGAAAAACAGGTGTAATTCTGTGCCATGAACAATATGGTCATAGGAGGGACGCTCTTCCCACACCGTGAAATCCGCAAACTAACATGGTGCTCACCCAATAGTGATAAGAACCAGATTGACCATGATATGGTATGTGGAGACTATCCTTACAGGATATATAGGTGAAGAGAGGAGCAGAGACAGGAAGTGATCACTACTTTGTGTAGCAGTGAAGGAACTCAAGCTAAGAAGCACTGGGAGCAGAACACATGCACAAAGACGTTTTGATGGTGAAAAATTCAAATACACCAGTGTGAAATCTGCCTTCACCATTCAGCTTAAGAACAGATTCCAGGCCTTGCTAGACTTTGACGAGGATATGTTAATAGGCATGCCGATCCTGTCTTGGTCTTCAAGGAGAGCAGCAAGAATTGTCTAAGTCACATAGCTGGAAAGAAGAGCAAAGAATAAGTACAGCAGGAAAGATGGACAGCCTTAGACGAAAGACGGGAAGTGTTAGATGCAAAGTCAACACGAATTAAGGAGAAACTTCAACTAGCATATACAGAGCTAACAAGAAAATGAAGAGACGTGTAAGAAAGGATAAGAGGGTCTACGTGAAAGACCTTGCAGGACCCTTACTCTTCGTGATTTTTATAAATGACCTGGATGAGGAAGTGGAGGGGTAGGTTAGTAAGTTTGCTGATGGCACAAAGGTTGGAGGTGTTGTGGATAGTGTGGAGGGCTGTCAGAGGTTACAGCGGGACATTGACAGGGCAACACTGGGCTGAGAAGTGGCAGACAGAGTTCAACCCAGATAAGTGTGAAGTGGTTCATTCTGGTAGGTCAAATATGATGGCAGAATATAGTATTAATGCTAAGACTCTTGGCAGTGTGCAGGAACAGAGGGATCTTGGGGTCCAAGTCCATAGGACACTCAAAGCAGCTGCGCAGGTTGACTCTGTGGTTATGAAGGCATACGGTGCATTGGCCTTCATTAACCGTGGAATTGAATTTAGGAGCCGAGAGGTAATGTTGCAGCTATATAGAACCCTGGTCAGATCCCACTTGGAGTACTGTGCTCAGTTCTGGTCGCCTCACTACAGGAAGGATGTGAAAACCATAAAAAGGGTGCAGAGGAGATTTACAAGGATGTTGCCTGGATTGGGGAGCATGCCTTAAGAGCATAGGTTGAGTGAACTTAGCCTTTTCTCCTTGGAGCGACGAAGGATGACAGGTGACCTGATAGAGGTGTATAAGATGATGAGAGGCATTGATCGTGTGGATAGTCAGAGGCTTTTTCCCAGGGCTGAAATGGTTGCCACAAGAGGACACAGGTTTAAGGTGCTGGGGAGTAGGTACAGAGGAGATGTCAGGGGTAAGTTTTGCTTGTTCATTTTTTTTTACGCAGAGAGTGGTGAGTGCGTGGAATGGGCTGCCGACAACAGTGGTGGAGGAGGATACGATAGGGTCTTTTAAGAGACCTTTGGATAGGTACATGGAGCTTAGAAAAATAGAGGGCTATCGGTAAGCCTAGTAATTTCTAAGGTAGGGACATGTTCGGCACAACTTTGTGGGCCAAAGGGCCTGTAGGTTTTCCATGTTTTTAATGTTTAGAAGACCGAAGCAGCAGCCCATCAAGGTGATCAGGGAAATATATACAAGATTTCAAAATTGGTATGCAGAAAACTCCAAGCCAGACCTGGTGGTCCCTTAATAAGGACAGTTTACATTTGACAGCCGAGAAACAGCAAGATGCAAAATGAACTGAGTATTTCAAAGAATTACTGAATGAACCACCACAAAATGAAGAACCCGACATTCAACAGGCAGCAGAGGACCCTGACTTCAACACATATCTAGCCAACAAAGAAGAGATTCTTGCTGCAATTAAATCATTACAGAACAGGAAAGCTCTAGGACATGACAATTTGGAGCTGAACTGTTCAAAGCTGAACCAAAAGTGGCAGCAGCCATCCTGCAACCACTGTTTACTATGTCTGGGAACGGGGACAAGTACCAAGAACTGGGCAAAGGGAGTCATTGTTGGGATCCCCAAGAAAGGAGTGCTGTGATTGCAACAACTGGCGTGGCATCACACTTCTGTCAGTGCCCAGCAAGATTCTCGCAAAGTCATTGTCCAATGGATTTCAGATGTTGTTGATGTGTGCTTGATGAAACAGCAAGCTGGCTTCAGAAAGAGAGGCTGCTTTGGACTCAGAGTCAGCCAGAGAAAGACTGAGACCATGACCCTCTAAGTAGAGTCTCCAACTCTCGTCAAGCCCAGCACCAGTAGATTCACCTACATGGGCAGCAACGTTTGGCAGGATGGTGGAACCAAGGACCACATCCAGTGCAGACTCAGCTAAGCTACAAATGTCTTCAGATCAATGAGCAACATATGGGGATCAGCTCAGTGCAACATCCACACCAAGATGAAGCTGTACTAGAGTTGTGTTCTGTCCACACTTTTCTATGGGTCAGAATGCTGGTGCGTGACAGAGAATAACCTTGCTAAGCCGTCGTCATTCCACACGATGACCCTCTAGAAGATCCTCCGGCTAAGGAAGATCTCCAACCATACCCTACTTCTTCAGTGTCACCAAGAGGACATAGCCACAATCATCATGGGGAATCAGTGGCGATGGATTGGACTCGTAATGAGAAGACAGGCCAACTCTATCATCAAGACAGCACTTCATTAGACCCCTGGAGGACAGAAGACTAAAGACAACTTGGCACTGTACTGTAGAGGCAAAAATGAAAACCCTGAACCACACCTGACGGACAATAGAAAAGATGACCAAGGACAGACAGAGATGGAGGACTTCACTGCTGCCCTAAATGCCAGTGGCATAACCGGCAGTAACTAACCTGTAAAGAATAAATACACAACCCACATAGGTTTACAAGTACAGTGGATTCCAGTTAATTGGGACACATTTTGGCCCAATTAAACAGCTGCCCCAATTAGCTGAATTTTCACCGAACCAGTTAAAAAGGTTTAAAAAAAAAGCTACACTATCATTTAACTGACTGTCAAATTATGTATTTAAATGAAGTACAGAACAAATTAGAACTCTACCAAATATAACTGTAAAACTGTGTATTAGTTCCTAATAGTTATCAATGTACTGATGTACATTGCCTTGTTCTTTTGATTAGCTGTAAATGAACAAATCAGAGCAGACATCTTGGCAGATAATACACTGCCTTCAAACATGCTTTCAATGTTTACATCCTCCAAATAACACAAATAAAAGTTGCTGGTGAATGCAGCAGGCCAGGCAGCATCTCTAGGAAGAGCTACAGTCGACGTTTCCGGCTGAGACCCTTCGTCAGGACTAACTGAAAGAAGAGCTAGTAAGAGATTTGAAAGTGGGAGGGGGAGGGGGAGATCCAAAATGATAGGAGAAGACAGGAGGGGGAGGGATGGAGCCAAGAGCTGGGCAGTTGATTGGCAAAAGGGATATGAGAGGATCATGGGACAGGAGGCCCAGGGAGAAAGAAAGGGGGGGGGGGTAAAAACCCAGAGGATAGGCAAGGGGTATAGCGAGAGGGACAGAAGGAGAAAAAGGAGAGAGAGAAAAAGAATGTTTGTATCTTCATTTTCATTTTAACATTCAAGCTGATTGTTGATACCTTTAAATTCTTTGCAGTTCTTAACTTGTTGAAGTAGTGAAATAGTTTCACTTTCACTCCCAGCTGTTTCTGGCATCTCCAAGCCTAAATGCTTGAAACCACAGTGAGCAAAACAATTTTGAATTGGCTTACTGCTTATTACCCACCAATTATCAGTGACAAAAAAATCACTACTCTTGAACACAAACACACACAACTGACACTATTTAAAAACTGTTCACTCCAAGCATGGTGTAGAGTCTAACTGCAAGGTGCTGCTGTCCCAATTAAGCGGCAAAGTGTCCCAAATAAATGAAGGAAATCCTGTCCATTTTCTCAATTACTTTCCTTCTTTGAGAGTCAACCCAAATAAGCACTGCCCCGGTTACCCAATGGCCCAATTAACTGGAATCCACTGTATTCAAAAACATCCCAATTAAACAAATATCAAACCAAAAATCAACTTTTCTTCTAGCACCATCTTGTAAATGCAGTGAACTGTGAAAAAATAGTCATGCAGTTTAAACAGGCTGATGAAATAGGTGAACACAGCATTGCTTTTGCACTAAGCTCATGATATGCATTATATTTTGGTAGAATAGATATCAATAAAATAAAAGGCAAGCTTCTATAACTGGAACAGGAAATACATACCTATAGATAACGTGCATATAAATCAACAAAAGTAGTCAAAAATGCATACTAGATCCTTGGCTTTATAAACAGTATAAAAGACTAGAGCAAGGACATCAAAGTTCAAAGTACATTTATTATCTAAGCATGTATAAAATATACAACCCTGAGAATCATCTCCTTACAGGGAGCCACAGAACAAAGTAACCCAAAAAGAACCCATTTTTAAAAAATAGACTGTCAAACACTCAATGCACAGAGAGAGAAAACAAATATGCAAACAATAAAAGTAAGCAAATAGCATTCAGAACTGAAGTTTTACAAAAGACATGAGGCCAGGCATCTCTACAGCTGAAGTCAACCGTAGCCTCAGTTCATCACAGTGCCAAGAAAACGTCACAGGACCACAAATGCAAAGCCAGGCATTAGTGCAACTGGAGCAGGCCACAGCCTCAGTTCATCAGTGAGCTGAGAAAACATCGTGGAGCAGCCAGCAGGATCAGGCAAAACCGGCCTGTCTCTCACCTCCACTAATGTTTTCAATCTGGCCTGGCACTTAAATCATCCAAACATTGGGTCGTTTCTCACTCTTGGACAGCTCTGGGGCCTGGACCCCAATGTCATGATTCAGCCCGTACCTGTTCTGTGCAATTCAGCCTGGCCCATAAACTGATCAAACATCAGAACTTTCTTTGCTCCCACCTCTGTATGCTTCCGCTATGCCTCACCTTCACTTCCACCTTCACCTGCCTAGCCTTGCCTCTCCATTGTTAGTGGAGATTGTAACACCTTTTGTTATTAATAAGGTGCGTAGCAGTTTTTTGATTTTGTATCATGCCACCGATAAGCAGTCACTGGGCATCACCAGGGCCATTTTAAACCGGACCTTCGTAAAATACCAATTCAACCACAACTGGTTTTTTGCCCACTTTAATAATGTAGGCCTTGGAAGGATACAAGGGAGATTCACTAGAAGATTCCACTGATAAAGAACCTTAATTATACAGAAAGAATAATGAAAATTTTGAGTTAACAGGAGCTCAGAATTAGAGCAAGAGTTGTAAAAAGAGTTATGTCTCAGGACTTTCTGGTATATTTCTATAGCCAGGACCTGAGGTAAGAAGCACAAGAACTAAGTAGAAAGGTAGGCTTCAGGACTTCTTCTTCTTCTTCTACTATTTCCGGCTGTTTAGACGCATCTAGGCGTATTACAGCCCTCCGCAGGATGTATAATTAATTATAGAACTTCAAGGAACTCAAATTCTCGAATACAACCTAGTCTCACTTATAAACTGAATAATACTCTTCAATCAGATGTTGATTCTCTTGATGGCCAAACAAAGATTTAATAGAAAACCAAAATAAATTTAAGCCAGATAGCCTCTTGAACAACATCCAACACACATCAAAGTTGCTGGTGAACGCAGCAGGCCAGGCAGCATCTGTAGGAAGAGATGCAGTCGACGTTTCAGGCCGAGACCCTTCGTCAGGACTAACTGAAGGAAGAATGAGTAAGGGATTTGAAAGTGGGAGGGGGAGATCCAAAATGATAGGAGAAGACAGGAGGGGGAGGGATGGAGCCAAGAGCTGGACAGGTGATTGGCAAAAGGGGATACAAGAGGATCATGGGACAGGAGGTCCAGGAAGAAAGACAAGGGGGGGGGGGACCCAGAGGATGGGCAAGAGGTATATTCAGAGGGACAGAGGGAGAAAAAGGAGAGTGAGAGAAAGAATGTGTGCATAAAAATGAGTAACAGATGGGATACGACGGGGAGGTGGGGCCTTAGCGGAAGTTAGAGAAGTCGATGTTCATGCCATCAGGTTGGAGGCTACCCAGACGGAATATAAGGTGATGTTCCTCCAACCTGAGTGTGGCTTCATCTTTACAGTAGAGGAGGCCGTGGATGGACATGTCAGAATGGGAATGGGATGTGGAATTAAAATGTGTGGCCACTGGGAGATCCTGCTTTCTCTGGCGGACAGAGCGTAGATGTTCAGCAAAGCGGTCTCCCAGTCTGCATCGGGTCTCGCCAATATATAAAAGGCCACATCGGGAGCACCGGACACAGTATATCACCCCAGTCGACTCACAGGTGAAGTGTTGCCTCACCTGGAAGGACTGTTTGGGGCCCTGAGTGGTGGTAAGGGAGGAAGTGTAAGGGTATGTGTAGCACTTGTTCCGCTTACACGGATAAGTGCCAGGAGGGAGATCAGTGGGGAGGGATGGGGGGGAACGAATGGACAAGGGAGTTGTGTAGGGAGCAATCCCTGCGGAATGCAGAGAGAGGGGGGGGAGGGAAAGATGTGCTTAGTGGTGGGATCCCGTTGGAGGTGGCGGAAGTTACGGAGAATAATATGTTGGACCCGGAGGCTGGTGGGGTGGTAGGTGAGGACCAGGGGAACCCTATTCCTAGTGGGGTGGCGAGAGGATGGAGTGAGAGCAGATGTACGTGAAATGGGGGAGATGCGTTTAAGAGCAGAGTTGATAGTGGAGGAAGGGAAGCCCCTTTCTTTAAAAAAGGAAGACATCTCCTTCGTCCTAGAATGAAAAGCCTCATCCTGAGAGCAGATGCGGCGGAGACGGAGGAATTGCGAGAAGGGGATGGTGTTTTTGCAAGAGACAGGGTGAGAAGAGGAATAGTCCAGATAGCTGTGAGAGTCAGTAGTCTTATAGTAGACATCAGTGGATAAGCTGTCTCCAGAGACAGAGACAGAAAGATCTAGAAAGGGGAGGGAGGTGTCGGAAATGGACCAGGTAAACTTGAGGGCAGGGTGAAAGTTGGAGGCAAAGTTAATAAAGTCAACGAGTTCTGCATGCGTGCAGGAAGCAGCGCCAATGCAGTCATCGATGTAGCGAAGGAAAAGTGGGGGACAGATACCAGAATAGGCACGGAACATAGATTGTTCCACAAACCCAACAAAAAGACAGGCATAGCTAGGACCCATTCTTCGGCTCTTCAACTTTTCGACCACACTTTGACTTCAGTGAAACCATCTCTCACTGCTCCCCATCTGTAATTTCTTCGGCTCTTCAACTTTTCGACCACACTTTGACTACTGACTCTCACAGCTATCTGGACTATTCCTCTTCTCAACCTGTCTCTTGCAAAAACACCATCCCCTTCTCGCAATTCCTCCGTCTCCGCCGCATCTGCTCTCAGGATGAGGCTTTTCATTCTAGGACGAGGGAGATGTCTTCCTTTTTTAAAGAAAGGGGCTTCCCTTCCTCCACTATCAACTCTGCTCTTAAACGCATCTCCCCCATTTCACGTACATCTGCTCTCACTCCATCCTCTCGCCACCCCACTAGGAATAGGGTTCCCCTGGTTCTCACCTACCACCCCACCAGCCTCCGGGTCCAACATATTATTCTCCGTAACTTCCGCCACCTCCAACGGGATCCCACCACTAAGCACATCTTTCCCTCCCCCCCCCCTCTGCATTCCACAGGGATCGCTCCCTACACAACTCCCTTGTCCATTCGTCCCCCCCATCCCTCCCCACTGATCTCCCTCCTGGCACTTATCCGTGTAAGCAGAACAAGTGCTACACATGCCCTTACACTTCCTCCCTTACCACCATTCAGGGCCCCAAACAGTCCTTCCAGGTGAGGCAACACTTCACCTGTGAGTCGACTGGGGTGATATACTGCGTCCGGTGCTCCCGATGTGGCCTTTAATATATTAGCGAGACCCGACGCAGACTGGGAGACCACTTTGCTGAACATCTACGCTCTGTCCGCCAGAGAAAGCAGCATCTCCCAGTGGCCACACATTTTAATTCCACATCCCATTCCCATTCTGACATGTCCATCCACAGCCTCCTCTACTGTAAAGATGAAGCCACACTCAGGTTGGAGGAACAACATCTTATATTCCATCCGGGCAGCCTCCAACCTGATGGCATGAACATCGACTTCTCTAACTTCTGCTAAGGCCCCACCTCCCCCTCGTATCCCATCTGTTACTCATTTTTATGCACACATTCTTTCTCTCACTCTCCTTTTTCTCCCTCTGTCCCTCTGAATATACCTCTTGCCCATCCTCTGGGTCCCCCCCCCATTGTCTTTCTTCCCGGACCTCCTGTCCCATGATCCTCTCGTATTCCCTTTTGCCAATCACCTGTCCAGCTCTTGGCTCTATCCCTCCCCCTCCTGTCTTCTCCTATCATTTTGGATCTCCCCCTCCCCCTCCAACTTTCAAATTCCTCACTCATTCTTCCTTCAGTTAGTCCTGACGAAGGGTCTCGGCCTGAAACGTCGACTGTACCTCTTCCTACAGATGCTGCCTGGCCTGCTGCGTTCACCAGCAACTTTGATGTGTGTTGCTTGAATTTCCAGCATCTGCAGAATTCCTGTTGTTTGCGTTTTCTTGAACAACATGCTTCTTTCAATTTTGTATTGATTACAGCTCAGCAAAACATTCTGGACTGTCTCTGGACTACCACAGTCACATAATCCAGTAGGATGTTTTCCTATTATCTTTAAATAATAGATTAGCCCACAATGCCCCAACCTAAGTCTTGTAAATTTCACCATATCTCTACGACTTAAAAGGTAACAGTCTGAGACCTTTTTAACTAGTGGGTGACTAGAAAAATAATGCCTTCCCCTTAATTCATTTTTCCAATCCTCTTGCCACTTCTTCTCTATAGCTTTTTTAATCCTACTTCTCAATTCTGCTCTGCCTAGGGGAACTCTAATTTCTACTTGCCTGCTCTGTAAGGAAGACTTTGCAATGCCATCCACAATTTCATTTCCCTCCACCCCAGCATGCCCAGGTATCCATGAAAATCTAACTGCACAACCCATCTTCCCTACTCTAAACAACACTAAGAGAATCTCAATAACTACGTCAGGACGAGCTTTTGATTTACTCCCTTTTATAGACTCTAAGGCAGCAGCAGAATCTGAACAGATGATAACCCTACGTGGTCGAGAGTCTTCTATCCACCATAAGGCCCAGAGGATTGTTAATAATTCTGTTGCAAAGACAGAAACACCATCTGAAACCCGGTGACCAATCTTAACTCCAAGTTGAGACACATACATCCCAAATCCTGCCCTACTGGTCTCTGGGTCCACTGAGGCATCAGTAAAAATCTTCAGATAAGATCCCCATTTATTATTTAAATATTCATTTGTGATCAAGGCTGATGAAATTGCACTGCTTCCTTGAAGCTGAAAAAGGAGGAATAGGTCTACTTCTGGTTCTGGAAAGAGCCAAAAAGGGACAGGTGGCAAGCAAATTTGGTCAACTGTCTTCCTCAGTGAGTTTCAATTTCACAGCCCAGTTATCAACCAAATCTAAAAATGGGTATCTCTTAATTTTACTTTGGCGCTCTGACTTCCCCTGCAAAAGACATTTTGATGGACAGCTGTGATTGAATCCATTTAGTTTTACCCAATACTGCAGGCCCAACTGAATTCATCTTAAATGTAGAAGCACTTCTCCCATCTCCACACATAATGCCCGAACTGATGTTGTTCTGAAAGCTCCACAACAGAGTCTAAGTGCTTTGGACTGCACAGTGTCTAGTTTTCCAAGCACTGCCGTAGCAGCGGAACTGTAAGCAATACAACCATAATCTATAACTGTTCTAATCATAGCTAGATATATTAAGTATATACTTTCCCGCCCTGCTCCCCAGTTGCATCCAGCAATACTCCTCATAACATTTCTCACACTTTCCAATTGTTTTATCTATATGAACCCTCCAAGTAAGTCTTTCATCAAACCAGACACCTAAAAACTTGAATACCATGACTCTTTCTAGTGGAGAATCATATAGACACAATTTACAATCAGGAATCTTTCTTCTAAATCCAAAAATCATGTATTTGGACTTAGAAGCAGAAATCCTGAAACCCCATTTATTAGCCCAGTTTTCAATTGATCTTAAAGCCTTTTGCACCTGCCTTAATATATACTTGATGTTTCTTCCTCTTTTCCAAATTGCACCATCATCAGCAAACAATGATTTGCCAAATCCTGTCCCTACCTGATCAAAGATATAATTTATCATGACATTAAAAAGAACTGGACTAATGACACTTCCTTGAGGGGTACCATTACTTACTTTAACTGACTTGGAGCTTGTTCCACCTATTCTTACTTGAATTGTCCTTTCCTTAAGGAAATCTTTGATCCAATTAAACATTCTACCTCTAATTCCCGCATGATAGAGTTCAATTCTTCCATAGTGAGTCATATGCTCTTCCAATATCTAGAAATACACTTAGCATTACTTCTCTATTTTGAAATGCTTTTTTAATATCATGATCTAAAAGGGCAACAGATTCCATTGTTGATCTTCCAGTTCTGAAACCATTTTGATAGGCAGCAAAATATTCCTTACTCTCCAAAAAATAAACAAGTCTGTTGGTGACCATTCGTTCCACAGTTTTACAAAGCACTGACGTTAAAGCTATAGGCCGATACGAACTAGGACTAGACATGTCCTTACCTGGCTTTAAAACTGGAACTACCACCGCATGCTTCCATTCTACTGGTAATTTTCCTTCTTTCCACACTGAATTAAACAATGCTAGAATTTCTATTAATATAGAGTCTAAATCTAAATGCTTAAGCAATTCATAACACAGTCCATCCCTACCAGGAGAAGTGTTTGAACCTGATTGGATAGCTTCCTGCAATTCCTGAAGGGAGAAAAACAAATTTATAGAGCTATTATCATCCAAACCCCTGTCCAATTTCCAACTTTCCTTTAACAAAATTTCCTTTCTCAAATCACCTAACTTTCCAGAACTGTGAAACACTTGGAACACCTCTACAAACATATCAGCCTTTTCCTTATTGGCTACAGCTTCAATATCTCCTTCCAGCAAAGCTGGGATAGATGGTTTCCTATATATCCCTGACATTCTGTGAATGATCGTCCATAGCTGCTTTATAGATGTCTCAGGGCCCAGGGTTCCACAAAATCTTCTCCAACTATCCCTCCTTGCATTTTTAATTACTCTCCTTGCTACTGCTCTTTCCTTTTTATACTCCATAACATTATCTAACACTGGGTACCTTCTTAATTTCCTGTAAGCTCTATTTCTCTTTCTCACCACTATATCACAATTTTTATTCCACCACGGAACTAATGCTCGAGCCTTAAGTACATTCCATAGCGGAATAGTCAACTGAGCAACTTTATGAATTATAGAACAGAGGGATTCATTCCAATCATCTATGGAGCCCTCGCTATTATCTCTTCTATTATATCCACAGCTTTCTCCTGGTACTCATCCCAATGGGCCAAAGAACATAATCTACATAATCACTTCCTATAGTGTATCTGCCCATAACATCCCATTCCCCAACCCTAGCTAAGTTTGAGGAAGTGATAGATAAGTCTAAGTGACTACAAGTATTCTTTACAATATTAAATCTTGTAGGCCTTCCATCATTTAGCAGTACCATGTTGTATTTATCTAGAAACTCCTCTATTACCACTCCATTACTATCTTTACTTTTACTACCCCATATAGGATTATGGGCTTTGAAATCTCCAACCCAGATTACTGAGGATCTTACCTTATTCATAATTTCATCCAAATCTGATAACATCATATTACCTGGATTATAAAAGTTAATCAAAGTTATTTGACCACGAGAGCTCCAAACCTCCACAGCCACAATTTCAAGGTTAGTTTTAAAATCAAGTCTTCTAAACTGGAGTCTTGTTTTTATGAAAGTTGCACACCCTCCACCAGATTTACCTGTTCTGTCAGCTCTCAAACTATCATTTCCAGGGATCACAAAACCTAAATGAGGCTTTAACCACATCTCCTGTATACAGATCAAATCACGCTTGTCTTTAAAAGTTCCAACAAATCTTTTTAATTCTTGACCATTTGCAGATAAACTTCTTGCATTCCACTGTAATATTAAAAACATCCAAATACTAATTATTGGCCTCTTCATCCACATAAAGCTCCTCCGTACTCTCTGATCCTGACAACTGGGAAGTATTCAGTGATTGTCTGTCATATACTCATGTAATTTTTCCAGTGAAATCCGTTTTATATCAAGGAATCTCTTTGCAGCTCCAACAACTACTTTTATCATATCCGACCTCTTGGCTGTAGTCTTAGCCCCGACTAGTACATCAACAACAAATGCCAAAAAAGACTCTTTAGTCATCAACAACATGCCTGAAGCAACCATAATTGGAAAACTCGGAATGTGCTGACTCCCCATCGTTCCAATCTTTTCTTTACTTATCCTTTGCTCTCTGTCAACTTTCTTTACTGCTTCAGCATATGATATTTTCTATTGGATACTAACATCCTGAATCTGCTTTGCCTTACTAAAATACTCACATCCTCTGAACGCCACTATACGGTCCCCTCCACAGTTACTACATTTAGGCACCGCTGCCTTACATGCTTTAATATCATGATCCTCTCCACATTTCATACATCTTCTTTTACATCGACATGAACCACCAACATGTCCAAATCTCCGGCAATTTTAAAAGCGTAAGGGAGGCCTAATGTATTCTCTAACTTGATAAGACATGCACCCAAGATAGACTCTAGTTGGAAGAACATCACCTGCAAAAACCAGAAGAACAGGGGAATCCCAATTACCACCTTCTCTTGATTTTAATCGTTTGGCTTCAATCACTCCACCACCTTTAATATTGTCCAAAATTTCCTTTTCAGTCATGCCAGACCAAATACCATACACTACCCCCTTAACTCCCTTCCTTTCTTTCAGAGTAATACACTCCACTTTCACAACCAATTTTCCCACCATTTTAGCGCTGTTATATTAGTCAATATCTTTGCAATAAATTTTCAGCAATCCATTAGACAAAATCTTGGCCTGGAATCCTTTACCTATTTGGTTCTCTAATGCTGCTGCCACTTTCAAAGGATTAAGGGCTCTAAATCCTTCTCCTTCCGTCTGACCTTTAATTTTATACAGAACTATAAATTCCTCCAATTCACCCATTTTCCTCAATTTGTTGTCCCCCATTACTTCACTTGATGCACCCCATTTTTGGCTACCTTTACTTCTGGAGTATTCCACAGTCTCCCACCCTCCCCCTTCAATCTCAAACCCCCCACCCCCCCCACTTTTGCAGCCACAGGCTACAAACTAACCCTTTCCAAACTACTAGGCTCCTCCACAACAAAGTCCCCACCCACTCAATCAACAGCCCCCAATGATTGGTCTGAACAACTGACAGCAGCCAGCCCCAGCCAAATGGCTTCAGGACTTTCTGGCCAGTTACACTTAAGTGGAACCTAAAAGATGCATATTTGCAAATAGTTAATAGTTGATTGACTAATTAGCTAATAGTCAGCAGCCAATAAAAAGAAGTTGGTGGCAGCTAGAGTAGCTATTGACAGAGGAGGTTGAAAGCAGAGAGGTTTGGCTGGCTGGAGCAGGGTGGCTGTGCTGGAAGCTGGCTGTGTTTTGCTTGATGCATGAATGTGGTTTGGAACCTGTTAAGGGAAAGAGAGTGGGGAAGGAATAGAAATTGCTGGGAGGGGGTCATGTGGGTCTGGTAATGGTGGACAAGAGGTGGGGTTGAGGGAAAGAAAGTGGAGGAGGAGAGGGATAGAGACTTGGGACCAGAGGTAGGTAGCTGGGGAGAGGTGGATTATTGTGAAGGGAGAAATAAAGGGAATGAGGAGGTAGTGAGGGGTTGGATGAATAAAAACCAAGACAAAGGGAATAAAAGAATAAGAAATGATAGTGGAGAAAGCTCTGAAAGTGAGGAAGATGAACAAGCTCAGAGAGGATGTGTTGTCATAATTAGGTTTAATGAGAAGGCTCAGGGACATATGAAGAAAATTAACCTGTTTGTGCTAACAACAACTCTGACAAATAAGATAGGGGAAATAGTATTTGCAAAAGCCCTTAATGATGGCAACTTATTGGTAAGATGTATGAATGAGGAACAACTTGAGAAAGCACTCACGCTAAAAGAGATAGGAAAATGCAAGGTGGAATACACTGGGAGGGTGGGAGCACAAAATAGTGGTTGTAAAGGAGTGATCACGGGGATACCAATGAGTATAAATATGGAGGAGATAAAGAGGAATATCAAAGGAGGGAAAGTAATAAATGTTCAAAGACTGAAAACAACAAAGGAGGGAGTGAAAAAGGAAAGTGAATCAGTATTGATTGAATTTGAAGAAGAAAGAGTGCCAAGGAAGGTGTTCCTGGGTTTCATGAGTTACCCAGTAAGGGTGCATGTGCCAAAATCACTGAGGTGCTATAATTGTCAAAGGTTTGGACACGTGGCTAAAAACTGTAAAAGGCAGAGGAGATGTGCTAGATGTGGGGGTGATCATGAATATGGAAAGTGCGGAACAGGAGTTCAACCAAAATGCTGCAATTGTGGAGGAGCTCATAATATTGCATATAGTGGGTGTGAGGTTGTCAGACGGGAGACTAAAATTCAAGAAATAATAGTGAAAAGGAAGATCACTTATGCAGAAGCTGTAAGAATGTCAAGAGAACAGAATAATGCTCCTAATGAACAGGGAGCAATAGGGATACGAGAGATGCAACAAAGAACAAATGACAGGATTTATGTAGACAAAAAGGCTCTAGTAACATTCATTGCAGGAGTGATTAATAATACGGCTGAGGTAAAGTCAAAAAGTGACAAAATTCGGCTGGTGGTAAAAGCAGCAGTAAACCATTTAGGGTTAGTAGGACTGACATGGGAGGAAGTGAGGGAGAACCTCAGTAATCAGTCAAGCCAGGAAGTGTCATGTGTTGGTTAATACTAATTATGGTGATTCTTTTACAATGGAATGCAAGGAGCTTACTGGCCAATAGCCAGGAATTCAAGCACTTTATTAAAGAAATGGTTGTAAAACCGGATGTAGTGTGTATTCAGGAAACTTGGTTGAAACCAACTTTAGACTTTGTGGTATATGGGTATACAATGATAAGGAAAGATAGAAATCTAGGGGGTGGAGGGGGTTGTGCTATGTTAATCAAGCAAGGTATACCATATAGGGTACTGGAAAAAGGAGATGATCGGGAATACATAGTGGTGGAAGTGTGGAAGAGAGGGGAGGGAGTGGTTATAATTAATTATGACAATCCATGTAAAAGGTTGGATTTGGACAGCCTATTAAAGATACAAGGACGAAACAGACAAAGTAGTGTGGTGTGCAGATTTCAATGCTCATAGCACAATATGGGGGGATCAGATTATTGATCCAAATGGAAAGGTAATTGAAGATTTGATGGAAGAAAGGGATTTGGTGTGTATGAATGATGGTAGCGGCACAAGGATAGATATAACAACAGGAACTGAGTCGGTGTTAGATATTACGTTAGTGTCTAATACCTTGGCTGGCATTAGTAACTGGGGAGTTTGGACTGCTTCAACAGCAGGCAGTGATCACTACCCAGTTTTGTGTTCAGTGGGTGAAAGAGTTGAAGTAAGACCAGGTGGCGGAACCCCAAAGTGGGTGTTTGAAAAAGCTGATTGGGGTAAGTTCCAGAAATTGAGTGAAGAAGGGTTGACAAAGATTGATATTTCCGGAAATGTAGATGAATTAAACAGTCAGGTGACTTCAGCAATTATCATGGCAGCAGAAGGATCTATACCTAGGAGTAAAAATAGGATGAATAGAAAACTGGTACCATGGTGGACAGAGGAATGTTGTCAGGCTGTAAAAAACAGAAATAGAGCATTCAGGCTAGTTAAAAGAACCCATAATATGCAGCATTTGGTTCAATATAAGAAAGCACAGGCAGTGGTGAGAAGAACTATACGTCAAGCTAAAAGGGCAAGTTGGAGTTTTTGTGACAAGGTAGGAAGAACAACACCTGTGGGAGAGATATGGGGAATGATTAAGAGGATGGGAGGAGATGGAAGGGAATGGGAATATCCAGTAATGATATCTGAGGAGGAAACTGCAGTCTCCAGTAGGGATAAGGCTGAGGTCATGGCCAAGTCATTTGTACTGATACACAGTTCAGAAAATTTGTCTGAAGAAGGGAAAGAATAATGAGCGAACACCCAAGTGTGTTAAGCAGGAGGGAAGGAACAGATGATATAATAGATGATCCATTTACATTAGCAGAAATGGTGAGAGCAATAAAGAGATCGAGACCAACCTCCCCAGGGAAAGATCTGATATGCTCTGTGATGCTAAAAAATCTAGGAGAAGGAGCGCTCTTGAAGTTGCTGCATTTTTATAACAGAGTGTGGGAGGAGGGAAGATTACCAAGTGTATGGAAAGAAGCAGTAGTAATTCCAATAAGGAAGCCTGGCAAGGATCTGTCAAAACCCACTAGCTACAGACCAATTGCATTAACATCAAGTATATGTAAGATAATGGAAAAGATAATAACAGAAAGGTTATCATATGAGCTTGAGAAAAGGGGAATGCTGGTAAGTTATCAGAGTGGTTTTAGAGAGGGAAGGAATTCCATGGACTCAGTGATTATATTAGAGACTGAAATAAGGAAGGCCCAGGCAAATAGAGAGTCAGTAGTGGCAGTGTTCTTTGACATTGAAAAAGCCTCTGATATGATGTGGAAGGAAGGATTATTAATTAAACTGCACAAGATGGGGGTTGGTGGGAGAGTTTTTAATTGGATTAAAGATTTTTTGTTTGGTAGAAAAATTCAAGTTCGGATTGGATCAGAATTATCAAAACAGTACATAGTGGAAAATGGCACACTTCAAGGTAGTGTGATTAGCCCGTTACTTTTCATCATTATGACCAATGATGTCTTCACAAAGGTACCAGTGGATATAGGTAGGTCACTGTTTGCGGATGATGGGGCCTTGTGGAAAAGAGGCAGGAACATGGACCATATAATCAGGAAACTACAAGAAGCAATTGATGAAGTGGTGGAGTGGGGTTATGATTGGGGATGTAGATTTTCAGTAGACAAAACTCAAACTGTATTTTTTTTTACCAGGAAAAGGGTTGAGGTAGGGAAGAAGTTAAGGATGTATGGGGTTGAATTAGAAAGGGTTGCATCATTTAAATTTCTGGGAGTTATATTTGATTCACGATTAACACCGGCAGACCATATCAGGAAAGTTGAGGAGAAATGTAAAAAAGTAATAAATGTGATGAAATGTTTGACTGGTAGGGAATGGGGAGCAAGTTGTTCAGCTTTGAAGAGAATGTATGTGGCTTTAGTAAGATCTGTATTGGATTATGGAAATATAGTATATGGATCAGCAGCTAGGTCTCTTATAAGGAAACTGGATGTGATTCAGGCTCAGGCCTTGAGAGTGCGCAGTGGGGCTTTTAAAATGTCACCAGTGTCAGCCCTACAGGTAGAAATGGGAATAATGCCTTTGGAACTAAGAAGGATGCAACTGATGGCAAACTATTGGGCTAACTTGCAGGGGCACAATTTTCTCACCCTACTAAAGGAGTGTTGCAGGAGTGCTGGGAAAATGGGAGGTTTCAGAGGGATACCTTTAGTCGGGTAGGGAATGATATCGCGAAAGAATGTGGAGTATTTGATCTGAGGATAAGTCCTTCAGTAGTTTATCCGGTTGTAGCTCCATGGAAGCTTGTATGGCCTGACATAGACTGGCATTTGTTAGAGGTAAAAAGGAAAGAAAGATATAAAACAGGTTTGGTAAATACATTTAACTGTCATGTGATGGAAAAGTATAGTGATTAAAGCAACACACATCAAAGTTGCTGGTGAACGCAGCAGGCCAGGCAGCATCTGAAGGAAGAGGTGCAGTCAACGTTTCAGGCCGAGACCCTTCGTCAGGACTAACTGAATGAAGAGTGAGTAAGGGATTTGAAAGGGGGAGGGGGAGATCCAAAATGATAGGAGAAGACAGGAGGGGGAGGGATAGAGCCAAGAGCTGGACAGGTGATAGGCAAAAGGGGATACGAGAGGATCATGGGACAGGAGGTCCAGGAAGAAAGACGGGGGGGGGGGGGACCCAGAGGATGGGCAAGAGGTATATTCAGAGGGACAGAGGGAGAAAAAGGAGAGTGAGAGAAAGAATGTGTGCATAAAATAAGTAACAGATGGGGTACGAGGGGGAGGTGGGGCCTTAGCGGAAGTTAGAGAAGTCGATGTTCATGCCATCAGGTTGGAGGCTACCCAGACAGAATATAAGGTGTTGTTCCTCCAACCTGAGTGTGGCTTCATCTTTACAGTAGAGGAAGCCGTGGATGGACATGTCAGAATGGGAATGGGATGTGGAATTAAAATGTGTGGCCACTGGGAGATCCTGCTTTCTCTGGCGGACAGAGCGTAGATGTTCAGCAAAGTGGTCTCCCGGTCTGTGTCGGGTCTCGCCAATATATAAAAGGCCACATCGGGAGCACCGGACGCAGTATATCACCCCAGTCGACTCACAGGTGAAGTGTTGCCTCACCTGGAAGGAATGTTTGGGGCCCTGAATAGTGGTAAGGGAGGAAGTGTAAGGGCATATGTAGCACTTGTTCCGCTTACATGGATAAGTGCCAGGAGGGAGATCAGTGGGGAGGGATGGGAGGGACGAATGGACAAGGGAGTTGCATAGGGAGCGATCCCTGCGGAATGCAGGGGGAGGGGGGGAGGGAAAGATGTGCTTAGTGGTGGGATCCCGTTGGAGGTGGTGGAAGTTATGGAGAATAATATGTTGGACCCGGAGGCTGGTGGGGTGGTAGGTGAGGACCAGGGGAACCCTATTCCTAGTGGGGTGGCGGGAGGATGGAGTGAGAGCAGATGTACGTGAAATGGGGGAGATGCGTTTAAGAGCAGAGTTGATAGTGGAGGAAGGGAAGCCCCTTTCTTTAAAAAAAGGAAGACATCTCCCTCGTCCTAGAATGAAAAGCCTCATCCTGAGAGCGGATGCGGCGGAGACGGAGGAATTGCGAGAAGGGGATGGCGTTTTTGCAAGAGACAGGGTGAGAAGAGGAATAGTCCAGATAGCTGTGAGAGTCAGTAGGCTTATAGTAGACATCAGTGGATAAGCTGTCTCCAGAGACAGAAAGATCTAGAAAGGGGAGGGAGGTGTCAGAAATGGACCAGGTAAACTTGAGGGCAGGGTGAAAGTTGGAGGCAAAGTTAATAAAGTATAGTGATTACACTCACATTTATACGGATGGTGTGAAGGAACCTGAAACAGGAGTGACGGGGTTTGGGGTGGTAATACCAGCAAAAGAAATTGGAATCAGCAGAAGAACATCTAATAAGTTAGAGGTGTTTGCAGTGGAGATGCTGGAAGTGCTGGTTGCGTTGCAATGGGTGCAGAAAGCCAGACATGCCAAAGCATTGGTATGTTCAGATTCATCCTCAGTTCTAGCAAGTTTAAGGTCTTTTCACACAAACAGTTGGCAAGATGTACTTTATGAAGTCCTTCAGTTAGTTACAAGAATTGCGAATCAGGGAGGTCAGGTAAAATTTCTATGGGTTCCAGCACATGTAGGGGTGAAGGGGAATGAGAGGGTGGATGAGTTGGCAAAGAGGGTGTTAAAGAAAGAAAATGTGGAAATGCACATTAGTATCAGTAAAGCAGAGGTTAAGTGTGTAACCTGGGAAAAAGTCAACCGAATGTGGCAAGAAAGATGGGACAGGGAGGGGAAAGGGAGGCATTTATATCAAATACAAAAGAGTGTTGCAGTTACTAGGGTAGGTAATGGAAAGAGAAGAGAGGAAATTGTGTGGACTAGGTTAAGGCTGGGGCATTGTGCATTAAACAAAACATTGAAAATGATAGGGAAACACCAGACAGGATTGTGTGAGGAATGTCAGGAAGAGGAGTCAGTAGAACATGTAGTTCTGAGTCGCAGGAAGTATGGGATACAGAGAGAGATGATGAGAAATAAATTATGGGAGTTGGGGATGCAGGAATTCACATTAAAAGGGTTGCTGGGCATGGGTGAGAGAGCACAAGTCCGGGTATTTTTAGTGTTTTTAAGGGGTACAGGGGTTTTTTATAGAATATGACGAATAAACAGGAATAGGATATTAGGATGGTTAAAGATGGGAGGGTGAAGTGTAGGTGTGTGTGATTGGGTGAAGGAATTTAGAATGTATGTCTAGTGCACATTCTGGAGCAGAGGGTGGTGGTAATGCACCATTAAGCTGGATGCCAACCGCCGTAAAACAAGATACAGACAGACAGATAGAGTAGCTATTTTGGAGGAGTTGTTTGACAGAAGTGTGTAAGAGTGGAGTTCTTGGTTTAAGAGGCTTTGGTGTGAAGAAAGTGAGTAAGTACTCCAAGTGTTGGAAGTGAGTGCAGCTCATTGAAAAGGCTTCAGTAAGAAGGCATAGTTAAGGTTTTATTTTGTTGTCTTTCACTCTGAGTAGGTAGGATAGTGGTTAGGGCAGTGGAATGTTGCTGTTGCAATATGTGGGAAGTCTAGGAACCTAATAATCTGTGATTATTACATCTGTGGAAGTGAACCCAACTGCAGCTCCTACTAGCTGAAAGTCAAGGAACTGGAGGTGTAGTTGAATATACTCAGGATAATCTAGGAGGCCATGGACCTCAAGTGAGAGTTTTAGTGAGGTGGTCATACCCAAGATACAGGCTTTAGATAAATAGGTGACCACCAGGAAAAGTAAAAGTAGTAGGCAGACTACCCTTATGAACAGAGTCTTTGAATAGTATTGGGGGAAATGTTCTTTCAGGGGCTATGAACAGCAGTCTCTGGCATGCTGACTGGCTTGGAGGGAAAGAGTGTAGTCAGATAGGGCAATAGTAATAGACTTGAGATACTGTAGTTGCTGAAAAAAATGCCTATATGATTAGTTGCCTCCTGGATGTCAGGGTCAAGATGTCTGACTAGCTGCAGAAAATTGAGGCTATAAAGCCAGAGGTTGTTCAACACAAACAAAACAGAACAAAGGATGAGGTCCTTAAGAATGAGTATAGTTAGATGAGGAATCTAAATGTAGGACTTTGAGGGTGTTAATTTCTCAATTATTCCTGATATGATGTGCTAGTGAGTCCAGGAATAGAAAAATGGGCCAGATGAATGTGTGGCTGAAGAGCTGGGGCAGAGATTCAGGATCTTGTATCATGGGGAGCTCTTCTAGGGTGAAAGTGACCTGTTCAAGAGGGAATAGATTACATGAACTACAAGGGGAATCAATATTCTAGTGACAGTTCAGGAACAGTTATTACCATTCAGCCACCAGGCTCATGAATAGGTGTAACACATAAAAGTTGCTGGTGAACGCAGCAGGCCAGGCACCATCTCTAGGAAGAGGTACAGTCAACATTTCAGGCTGAGACCCTTCATCGGGACTAACTGAAAGAAGAGCTAGTAAGAGATTTTAAAGTGGGAGGGGAGATCCAAAATGACAGAAGACAGGAGGGGGAGGGATGGAGCCAAGAACTGGACAGTTGATTAGCAAAAGGGATATGAGAGGATCATGGGACAGGAGGCCTAGGGAGAAAGGGTGGGGGGTGGGAAGCCCAGAGGATGGGCAAGGAGGGGAGAGAGAGAAAATATGAATACATGTATATAATAAATAACATATGAGTGGGAGGGGGAGGTGAGGCATTAGCGGAAGTTAGAGAAATTGATGTTAATGCCATCAGGTTGGAGGCTACCCAGATGGAATATAAGGTGTTGTTCCTCCAACCTGAGTGATAAGGTTATTTATCTATTTATTATTATAATATGTATGTATTCTTTTCTTTCTCTTTTTCTCCCTCTGTCCCTCTGACTATACCCCTTGCCCATCCTCTGGGCTCCACTCCCTCCCTTTCTTTCTCCCTGGGCCTCCTGTCCCATGATCCTCTCTTATCCCTTTTGCCAATCACCTGTCCAGCTCTTGGCTCCATCCCTCCCCCTCCTGTCTTCTCCTATCATTTTGGATCTCCCCCTCCCACTCTCAAATCTCTTACTAGCTCTTCCTTCAGTTAGTCCTGACGAAGGGTCTTGGCCCGAAACGTCGACTGTACCGCTTCCTAGAGATGCTGCCTGGCCTGCTGCGTTCACCAGCAACTTTGATGTATGTTGCTTGAATTTCCAGCATCTGCAGAATTCCTCGTGTTTGCATTTATATTTTGTGTATTTAGTTTGTTTGCACATTGGCTGTTTGTCAGTCTTGGCTTTAATCTAATCTTTTATTGATTCTATTGTTTCCTTTTGTTCTACTGCAAATTCCTGCAAGAAAATGAATCTCAGGATGGTAAATGATGTGTACTTTGATGTTTACTTTGACCTCTTGAACTTTGCTTTTGCCACCAGTGATTATTTGATTTAGATTAGGAGAGAGGGTGACACTTGAGTGAGGTTGGTGAGGAGACATGGGTGTATGTGCAGCAACCAAAGAGTGCAAGCCTAGCGATCAGGGCAGCCATATTTGCAGTACAGGGGCAGACCAGCCCATTGCTTTACATTTCTATCTATTTCAAAGCATGTAGCTTTAACAGATAAAGTGGATGAACTAAAAGTGTGGATTGCTTCTAGAGACAGATATAAACTACAACGAATGGCTGGGAGAAGGGCAGTACTGGCAGCTCAAATGTTCCATGATACTGATGCATTAGGTCAGCGGTCCCCAACCACCGGGCGGCGGACCGGTACCGGGCCGAAAGCATATGCTACCGGGCTGCGAGGAAATGATATGATTTGGCAATATGAGTCAGCTGCACCTTTCCTCATTCCCTGTCACGCCCACTGTTAAGCTTGAACACACGCAAGGTCATTACTCAGGCGAGGTCATTACCCGCGCGTCATCCATGTCAGCGTGGGAAGAAGATCAACTCCTCGAGCTTGCAAATGACGGCCGCCTGAAAAGTATGTTTGACATAACATCTCTGCCGGCATTCTGGATCAAAGTCAAGGCTAAATATCCTGAGATAGCCACAAAAGCACTGAAAATGTTGCTTCCGTTTCCAACATAATGAATGTAACGAAAACTAAATTCAGAATAGACTGGACATAAGGAACCCCCTTCGAGTATCGCTGTCTCCCATAACCCCTCGATGGCACCGTCTTGTTGCAGGGAAACAAGCCCAGAGCTCCCACTGATTCAGCGATATTGGTGTGTTGCAATGATTTTATGTTCATATGGGCTGTGTGTTTAATATCCAAATGTTACTTAAAATGTTATGATGCTATTGACTTGTAAGTGACTTATAATCGATTTATCACTATATTCATGCGAGGAATATGTGCTGTGTAATAAATTCGTTAGATCAACCCTTTTAGAAGCAAAATTAAGTGTATTAGCCACTTATAAGTGACTTATAGTTCTTATCACCTATATTCCGGTTGTGATTAACACCCCGGCCCCCCCCCCACCCCCGCCAAAACAGAATCACCAAAAACAATTTGCAGCACGTACACGCATGCGCACTGGTGCCTGCGCAAGGCTTCATGGTCATGGTAGTCTTTCTCGGGATTTGACTGCTACTTTTGTCCCTTATTTGGGAGCGAGAAAGTTGGCAACCCTTGTGAACTGTCTGTCAGTAACTCAGCTCCTGTACTTAGATTTAATAATTTTCATCTGTGAAAATGCAATTTCACATAGTTAACCTGAAGTAGGTACTGACTTTTAGTGCTATAAAACTAATGTGCGCACTGCTCGGCCCCATCAGTAGTAATTGCCACCAGTTTATGAATGGGGATGTCATTTTCACAGACATATTTTTTAAACTCATTGTAAATATCCTCACCTCTCGTTCTTTCCTTTAATTGCAAAAGAGTGAGGAAGTCCTCCTTTGTTGTAAAATCCTGGAAAGTCAATCTAACAAATACAACAAGCTCAGCTGTTTGCATTACATCCAGAGATTCATCAAACTGTAGTGAAAAAATATTCAGAGTGACAAGTTGATTTACATCCTCTGACAGTGACTCTACCCTCCTTGTCACTGTTGCAGGGCCAAGCAGTATATTATGTATTGCGGTTGTGATGCCATTTTTGTTTTTAAATTCATTAAAAACAGTCTCTGCGGTAATGGCCATTGCTTCCTTGAATAAGTTGCCATCTGTAAAAGGCTTCTTGTGTTTAGCCAAAAGGTGACATACATGAAATGATGCTTTAATAGCAGCCTTATTTTGAGCAGCATGATTTGTGAAAAACGATTGCTGGGCCTTCAACCCCGATTTCAACTCCTCAACTTTCCAGGCACGAATTGCGCTCTTTGGGGGGTAGGTGTCTTTAAATTCCTGGTGGATGGTGTAGTGGTGCTGCTCCAGAATCCCTCTTTTAGTCAGTGCTTGTGTTTGGTGGCACAACATACATACACACTTGTCTTTCACCAAGGTAAATAAAAATTCCCCTTCCCATTCTGGATGGAATTTGTAGGTTTTCACCTTCTTTCGTGGAGCCTCCGCCAGGCTATCAGGGTATCACGAGCGAGTGCTGATTGCGTCGCTTCTGATCAGAGCCAACATTCACCTAATTAATTAGCTTGTTTATTTCGGCTTTTTTTCTTAAAGATGTGCTGTGTGCATCCCGACTACCGCTGCACCCCTGCATGCTTCACAGCCCGGAGGTTGGGGACACTGCCGTATATTGGTGTTTGCGACAGACTGTACTGTTACCTAATCCGATTGGTCACTTTGATGCAGCACAGGCTACGCTGAAAACGCGGTGCATGGCGGGGGAACTACACACATGCGCACTGGGCAGAAAGAACGGAACTAAACCCCCACAACCCAGAAACAATCTCTGTTTACAAACAGCTTTTTAGTGAAAATATTGCTATATTACCATTATCCTAATTAGTATTACTTATTTTTATAATGCTCACGTTACAACAGTATTTATTTTTGATTTTTCTTCGGAATCTACTGGTAAAGTCTCAAAGATCAACCGGTCGATCGCGATTGACGGGTTGGCGACCCCTAGCTTAGAGGGTATTCCTGAGGCCTCATCTAATGAAGCCATTTGGGTAGAACTTAAAGCAGGGGTCCCCAACCTTTTTTGCACTGCAGACCGGTTTAATATCGGCAATATTCTTGCGGACCGGGTGACCCGGGGGGGGGGGGGGGGTGTAGGGTTGCCAACGGACAAGAGTAGCAGTCAAATATGTTGTTTACCCAGAGAAAGACTACAATGACCATGAAGCCTTGCGCGGGCACCAGTGCCCATGTGTGACCTGCCCATGCGTGTACCTACCGATTTTTTTTCCTGCAAATAGTTTTTAGCGATTCTGTTTGGGGGGGGGGGGGGGGTGTTAATCATGACCGGAATATAGGTGATAAGTGGCTAATACACTCAATTTCATTTCTAAAAGGGTTTATCTAACAAATTTAATATTAAACACACAGCGCATATTTTCCTCGCATGAATATAGTGATAAGTCAATTATCAGGGGAGGACAGGGGAGCTTGAAGCAAGTGTTGAACGAACTTCCAGTAGAAGTGGCAGAAGCAGGTTCGATATTATCATTAAAGAAAAATTGGATAGGTATATGGACAGGAAAGGAATGGAGGGTTATGGGCTGAGTGCAGGTCAGTGCGACTAGGTGAGAGTAGCGTTCGGCACAGACTAGAAGGGCTGAGATGGCCAGTTTCCGTGCTGTAATTGTTATATGGTTATATGTCAATAGCATCATAACATTTTAAGTAACGTTTGGATATTAAACACAGAGCACATATTTTCCTCGTATGAACATATAAAATCATTGCAATACACCAATATCGCTGAATCAGTGGGAGCCCTGGGCTTGATTCCCTGCAACAAGACGGTGCCATCGAGGGGTGATGGGAGACAGCGATACTCGAAGGGGGTTCCTTATGTCCAGTGTATTCCGCAATTTAGTTTTCGTTGCATTCATTGCAGAAAACTGCACTTCACAGAAAAATGTTGGAAATGGAAGCAACGTTTTCAGTGCTTTTGTGGCTATCTCAGGCTATCTAGCCTTGACTTTGATCCAGAATACTGGCAGAGATGTTATGTCAAACATACTTTTCAGGCCGCCGTCATTTGCAAGCTCGAGGAGTTGATCTCCTTCCCGCGCTGACATGGATGACGCGCGGGTAATGACCTTGTGTGCGTTTAAATTCAACAGTGGGTGACAGGGTATGAGAAAAGGTGCAGCTGACTCATATCGCCAAATCATATCGTTTCCTCGCGGTCCGGTAGCACATGCTTTGCGGCCTGGTACCGGTCCGCGGCCTGGTGGTTGGGGACCGCTGACTCAAAGGATAGTCACCTTGGTAGAGTTGTATAAAAGACACCTTCAATAGTCAGTGGGAACTTGAGCAGCAAATGTGATGGAAAAATTGCATGTAGTTGAGAACATAGTAGGATTGTGCTAGTGGGAGATTTCAATTTTCGTGGTATTGACTGGAATACCAAGATTGGAATGTTTGTTGTTCAACAAGTCTTTTCATATAATAGAGGAACCTACTCGAGATCAATACGGGATCAAGGTGGGCAAAGTAATGAAAGTGGTAATTGGGGAGAACTTGGGTCCAGTGACTACAATTCTATTAGTTTTTAAAATAGTTATGGAAAAAGATAAAATGGGTCCACAGCTCTTAAAGTTCTGAACTGAAGCAGGGCCAACTTTGAGAACATTGAGCAGGATCCATCTGGAGTCATCGCAGGCAATGGAGCAGATGGCAAGTGGGAGGCGTTCAGAAGGATCATGCCAAGAGTCCAGGGGCAGCATATTCCCTTTAGGGTGAAGGGTAGTTGTACCATGTTCAGAAACCCTACCTGATAAGAGATATCAAGGCACTGATCAGGTACTGAAGTAATGTTGTGTTCAGGCAGCTGGGTACAAATGGATCCCTTGGAAAAATAAAGTTGAAGAACAGGCTCGAAGAATCAGGAGTGCAAAAAGAGGATACAAATTGGATTTGGCAGGCAAGATTAAAGAGAATCAAGAAGTTCTGTTTTTAAACAGTAAAAAGTTGATTTGGGAGAAACTAGGTCCTCAAAAGAGGGGGGGGGGGAAGTGTGTCCAATGAGGGTAAGAAGTGAGATTGGGGATCATCTGCTTATTATGAGGCAAGATGTATTTTGCAAACTTGAAGTTCATTAAGGTGGACAAATCCCTAGGGCCTGACCAAGTGCACCCACAGACCTTGTGGGTGGGTAGGGAAAACATTGCAGAGGCCCATGCAGATATGTTTACTTCATTGTTTGCCACTGGTGAAGTTCGAGGAGACTAATAGGTAGCTAATATTGTTCCATTGCTCAATGAGAGTAACAAAGGACAGGCCAGTGAATCTGACTTCAGTTCTACAGTTACTAGAGGGAATTCTGATGGACAACATCTACCATCGCTTGGATAGCCAAGGCCTTATCAGAAATGGTCAGCATGGTTTTGTTTGTGGAAGATCTTCTCTGATGGATTTGAGATTTCCTGGCAAGACAACTAATATGATAGATGAAAGTAGGGTAGTGGAGGTTATCTGTTTTTTAATGGTCCCATGTGGTAGGCTGATCTGGAAGTTTAGGTTGCATAGGGAGCTAAGAAGGTAAATTCAGAATTAATTCAATGATAAGAAGCAGATGTTTGAAGGTTGTTTTATTCTCCTCCCCTCCCTCCTAAACTGGACTGTGACTAGTGCTTGGACATAGCAGCCTCTCAGGGGCCAACCACAGGTGTTTTTCTTTTTTTTTACAATCACAAAAGAAGTTGGACTTTAAGAGCTTCTAGTACTGCAGGTCTACCACATCAGTAAGCTAATTCTTGGCAGAGGAGTTGGGCTTGGTGCAGACCCTGTTGCTGCCTCCTACAGGAAGGCATCAAACTCACTGGTGTTGGTGACCAAAGGTGGTATGCAGTGTAAAAGTGGGTGATTGTCTTGGAATTTTCCCTTTCATTTGCAAGACTCTGTGGGACGTTGATAGTGTAAGATGCTGCAGGCCCATTTCCTTGTTTGTTGGTGTGACAGTTGTAGTGAAGACCAAGCCTCAAGCCATGGGCTTGCCTGCTGCTGCAGTCCAGCAGGAGACAGCGTAGCATAGTGTCCATGCTCATTTGGGGGCCAGCCTCTCCTGTTGGTGCTGCCCTCTAGTGTTTAATTGGTGGAATGACAAGTTAGACTGTTTGCCTGTGGACCGCCAGGAATTGGACCATCAATTTGCAGGACATGTCATTCAAGAACTTGGGTTATGTGTTTTTTTTGATTGACTGTCTGCTTGCTATCTTGAATGTGCTGTGAGCCTTGTGCTGTGTACGTTCACACCTTGGCCCCAGAAGAATGCTGTTGTACCCTTGTATGGTTGAATGATAACTAAACTTGAACTGAACTTGTGCTTCAGTCAAATAAGTCATTGGTGACTGCACTTGAAGTATTGTGTATAGTTATGGTCACCCTGTTAGAAGAAAGGCATTGTCATGCTAGAGTCTTGCAGAAGAGACTTGCAAAAATGATGCCTGGACTAGAAGATCTAAGTTTTAGGTAGAGGTTGACTACTTGGATCTTTATTCCTTGGAGTGTGGGAGAATGGGCGGTGATCTCAAATTTATAAAATCATGAGATTATGGGTAAAGTGGATGGCCGAGTTTTTCTGTAGGGTTCAAAACAAGTGGGCATAGACCCAAGATGAAGGGGGAAAGATTCTCAAGACATGAGGGGTAACCTTACTCCAGAAGGTAGTATCTAGAATTGGTCAAGGTTGGAACAACTCTAACACTTTAGAAGCACTGGTACGTGGAGAGGTGGGGCTTGGAGGTTATGGAATAAATGTGGGCAACTAGACCAGCAGGGAGGATGCTAAGGTCAGTATGGCTGTCTTGGAACCGCATTACGATTCCAAACTGGGATTATTCTCTTTAAGTCACGATTAGTTGATGGATACGGCAGAAATTTGGAGAAGGGTAAAGAACCAGAAGGCATAGCATGAAGGTAAATGAACAAGGAAAAAGGTGGTGGAGGAAAATCTATGCAGAGTGGCTGGATCTAGAAAGCAATGATAGGAGATTATTGGTTATTTCTATGTGGTACTCAACTGGAAGATGGCCAAGTACATGAAAGGAAACAGTTTTCAGGTGATGGGCAAGCAACTGGATTGCTTTTGGAGTTGATATGAACTCAACAGATCAAATGGAAATGAGCATTTCAAAAGCTCAGCTTATGCAGGATGCTTAATTTAAAAACAGAAAATGATAAACATGAGTCACCCCCTCACCAGCTCACCACAGGTATTCTGATTTATACAATTTGTATTGGAAACTTAAGGATTAACAATCTTTTTGAACCTGCAAATAAATGCATATGATAGCAGTATGGTTAAATTACTGGAGTAACATATTGAAATGTGAAATCAAATTCTCAGTAGCTGCTGGGAACCTGCAGTTTCAATATTTAAAAGTTTATTTTGATGATGATTAGACGGCAGGGAAGAGGAAGACTGTTGTAAAATCCCCATCTGGAATACAAATGTCCAAAGATCTTCCACCCCTACCCAGTGTGGTCGACTCATAACTGCAAACATGCTTAACTGCTTTGTCAGTTCAGGAACAAATAGGTTAAATAATAAATGCCAGCATTGACACTGACAATCACATTGCATGAATGTGAACTCAAAGGCTTCAATTATACAGTAAATTCTAAGCAGCTGAAACAAGGAAAGAATGTTACTTAAGACTTGGAACAAATTTATATTTTAACAGTTTAAAATTTGGGAAAGTTGGTGATTAAGTGTAAAATTATTGAAAGTTTGGGATTTTCAATTACTTTCCTTTGAATCCCTTTCAGGATGTCTTAGCTATGCTGCAAAATTTCAGCTCTAGAAATCAGAAGGCTAAAATTTCTAACCATTGGTGAGTGAATTTAATCTAAAGTAACAATTAACTTTGGGTTCTCTCATTGATATCAGTACCCCACAGACCACTGCAGCTAGAGATCAGGATCCTATGAATCTTACTGGTTCCACTAAAACAATAGCTCAAAGAAATAGCTTCAGGAAAGAAGAAACAAATTTGCAATGAATAATCAGTTCTTTGAAAACAAATAAATGTTTACAATTAGTGGCAACTATTGCACTTTCATTTCAAAACTTGCATTATTTTAACTATAATTGGCAGTTCTAACTAGGAACAAAATACTCTAAGCCAGAAAATCAATTAAAAGATGTATTATAGTTATTCTTAAAATCAATGCAGTTACAATTATTTGCTAAACACAGTAATCTAATACCAAGACAGGATAAAAGTGTACAATATTATACTGGTCACTTAATCTTAATTCTGCTTTCTCCACGCACAATTAACTTGGGGTACATGAGTAATTTCTCTCATTACTGCTCAAAATACCCAACTTTAAATATTCCAGATTAACTTGTAATATTTCCTGCTCATTTTACAGCTTTATTTTGCAAATACCTGCCCTACCACCATTTTAAAGGATGATTTAGAATACAGTTCTGCAATCATCATTGGATCATTTGTTATAATTATAATCACAAAAGTAGGAGACATTGCACTGGTGGACTCAAAGCTTTAAAACTATTGAAGAAAATGTGGTGAAAATATTCTTTAATTGTTTCATAAATAAAATAGGCCAAGTAGTAGAATAACATCTACTACTGACTGAACAGTGGTCCACAATATTTATTACTGTTCAATATCTTTATTCAGTTACCGAAATGTTTATACTTTGAGAAAGTGACCTGGAAATTTGTTTTCAATGTCATTAAAATGCTGTGCAATGGAAAATAGAATTAGAGTACAGATCATTTATTTTACATACTACTGCATGCAAGTCGATCTTCCCTGCATGTTTAATGACTTTCCAGGATTAAGAATAATGTCCAGTAAGTACTTGTATGCATTTGAAATTTGTAGATGGACCACAGGTATTGGAGATGGCAGGGACCCTTGTGGGATGTAGTACTGAACACTCATCATCCAAAGTCTAATGCTCATGACCAGATTTTGAGAAGCAATGTCTACTACATCTGGAATGTTCTACAATCTTAAATACAGGCTTGTACATGCATTGAATGCATTCCCTGTGAAACTGTTAGCTGGCAACACAGTGGTACAACAGGCAGTGATGCTGCCTGACTGCTGCTACCGAGCTTTGGTGCTGTCCATGTGGAGCTTGTTCTCCCTATGACTGAGTTTGCCTCTGGCAAAATGATTAGGGGTGCAGGCTTTTCCTCACCCTTGCCCTTCCCCATTCATGGCACACAATCAAACACACTGGATTCTGATTAATTGGGTTATTGGTTCATCGAGTCGGCTGCTGATCTGGGACAACTCTTAACGAACAAAAATTAAATTGTTAAAATGACTGGGATTCCCTTTGTTCATTTGTGATACTATGCCGCTAAATTCGGGCAGGAGATTTTTGCCGAGCAGTTTCTAACTAGTGTCAGTCTTGTGCATGTTGTGTGACCAGTTTTTAAATGGTGTCAGTTGTGTGTGTTTGGGTTCAAAGAGCAGTGATTTTTGTCACTGATGGTTGGCAAGTAGTAAGGCAATTTGGAACTGTCTTGCTCACTCAGTTTCAAGCATCCCAGGCAGAGATCCCAGAAATGGCCAGGAGTGAAAATGAAATAATTTCACTACTAAGTTAGGAACTACAAGAAATTTGAAGGTATTGACAATCATCTTAAATGTTACAATAAAAATGAAGACTTGTAGGATGAAATTGTCAAAAGCATTGTATGAAGGCAGTCAATTATCTGCATGAGGTGTCTGCTGATTTTGTTAATTTACAGTCAATTTAAATAATTCCTCCATTGATAACAATTAGGAATGATTATAGTTTTGTAGTACTGTAGAGGTATTACCATTCTAATTTGTTCTGCATTTCATTTAAACAATTTGTTATTTAAGCTGCAGTTTTTTTATATCTTCTAACTATTTCTATGGAACTTTGGCTAATTGGGACAAAATGTACTGGTCCTGATGTAGATTTCTATGTTCTACACCATGTTGCAGGCCCTTCGGCCCACAATGTACTACTGACCATGTAACCTACGCTAGAAACTGCCTAGAATTTCCCTACTGCATAGTCCTTTATTTTCTAACCTCCACGTACAGTACCTATCTAAGAGTCTCTTAAAAGACCCTGTTGTATCTGCCTCCACCACTGTCACTGACAGTGCATTCCACACACCACTGTGTAGGGAACTTGCCCCTGACATCCTCTCTGTACCTACTTCCAAGCACCTTAAAATTATGCCCCCTTGTTTTAGCCATTTCAGCCCGGGGGGGAGGGGAGCCTCTGGCTATCCACACAATCAATGCCTCATCTTGCACATCAGGTCACCTCTCATCCTCTGTCACTCCAAGGAGAAAAGTCAGTTCAATCACCTATTCTCATAAGGCACACTCTCTAATCCAGGCAAAATCCTTAAATCTCCTCTGTACTCCCTATAGAAAGCACATCTTTCCTGTAGTGAGCTGACCAGAACTGAACAGTACTCGAAGAGGGGTCTGACCAAGATCTTGTATAGCTGTAACATTACCTCACAGCTCTTGAACTCTATCTTACAGTTGACGAATGCCAATGCACCATGTGCCGCCTTAACCACACAGTCAACCTGCGGAGCAGCCTAGTGTCCTGTGGACACAGACCCGAGATCTCTCTGAACCTCCACAATGCCTAGAGTCTTGCCACTTATACTTTATTCTGTCTTCAAATTTGATCTACCAAAATGAACCACTTCACACTTACCTGAGTTAAACTCCATCTGCCACTTCTCAGATCACTTCTGCATCCTAGTGATGTCCCACTATAACCTCTGACAGCCCTCCAGACTATTCACAACACTCGCAGCCTTTGTCATCAGCAAACTTGCTAACCCACTCTTCTATTTCTTCATCCAGGTCATATTATATATATATATATATAAAAATCACAATACAGATCCCTGGAGAACACCACTGGTGACTGACCTCCATGCAGAATACAAACCCCCTACAACCACCCTATGCCTTCTGTGGGCAAGCCAATTCTCGTTCCACAAAACAAGATGTCCTTGGATCCCATGCTTCCATACTTTCTGAAGGAGCCTTGCCTGGGGGAACCTTATCAAATGCCTTACTGAAATCCATATACACTACATCCACTGCTCTACCTTCATCAATGTGTTTTGTTACATCTTCAAAGAATTCAATCAGGTTTGTAAGGCACAACCTGCCCTTAACAAAACTATGCTGACTATCCCTAATTAGATTATGTCCCTCCAATTGTTCATAAATCCTGCCTCTCAGGATCTTCTCCAACAATTTGCCCACCACTGAAGTAAGACTTGCTGGTCTATATTTTCCTAGGTTATCTCTACTCCCTTTCTTGAACAAGGGAACAGCATTTGCAGCCCTCTAATCCTCAGATAATTCTCCCATTCCTATTGATGCAAAGATCAGCGCCAGAGGCTCAGCAATCTTCTCCCTCACTTCTCACAGTAGCCTGGGGTACATCTCATCTGGTCCCAGCAACTTATCTAACTTGATGTTTTTCAAAGGGTCTAGCATGTCCTCTTAATGTCTATATGCTCAAGCAGTTCACTCTGCTGTAAGTCATCTCCACAATTGCCTAGGTCCCTAACCTTGATGAATACTGAAGCAAAGTATTCATTAAGTACCTCCAATTCCATGCACATGCTTCCACTGTTGCACCTGATTGGTCCTATTCTCACACGGCTCATCTTCTTGCTCTTCACATACTTGCAGAATGCCTTGCAGTTTTCCTTAATCCTGCTCACCAAGGCTGCCTCTAGCTCTCCTAATTTCATTCTTAAACTCCTCCCTGGCAACCTTGTAATTTTCCAGAACTCTCATCAGTACCTAGTTTCTTGAACTTTTCATAAACTTTTCTAAACTAATTTTTCCACATCCTTTGTACACCATGGTTCTTTTACTCTACCACCCTTTCCCTGCCTCAATGTAATGTACCTAGGCAGAACGCCATGCAAATGTTCTCTGAACATTTGCCATATTTCTGCCGTACATTTCCCTGAGAACATCTGCTCCCAATTTGTGCTCCCAAGGCCCTGCCTAATAGCATCATATTTCTCCCTACTAATTGGTGTCCCAATTAACTGAAAGCCACTGTAATCTATCCTAGATTTTACTAAAAATGTCTAATTGTAGCTCTGGGTCATCATGGCTTCCTTCCATAATGACCACGTGCTGTGGAAAATGTCCTTGACAAGACTACTCATTGCCTTTGGCAGAAATGTAACATCCACTCCTGAAGCTGTATCAAACCCCATTAGCTGAGAAGTATTACTTGTTATGTATTTGTCCCTTTAAGTTGCATCTGAGGCTAAATCCCTACAGCTGAGAGATCTTGCAATACATTAACAGACTGAACCAGGACAGCTTTACAGTGAAATCCACCAATTACATTCTGGAAAACCTCACAGTTAAATCCTCCAGACTTTTAAAAGCATTAGTATGACACAATGCTGTTTTAATAGCATTAAAAAGTCATCTCGGAATTTCTCAGCTAGAATCAGTAAGATGGCCACTTACCAAAGTTCAAAAGAATGCAATCAATCAAGGAAGCTGTGTGGTAGAACTAAATATAGCAATTGACTAATTGCAAGTTTAAACAAGGTGCAACAAGGAGATGACAAATTCAAGAGTTAAAACAAGTTACTAATAGCAACATTCCCAAAACAGAAATACTAGTCTCAATAATACGAACAAAAGGAACAAAGCACTAGCAAAATCTTGTCTAAGTCACATTCATGTCTTCATGCAATTTTTAAAAAATCCTCACTGGCAATCTAAACAGCTCAAACAAAATCAATAATATCAGCTACACAATCAAACGAGCCAGAACCTACTTATTTGAGAGAATTAATGTAACTCTAATACTGGAAGTAAATGAAGTCAAAAATTAACCAAACATTCAACCCATGAAAATTTAAGTATTTGAAAGGATTTGAAGAATGTAGGCAAAAGCAGTTTAAAAAACAATCCATAAATGATCTAAACTTGTTCAGTTAAAAAGCATACCGAATTTGAGCTCAGTTGTGAAGTTTTCAAAAGAAACAACATGATTAGTTAAATAGTTTACAAAGGGCTGTCTTCACAATATTCACAGGATTGTCTTCTAGCACTCTCATGGTGGAGAATTAACACCTTGTACACCACATTACACAAGTTTAAGATATTTTGATGTTTATAGCTCGGATGGTACATGAGGTTAAAGGTTCTTTCAATTTGTGCAGCAGCAGGTTATCACTGGCAGAAGTTTACCGATATGTTTATTTAACAGTAATGATACAATGTAATATTGTAGCCACTGCAAATTCTGGTCTAACTTCAGTCACATCCATGCTTGTATTTTTTAAAAACTGATTTTCATCAGATTGACAAGAATGGTTATCTCATAAGGCCAACTTTAAATCCATGCTAATCAATTTGCTTCTGTTTAAAACCTATCAGACATTTGACCATTCAGAATAATGCTTTCCAATGGTTTAAAATTACAGGGATTCAAACCTGAGCCAAGAGTTTCAACAGCTAAGATAGCAGCATCAATACAATGATCCCCTTGGCAGAAACTCCATGTTTTTGGATAATGCTGCAGATACAGACAGGAAATGGGGCTTGATTGGTTAAGTATTTCCTAGTAACAAACACTTGACCACAAAAGGAAATAATCTAATCTTGGATGTTCCACAACAAATATGGTATAACGGTGCTAAATATTTTAGTTTTTAGCAAAAATTAGTTGCACATTTACTTCAAGATCTGCATGGCTGCATTTGCTTCCTTTTCAAAGTTCACTAGACCAAAAATGACAATAACTATTTAATATTTTAGTAATATTGTAAATGAATTGCTTAATCAAGTACTCTTTGCCATGCCTGGACCTGGGAATGACGCATATAATGGGGATAGGGTGTATAATTAAACTTTATTCAGGGTTTCTCTTTATTAGGCCAAAGATTTACAGCTTCTCTGCTTAGTGACATTGGAAGTTTTCCACTCCAAGGGGATAAATTACTTAATCCAGTAATTTCAAAAAGCATTACTAACATACAGGCTTATTCATTCCATTTCCTCTTTGCATTACTACCATCAGGAAAGAGATACAGGAGCCTGAAGACCCCACGCTCAACTTTTTGACAACAGCTTTCTCCCATCTGCCATCAAATTTCAGGACGGTCCATGAACATTATTTTCTTACCTAACTCGCAACTTGCATTGTACTACTAATAATAGGCATCCATTAGTCACATGAGACCATGGATTTGCGCCTTGGAAAGTTTCCAGGGCACAGGCCTGGGCAAGGTCGTATGGAAGACTAGCAGTTGCCCATGCTGCAAGTCTCCCCTCTCCACAACACCAATGTTGTCCAAGGGAAGGGCATTAGGACCCATACAGCTTGGCACCGGTTTCGTCACAGAGCAATGTGTGGTTAAGTGCCTTGCTCAAGGACCCACACACTGCCTCAGCCAAGGCTTGATCTAGCGATCTTCAAATCACTAGACAAATGCCTTAACCACTCGTACTACTACCATAACAAATTTCATGATGTGTGTCAATGATGATAAACCTGTTTCTGCTTACTATATCAGATCTCATTTGTTACTCCTAACTTTAGTTGGCTTTGTATCTATTATTACAAAATTCAACAATGCAGACCTTTAAAGTACAAGAGGTTGCTTAAAGGTTTTAGTTACCTTTTTTTGGTCCTAATCACCTCATTTATTTATTTATTGAGATTACCACAGAATAGGCCTTTCGAGCTGCACCACCCAACAATCTGCTGATTTAACCATAGCCTACTTGCAGGATAATTTACAATGACCAATTTACCTACCAAATGGTACATCTTTGGACTGTGAGGAAACTGGAGCACCCAGAGGAAATCCACATGGTCACAGACCATACAAATTCCTTACAGGCAGTGGTGGGAATTCAATCTGAGTTACTGGTACTGTAAAGCATTGCGCTAACCGCTACACTACCATACCACCCCAATCATTGGGAGTCTGATGCTGGGAGGGGCAAGTTGGTCAGAAGACATATCCCTGGGTCTTGTCAAGTAGCCATTCCCAGGTCCAGGCACGGTACTGACTGTCCCTCATGAGGTTGCATTTGTGTATAGTTGCCCTTAGAGCGGGAGCACAAAGTCAGCTGGTTTGTTGCAAGCCTTAATGGATGTATAGGCACAATATGAGCTGAGCTATTTCTTGGAAACAAGACATTAAGTTTCCTTTGTAGTTTTATAAATAAAAAAATACAAAAAAAAAGTACATAGGCCAAGGATAAAGGCTGTTAAAGAAGATTTTTTTAAAAAACCCTCTGGTTTAGGGCCGGCTGGTGGCACAGATCTCAAATCTCTTACTACCTCTTCTTTCAGTTAGTCCCGATGAAGGGTCTCGGTCCAAAACGTTGACTGTACTACTTCCTATAGATGCTGCCTGGCCTGCTGCATTCCACCAGCATTTTGTGTGTGTTGCTTATTCATGCCTGCTTTGCACAAGCTCTGTATCAAAATGATTTAAACTAGGTTAGCTCATGTCAGCTACATGTCATCACTGCAGGAGTACCTCAAGGCAGTGTCCAAGGCCTAACTGCCCCCATTTCAAAATGACAAATGTAAATACTGGCTGATAATTGCACAATGTTCAATCTCATTTGCTTTTCCTCAGCTTTCCTACACAATGACCTAGATAACATTCACACCTATACTTAGTAGATACCATGAGCCAAAGTATCAGGATTGACAATCTTGAATACAAGAGTCTAACCATCTCCCTTTAATGCTCAATGGAACATCCTAGCAGTAACAACTGATCAAAATTCAATTTATAACAAACACACTGGCTATAAGAGTAGAAGATAAGCTGTGTATTCTGCAGTGAACAACTCACCTCCTGACACCTCAAAACCCCTTCCACTATTTGCAATGCACCAATCAGGAGTGTCATGGAATATTCACTGTTCAGTTGAATAACTGCAATTCCAACAACCGAGGCAGTTCAACACTATCCAAAACAAATTAGCACACACTCCACTGGCATCACATCTACTACTCTAAACATTCAATTCACCAGAACTGTCACATTCTTGACTGAGATGGAAGAAGACTTTGGCTACGTCCACACTACGCTGGATAATTTTGAAAACCAAGCCTTTTCTCTTCGCTTTGACCCTCCGTCCACACTGAACCGGTGTTTTCATCCCCCGAAAACGGAGATTTTCAGAAACGATCTCCAGAGTGAATAAATCTGAAAATGCCGAATATCTGTTGTAGTGTGTACAGGGTAACCGGAGAGATTTAAAAACGCTGTCATGACACCACAACAACAATGCTTTTTCTGCTTCTGCTTGGTACTGCACAAGCTGTTATAACGCGCAGTCGGTGTGAACGGCGTGAGAGTTAAACTGTAAAGTGAGCTTTTTTGACTGTGTAAAAACGCTGTCATGACGTGCTGGAACAGATAGCCGCAGCACGGCATTTCGTTGTTTTCTTGAACACAACCACCTAACAATTTCAGAACAGACGGCAACGAGACTGAAGCCAGGAGGGTTAGAAATGTACTCACCAAATACTGTGACCCATAGCTTACTGAATAAGTAAGTATACTCACTTTACCCTGTTTTCTGCCCTTGCTTGTATGAAGGTGGTTCACCTATTTATGCAAGTACTTCTCTGACAATAGATGTGTAATAGCCTAATGTAACATTGTATGGAAATACAAGATAACACCGATGCAGACGTTTTATACATTTAACAAGGTGCTTTATTAATGCAACAGAGTTGGTCAGTTTTTCAATGTCCGTCGTCAGCTGGGTCATACTGTCCGTGAACTCCCTGTCGGTTGCCTCCATACGCTCCAGTATTTGTTTTTTTTTAGCTTAGTCCTCCTGCGCGAGAGCCAAGAGCAAGTCCTTTTAACTTTTTCTACTCTAACTGGACAAACGCGCACCAAGTCTATCGTTTCCTCTTTGCTTGTTTGCTGTATGTCCTGCGCATGCCCAGTAGGAGGAGATTCGCCCAAATATCCGTCTAATGTGGACGGAGATATTTTGAAAAACGCTTAGTGTGGACGCCTGTCGTTCTTACTCGAAACCGGCGTTTTCAAAATTATCTGGCGTAGTGTGGACGTAGCCTAAGTTGGTGTTATCAAGTCTAGTTGATGCTGAGTGGCCATTATGTTTTAGATTAGTGCTTTAGGCAGACAATTTCAGAGGAAGGTTAAAGGTCAAACACAATGCCAGGAGATGCCCTTTACTGAAAGACACCAGTAAACATAAATGGCTTTTATGACATAGTCACCTATATTAGTGATTACTACTTGTTAACTAATTAATTTAAATTGGCTAAATTCATTTATTTAATTTTGAATTCATCTTTGTAGATTACTACAACTCTTGAACTGCTTCTCCAGTAATTTAACCAGCGCAGCATTATTCCAGTCAAAGTTCAGGCTAACATACTTTCTTAACTATAGAATTTTATACTAAGATTCATTACATCAGGCATAAGTCACCACCTAGCCAGGCTGTTAACACAGACCCAACAGTAGGTAATTAACAAAATTGCCAGAAACCTGCTTGTAACACATAATTATATAAGCCAAATTAAGTTTTAAAATCTTGCATAAGAGATTGAAACAGCCACTCACTAATATTTCAGCATTCTGTAAGATTATGACTAATCTTTTACCTCAGCTCTAATTTCCCATACTAACCTCTTATCCTATGATTTCATTAATATCTAAAATCTACCAACCTAAGCCATTAATTTATCCAATGAATGAACCTTCATGGCATTCTGGAGTAGTAAATTTCAAAGTTCCATTATTCACTAGGTGAAGAATTTTTTTCACATTTTGGTGTTGACTGATCCCTTACTATGAGACCATGGACCCCAAGTAAGATTAAAAGGACTCAATGAAATTACCTTTCGCTCTTCTAAACATGAGGAGTACACACCCATTCTGCTGAGTCTCTTTTCATTGAGAAATCATCTCATTCCAGAAATCCATCTGGTGAACCACCAATATATTCCTTTGATTACAAGTGTATCTATTCTTGGATAAGAAAAGACTTACATGCAGTGTTCCAGGTGCGACCTCACTACAACTCGATGTAATCCCTGTGAAACATTTTACACTTGTCTTCAAAGCTTCTTGCATTAAAGGCCAAGTTATTACTTGTCTTCCTTGTTCCCTTCTGTTGCCACATTAACTTGGTGGTTTGTACAGATTGGAAACCCATGTCCTCCTGAACACAAACACGAGGAAATCCGCAGATGCTGGAAATTCAAGCAACACACACAAAATGCTGGTGGAACGCAGCAGGCCAGGCAGCATCTATAGGAAAAGGTACAGTCGACTTTTCGGGCTGAGACCCTTCGTCAGGACCAACTGAAGCCCTCTTCAGTTCTATTGGCAAGAAGTTTGATTCCTTCTACTTTTTCAGGAGCCTATCTACACATTTTAATACCTGTCTGTACAAAGCCAGTGCTGTACACTTTATTTTAAATCTTTTCCTATCTATCAATTAGTACAAAAGTCCCAGTACCCAGAAGAAGAAGCAAGTTCTCAAGCATGAAATCAACAGGATGAATTACCTCCTGAATAAATGAATTGAAAATTGTAGCTTTGAAATATGCTGAGTCGCCTAATATTGGAACTCCTTAGAGCACTTGCCTTACTGAATGTTGTGTTGTGGTCAGTAGATTAATGTTAAGCTATTTCCTGATGCTTTAGGAACTTACCTCTATGTGGAATCATATAGACAAAGGAGGTGCTGTCTTTAATCACTGTTTGTGACCTTGAAGCATCAAATTACCACTGATTAAAAAAAGAAGAGATGCAGGATTAAATGATGTGTTGTAGCTGCATGATATGGGAGCTGGTAACCACAGCTACAGCTCTTAAAGTCAATGACCTGGAATTTGAGCTTGAGCTCAAAACACTAACACATCAGGAGGTGGGGGGCGGGGGGGAAAGTTACCTGGGCAGGAGGCAGTCACACCTAGATTAACTGCTTCAAATTCATCCGTGGCCAGAGATAAGATGGTATGACTGTAAGTGAGGTAGGTAGGGGGATCCAAAAAGTAGTGCTGGAGAAGCCTAAGCATTTGAGCTTGTCCAACAGGTCTGAAATTCTTGCTCCCTCGGTAAGGTGACAAACGTGAGAAAATCTGCAGATACTGGAAATCCAAAGCAACACACTGAAAATGCTGGAAGAACTCAGCAGGCCAGGCAGTCTGTCTTCTCATCTTTTCTCCCCCAGTCCTGAAGAAGGGTCTTGGCCCGAAACATCAACTGTTTACTCTTTTCCATAGATGCTGCCTGGCCTGCTGAATTCCACCGGCATTTTGTGTGTGTTGTCTAAAGGGTGAGCGCACCAGGGTTCAGGGAGCCATTTAAAAGGTGGGGAAGAGGGAGGAAAAAAGAGAAATGTAGTTGTAATTGGGGATAGTATGATCAGGGAAATGGACGCAATTTGCTTTTGCAATACTCTGGAGTTTCAAAGACTGCTGCCTGCCTGGATTTGGGATACCTCATCTTACCTAAAGTTGTCATAGTCCATGGGGGTACCAAAGATTTAGGCAGAACAAATAAAGAGGTTCTACTAAGAGAATTTGAACAGCCAAGGACTAAATTTTAAAAAAACACAGATCCAAAGAGGTAATGATGTCTGGATTGCTACCCAAGCCACATGCAAATTGGCACAGGATCAATAAGATTAGAGAGTTAAATGCATGACTCAAAGATTCCTGTGGGAGAAAAAGGTCCAAATTTTGTGGGACACTGGCAACTTGCTGATTGTCAGTTATCATTCATGCTCCTCAACTCAGTGAGGGTTATTCAAGTTTGTCTGAGAACACATAATCAAAGCAAACAGGCAGGATTTCTAGTCCAGAGAAGAAAATGTATGAAACAATAAAAAAGTGTTATTCTTTGAAAACATGACTTTAAATACATTCTCAGTTATCCAGTATGGAAGAGTGGCCTAATTTACCCTTGCTGACTATTTCTACTAATCCCACTTGACTGTGTTTGGCCCATATTCATCTAAACCTTTCCTTTCCTTCCCAAGTACCTGTCTCGATATCATCTAAAAAAAAATTGTAATTGTACCTGCCCCTACCACCACCTCTGGAAGTTCATTCCATATACATACCAACCTTTTATGTGGAAAAAGTAGCCTTTCAGATCCACTTCCAATCTTCCCCCTCTCACCTTAAAAGTATGTGAACCTCTGGGGAAATGCCTTCTATAAAAGCTATTTGGAATCAGGTGTTCCAACCAATGAATGCTGAAGGGGGTGAAAAAGAACACAACCTGCAGAAAGCTCTAGAACTTGCTGGAAGTCTCCATTCAAGAAAAACACTGAACAAGAATGGTGTTCATGGAAGGACACTACAGAGGAAACCACTGCTCTCCAAAAACAAATATTGCTGCACGTCTGAAATTTACAAAGGACTACCTGGATGTTCCATAATGCTTCTGTGACAATGTTCTATGGACAGATGAGACAAAAATTGAACTTTTTGGCAGAAAAGCACAACGTTATGATCGGAGGGAAAGGAGCACTGCACACCAACACCAAAACTTCATCCCAACTGTGAAGCATGGTGGAAAGCCTCAGAGCCTGGATAGCTTGCAATTGCTGAGGGAACAATTAATTCAAAATTGTATCAAGACATTTTGCAGAAGAATGTCAGGGTAGCAGTCTGTCATCTGAAGCTTAACGGAAGTTGGATGATGCAACAATGATCAAAACACAAGAATAAATCAATAACTGGATGGTTTAAAAAAAAGAAAATCCATGCTTTGGAATGGCTGTCAGAGTCCAGACCTTAACCTAATTGAGATGCTGTGGCATGACCTGAAGAGGGCTGTTCATGCGAGAGTATCCCAGAAATACTGATGAACTGAAACAGTTTTGTATGGAGAAATGGTCCAAAATTCCTCCTCGCTGCTATGCAAGTCTGATCTACAGCTACAGAATACATTTAGAGGAGGTTATTGCTGCTAAAGGAGGTTCTAAGGTATGTCGCATCCGGAATTTTCTGGTTAGCGGGCGATTTCCTTCCAAGCCGCTCTGACGTATTGGGAAATCATGTACGAGGCAAGTTACAGCAGTGGTTTGCCATTGCCTTCCGCCAGGTGAGTTTTTGTTTTAAACGAGATCACCAGCTCTTAACCCAGCACGGATGGAGGGTTACCAGTTATTAAATACAAGGGTTCACTTACTTTTTTGAACCTACTCTGTGATTGTTTAAATGGTGTACTCAGTATTAATAAGAAGTACAGGTCATTTGTGTGTTATTAGTGTAGGCATTGTGTTTGTCTATTATTGTGACAGATGAATCAGACCACATTTTATGAGTAATTAATGCCAAAAACTAGGTAATTGCAAAGTGTTCAGAAACTTTTTCTTGCAAACTGTGTGTGAGTGAGTGAGAGAGAGAGATATGAAACCTTTAAAACAATAGTTGAAAACCAACTTTTATCAAACTACCACATGAAACAGCTTCCAGCAGACTTCACTTACACTGGTGTCCAAGAACAATGTGGTGACCGGCCTCAATGACTGTCATCCAGTAGCACTTATATCGACAGCAATGAAGTATTTTGAAAGGCTGGTTATGAAACCTATCAACTCCTGCCTAAGGAGTGATTTGGATCTGCTCCAATTTGCCTCCTGGAGCAACAGGTCCACATCAGATGTCATTTATTTCCACTCAACCCTGGAACATTTGGACTGCAAAGGTGCATACATCAGGATGGTCTTCAGTGACTCAAGTTCAGCATTCAGTATCATCCTACCCTCAAAACTGGTCAATAAGCTTCAAGAGCTAAGCCTCAATACCACCTCGTGCAACTGGATTCTCAATTTCCTCACTTCAGACCCCAATCAGTCCAACTTGGCAATAACATCTCCTCCATGATCTCTATCAGCACTGGTGCACCACAATGCTGTGTGCTTAGCCCCCTGATCTATTCACTTTATACTTACGACAGCTCCAATGCCAAATTCAAGTTTGCTGATGACACCACTGTTGCAGGCTGACTCAAAAGTGGCGACAAATCCCTACACAGGAGGGAGACTGAAAATCTGGTTGAGTGGTGCCACAACAACCTCTCACTCAATGTCAGCAAAACCAAAGAGCTGAGTATTGACTACAGGAGGAGAATACCAGAGGTCCATGAGTCAGTCTTCATCAGTGGATCAGAAGTGGAAAAGGTCACCAACTTTAAATTCATCAGCATTATCATTTCAAAAGATTTGTCCAGCATGTGAAGGCCATCACAAAGAAGACAAGCACAGCAGTGCCTTCTACTTAGGAGTTTACAAAGCTCCAGCATAACAGCTTTGACAAACTTCTTTCAATGTGTAGTGGAGAGTGTACTGACTAGCTGCGACACAGCCCAGTACGGAAACACCAATGCCCTAGAAAAGAAAGTCCTACAAAAAGTAGAGCATACAGCCCAGTCCATCATGGTTAAAACCTTCCCCACAACTGAGCACATCTACATGGAGCGCTGTTGCAAGAAAACAGGGTCCATCATCAGGGACCTCCACCACCCAGTTCATGCTCTCCCAGCACTGCTGCAATCAGGAAGAAGGTACAGGAGCCTTGGGAATTCCCACTATCGGGTTCAGGAACAGTTATTACCTCTCAACCATTAGGGTCTTGAATCAGAAGGGATAACTTTACTTGACCTATCGTTGAACTGTTCCCATAACCTATGGACTTGCTTTCAAGGACTCTTCATCTCATGTTCTCTATTTATTGCTTGCTTATTTATTATTACTACTTTCTTTTTGTATGATACAGTTTGCCTTTCACACACTGGTTGAACATCCAACGTGATGCAATCTTTCATTGATTTTAATTTAGTTATTATTCAATTATAGATTTACTGAGTATGAAACATAGACATAGAAACATAGAAAATAGGTGCAGGAGTAGGCCATTCAGCCCTTCGAGCCTGCACCGCCATTTATTATGATCATGGCTGATCATCCAACTCAGAACCCCGCCCCAGCCTTCCCTCCATACCCCCTGATCCCCGTAGCCACAAGGGCCATATCTAACTCCCTCTTAAATATAGCCAATGAACTGGCCTCAACTGTTTCCTGTGGCAGAGAATTCCACAGATTCACCACTCTCTGTGTGAAGAGGTTTTTCCTAATCTCGGTCCTAAAAGGCTTCCCCTTTATCCTCAAACTGTGGCCCCTTGTTCTGGACTTCCCCAACAGCGGGAACAATCTTCCTGCATCTAGCCTGTCCAATCCCTTTAGGATTTTATACGTTTCAATCAGATCCCCCCTCAATCTTCTAAATTCCAACGAGTACAAGCCCAGTTCATCCAGTCTTTCTTCATATGAAAGTCCTGCCATCCCAGGAATCAATCTGGTGAACCTTCTTTGTACTCCCTCTATGGCAAGGATGTCTTTCCTCAGATTAGGGGACCAAAACTGCACACAATACTCCAGGTGTGGTCTCACCAAGGCCTTGTACAACTGCAGTAGTACCTCCCTGCTCCTGTACTCCAATCCTCTCGCTATAAATGCCAGCATACCATTTGCCTTTTTCACCGCCTGCTGTACCTGCATGCCAACTTTCAATGACTGGTGTATAATGACACCCAGGTCTCGTTGCACCTCCCCTTTTCTTAATCGGCCACCATTCAGATAATAATCTGTTTTCCTATTTTTGCCACCAAAGTGGATAACTTCACATTTATCCACATTAAATTGCATCTGCCATGAATTTGCCCACTCACCCAACCTATCCAAGTCACTCCACATCCTCTTAGCATCCTCCTCACAGCTAACACTGCCACCCAGCTTCGTGTCATCCGCAAACTTGGAGATGCTGCATTTAATTCCCTCATCCAAGTCATTAATATATATTGTAAACAACTGGAGTCCCAGCACTGAGCCTTGCGGTACCCCACTAGTCACCGCCTGCCATTCTGAAAAGGTCCCGTTTATTCCCACTCTTTGCTTCCTGTCTGCTAACCAATTCTCCATCCACATCAATACCTTACCCCCAATACCGTGTGCTTTAAGTTTGCACACTAATCTCTTGTGTGGGACCTTGTCAAAAGCCTTTTGAAAATCCAAATATACCACATCCACTGGTTCTCCCCTATTCACTCTACTAGTTACATCCTCAAAAAATTCTATGAGATTCGTCAGACATGATTTTCCTTTCACAAATCCATGCTGACTTTGTCCGATGATTTCGCCGCTTTCCAAATGTGCTGTTACCACATCTTTGATAACTGACTCCAGCAGTTTCCCAACACCGACGTTAGGCTAACCGGTCTATAATTCCCCGGTTTCTCTCTCCCTCCTTTTTTAAAAAGTGGGGTTACATTAGCCACCCTCCAATCCTCAGGAACTAGTCCAGAATCTAACGAGTTTTGAAAAATTATCACTAATGCATCCACTATTTCTTGGGCTACTTCCTTAAGCACTCTAGGATGCAGACCATCTGGCCCTGGGGAATTATCTGCCTTCAATCCCTTCAATTTACCTAACACCACTTCCCTACTAACATGTATTTCGCTCAGTTCCTCCATCTCACTGGACCCTCTGTCCCCTACTATTTCTGGAAGATTATTTATGTCCTCCTTAGTGAAGACAGAACCAAAGTAATTATTCAATTGGTCTGCCATGTCCTTGCTCCCCATAATCAATTCACCTGTTTCTGTCTGTAGGGGACCTACATTTGTCTTTACCAGTCTTTTCCTTTTTACATATCTATAAAAGCTTTTACAGTCAGTTTTTATGTTCCCTGCCAGTTTTCTCTCATAATCTTTTTTTCCCCTTCCTAATTAAGCCCTTTGTCCTCCTCTGCTGAACTCTGAATTTCTCCCAGTCCTCAGGTGAGCCACTTTCTCTGGCTAATTTGTATGCTGCTTCTTTGGAATTGATACTATCCCTAATTTCTCTTGTCAGCCACGGGTGTACTACCTTCCTTGATTTATTCTTTTGCCAAACTGGGATGAACAATTGTTGTAGTTCATCCATGCAACCTTTAAATGCTTGCCATTGCATATCCACCGTCAATCCTTTAAGTGTCATTTGCCAGTCTATCTTAGCTAATTCACGTCTCATACCTTCAAAGTTACCCCTCTTTAAGTTCAGAACCTTTGTTTCTGAATTAACTATGTCACTCTCCATCTTAATGAAGAATTCCACCATATTATGGTCACTCTTACCCAAGGGGCCTCTCACGACAAGATTGCTAATTAACCCTTCCTCATTGCTCAAAACCCATGCCCACAAGAAAATGAATCTCAGGGTTGTACATGGTGACAGATGTGTACTTGGATAATATTTACTTTGAACTTTGAAAATACCATGAAGAAAAACAACTTTAACATAACTTTTACAAATCTTCCCCATCTGAGCAAAAGAGGCAACATTTAAATCTAGACAGAATATTCCTTTCCATAAGAAAATAATAGTCTTGAACTGTTTCCCCGGACTAAGAGTTATGGAAAAGTAATAAACAGAAGGAAAAGCAGAATTAAGAGACATTAGTAAAGACTCTGAGTTAGAGTACTTCCTTGTGCAAACAGAAATCCATTAGTTTATATTGTTCATGTAACATTTCTTAGGTGACTGATTTTGATTTATTCTGCAGCTTCATTCCTTCCCTAGAAATAAGTTCTGAATATATGAGGTATCATACAAATTTTCAGTTTTATTATATGTATGCCTACTTGAGCATCTTTTCTTAGTTGTTTTAATATCACTAACACTATTGCCTTCCCAAACTACTCAAGAACATGTCTGGGAAGAACAACATACAATTTTTAATGTTCATTGAATGAGTCACAGTTACCATAGAGGACAGAAACTACATTACTTGAAATTGAAAAATAAACTAATTCCAGCACTTTGTTGCTTTATCTATTTCCTCAGAACATAGTACTTCTACTGCATTTAGAGTACAACATTGCCTAATTCTTGACAGCTCGGGCATCAGGTGCCAACCAAATTACTGATAAAAGTCAAGTCTTTTTACATTCTTCCAAACCCGACGCATTCTGAAAGTGACAAGGAATTAGAAACACAATAGATTCTGCAGGGGTTGGAAATCCAGAGCAACACAACAAATTGCAAGAGGAACTCAGCAGGTCAGGCAGTATCTATGGAAATTAATAAACAGTCAACGTATCAGAGTGAGGCCCTTCTTCAGGAGTGGAAAGGAAGGGGGAAGATGCCAGAATAAAAAGGTGGGGGGGGAGGGAGGAGGAGGAGGACTAGCTTGAAATTGATGGGTGAAACCAGGTGGGTAGTAAAGGAAAAGAGCTGGAGAACAAGGAACCTGACAGGAGAAGAGTGTGGACCATGGGAGAAAGGGAAGAAGAAGAGGCATCAGGGGGAGGTGATAGGCAGGTGAGGAGAAGAGGCAAGAGGCTAGAGTGGGGAATAGAAAAAGAGGGAAGAGGGAAGGAAAAGAATTACTAGAAGGAGAAATCTATGCTCATGCCATCACTTTGGAGGTTACCTGGGCAGAATGAGCTGCTTCTCCTCCACCCTGAGCTCAGTATCATCACGGCAAAAGAGGCCTTGGACCGACATGTCGGAATAGGAATGAAGATAGTTGGCTACCAGGAAATTCCACTTTTGGCAGGTGGAGCGGAGGTGCTCAAAGTGGTCCCCCAATTTACATTGGATTTCACCCATGTACAGGAGGCTGCATTGGGAGCACCAGGTACAAGTGACCCAGCCCCCCAACAGATTTGCAGGTGATGTTGCCTCACCTGGAAGGTCTGCATGGGGCCCTGAACGGAAATAAGGGAAGAGGTAAATAGGCAGGTGTAGCATTTCTGTCACTTGCAGGTATGTGTGTCAGGAAGGAGATTAGTGAGGAGAAACAACTGGACGAGAGAATCACAATGATCCCTGAGGAAAGTGTTGGGGTGGGGGGGGGGAAGAGGTAAAGATGTGTTTGGTGATAGGATCCTGATGAAATTGTGGAGAATGATGTGTTGGATGTGGAGGTCCATGGGATGGTAGGTGAGGACAAGAGGAACTCTATCCCTGTTAAGGCGGCAGGACGTTGGTGAGATTTTTGAGAAGGAATTAGGCATTTCTACCTGCTCACAGTTCTACAGTAAACCTTCAACAAAACTGAAATCTGAATTTATCCAAGGTATATAGTAAAAGGCACTAATTATTGTTTAAGTATCTGAGATTCAGAACTCTTAAAAATAAGATTGCTTTGGCAGATTTCCTCTATGGAGTCCCAATTTGTTCCACACATCAAACCAAAAATATAGCATGGGCATTCTGGTGAAACAGACCAAAGGAGCCTCCTGGAGTGTTGCCTTTCCCTTAATCCAGTCTGCATGTTTGGTCTATGAGCAAATGAAAACCAAACTGTTTCCTCCCTTCTACTCCCTATGAGAGTTTCAAAGACTGAAACTCATTGATGCTTGTTACTGGACACTGTGGCTTTTTCATTTGGCCTTCGTCAAACAAAAAAAATGCATGAAAGAATCTAATGACGTCAGTAAAAAGTTTTCAACAATTAAGAGACTCCTGGCAAAATAAAAGGCATGAAGAAATGCAAAAGCGGATGGTTTTCACTGAAATAACTTGAAAGACTTTCTGACTGGCATGATTACTGTTGAACATTTCAGTAAAGCACCATGCAATTTAAAAGCAGTTCAGTGACTAATTTAAAAGTAATTTTCCACCTCTACTTCCTTATGGACAAGTACTTTGCCTTGGGTAACTTGATGGGGCATCTTATCTAACTGATCATTCTTCCCACACAATTTTGGTAAGTGAGAATAGAATATAGAAGTGCTCATGTTTGAACAAGTTCTTGCAATTGATGTTACAACAGTTTTGATAAAGGACTGCTAAATTAAATCAGTCGTGGAATGGGTGGCATCACAGAACATAATATAGGAGGAAATGAAAAATTACTGGACCCTGCAAAGCATTAATCTCCAACTCTCATCTCTGTGGACTGGAGTATAAATATAAAATGCCAGATTTCCCCAAATCATTAGGCCATATACCGATCCAAATTATAGCTTTATGAATAAGTTTAATTCTACAGTGATAATAAGGTACAGCCATCAAATGCAATTACACCTGTTCACAGCAACCACTAACAACTAGTTTTACCCTTATTTTCACAAATTCCATTAACCCTTCCAAGTATTGGAACAATGTGCAAAATCCTTTATGGTTCCTTAGCATTTAATTATCATCTAAAGATCCTAGTATTTTCAGTCCAGGTACTACAAAATGAGAGAAGATGTACAGTCCTTCAGCACTATACTAAAAGGCTTGTGCCAGCTTTCATGTTTGCTTTGCTTCTCTCAATACTCGGCTGCTTTTCTTCAGTGCAGTTTATTTTTTTGGGTAGTCTTGTCATTATCTCTTGGTATAAAGGTTTGCTGTTCACAAGCCTGCAAGGAATGCAAGATTACCACGAGACCACTTTAAAATTTACATAATGATTGTCTAAGATTGAATTTTGACCTCTGAAATGTAAACTAATTTTGACAAGGATACTGGTAGGAACAACAACTAGCCACAGTTAATATTCAATAAACTCTATTGAATATATATGAACAAACCTGAGGCAAATAGCCTCTTCCTTTTGACATAAATGAATAGCAGAGGTTAGCCCCTCATGCATTTTGCATGTCTCCAAATCTCTTGTATGAACTATGCAACTTGATAGGGATGTGAATGAAGGAAATATATACCACTTCAAGTAAATGACTATACTTCAGATCAAAAAAGTAATAATTGAGTTAATTGTCATTCACTTGCAAATTTTCCAGTCAGCTGGTATCACTTCAGCTGATTTTATATTCAGTACAGTAATCTATAGTCTTGGCAAGATGGAGTCTTATTTAGCAAAAAAAGCAACAAGTTCAATTTTTACCCTTTTAACTTGACAAGAAATGCAGTAGTAATTTTAAAGGGTACCAAATAGGGTAAAATACATACTGACTTAAATCAATTTTCCTGTCTTTCCTTTCTTGTAGCAGGATTCTAATGATGCAAAATACAAACATTTGTACATAGTATTACTACGTAGATCAGCTGCTGCAGCAACATGATATTCTGCTTTTTGAAAGTGATACAAACAATAGGGGTATTAGTCCAGTGTACAGTGACCTCATTAGATTTCATGAATTTCCAGAAAAGATACACCAGAAAGCAAGAGAGTAGTTTGTAGATTATTTCTTACAAAATATGATTTTAAAAACTATCCTCTGATTACCATGACGGCAAAAACAGCTATAATTTGGCAAGAAGGAGTGGCATATTTCAGGTAAAGCAAGAGTTCAACTCCTTCCAATTTCAAAGTAAGTTTATTATCAAAGTACCTACAGAACTGTGGGTAAGTCTTAGGCAGATATAGCTAGGGTGCCTAGACTTGCACAGTACTGTAGTAATCTTGTGTATTGCATTGTACTGCTGCTGCAAGAAAAAACAAATTTCATCACATATGCAAGTGATGATAAACCTGATTCTGATACGGGTCTCCATGTGGACTGAGAGTGGAAAGAGGGTAGGGAGAGGGGAATCATTGTTGGGAAAGGGGGAGGGAGTGAGAAGCACCAGAGAAACATTCTGTAACGATCAATAAACGAATTGTTCAGAATCAAATTACCTTGTCTGGTGTCTCAGCATTGGGTGTGTCTGCACCCGTGCCACACCATCCCACCCGACATTCCTCTCTCACACCCCTACTGCGGTGTTTCACCCTTGCCATTCCCAGCATCTTTTGCTCTGCCAGATTTACAAACTTGCTTGTTGACAAATAAAGTACTGTGCAAAAGTGTGTGTGTGTGTGTGTGTGTGTGTGTGTGTGTGTGTGTGTGTGTGTGTGTCTGTGTGTGTGTGTGTGTGTGTGTGTGTGTGTCTGTGTGTGTGTGTGTGTGTGTGTGTGTCTGTGTCTGTGTGTGTGTGTGTGTGTGAGATCATCTTGACATTCAATTTCTTGCAGGCATTTACAGGAAAAAGGAAACAATAGAATTTTATGAAAAACTATACATAAACTGAGAAAGACTGACAGACAAATGTGCAAAAGACAAACTGCAAATAAATATAATATTGAGAACATGAGGTGTATAGAGTCCTTGAATGTGAGTCTGTTGTGAAGGTAGTCCTGCTGCCAGTTCAAGGTAATAGCTGTTTTTCAGCTGGTGGTGAGAAACCTAATGAGGCTTCTGTACCTGCTGCAAAATGGTATTAGCAAGAAGAGAGTCTGGAAGACAATTCAGTCTTTCCTCCATCAGCAAGAATACACCATCAATTGCACATCTGTGGCACTGGCCCATTCGATAATGTTCCTATTGGAACCTGTTAACATCAGAAGGAGACTACCAACATTATCAGAAAAATAGAAATGCATGAATTTACATGAAACCTCTGTTTAGAACACAAAACATTTAACAGTCCAGGATAGGAACAGGCCCTTCAGCCCACAATGAAACTAGTCCCGTCTACCTGCCCATGACGAAGATTCTTTCGTTTCTTTCATGTTCATGTATCCATCTAAATGCCTCTGCTTTTCATAACAGCTTTCACCCCGGCAGTGAGTTCCAGCCACCTACCGCTCTGTGTGTAAATAAATTACCCATCAAATCTTCCTTAAAAACTTTCCCCCTTCTCACTTCAAACCAACACTCTGCAGTATTTTAAATTTCTACTCTGGGAAAGAGATTATCTACCCTATCTATACCTCTCATAATTACATAAACTTCCATCAGGTCTCTACCCAGCCTCCAAAATCTCCAGAAAGAACAACCTAAGTTTGTCCAACCTCTCTTTACACAACTAATACTTTTTAATCCTGATAGTACCCTGGTGAACCTTCTCTGTACCCTCTCCAAGGTCTCCACATCCTTCCTGTAATGGCGCGATCAGAACCGAACACAATAACCAAAGCTGTACACAGCTGCAGCTTGACTTTTTGACATACTCAATTGTTTGATTGATGAAAGAAGGTATGTTTTATGCCTCCTTTATCAGTCTATCTACTTGTGTTTGTCACTTTCAGGAAGTTATGAAACTGGATCCTAAAATCCCTCCTTACATCAGTGATCTTATGGAGCCTGCATTTAGTGTGAATGTTTCCTTTACATTTCACCTCCTGAAGTTCCACACATCGGCATGCCAGGATTAAACTTCATCTGCTATTTCTCTGCCCTCATCTGCAAATGATTTATAAACTGTAGAGTCTTTCAGCAAATCACAGACACAAGAGATTCTGCAGTTCTGGAATTTTTTTACTTATACATTTACAGGATGTGGGTGTCACTAGCTAAGCCAGCATTCATTGCCCGTCCCTAGTTGTCCTTGAGAAGGTGGTGATGAGCTGCCTTCTTCCACCGCTGCACACACAATTTTGAGCAATACACACACAATGCTGTATGAACTCAGCAGGCCAAGCAACATCTGTGGAGGCAATAAACAGTCAATGTTTCAGACTGAGATCCTTCATCAGGACTTCATGATTGATGAAAGGGCTCAAGCCCGAAATATCAACCGTTTATTTGCCTTCATAGCTGCTACCTGTCTTGTTGAGTTCCTCCAGCATTCTGTGTTTTGCCATCCACAACTCTACCAACTTTTTAGTGAAGCACCAATAGATCACAAAATGGAAGCAGCACAGAGAAAAAGCATCTTGAAAATTTTCTAACGCTAAGATTCGAGGCGTCTCTATTTTTATAGACTCCTCAGTTACTTTTATACAACATGATATTATCTCTGATCCAAATGGTAGATTTCTACTGGTTAGTGGTCTACTATTTAATAAAAAGGTAGTTTTGGTTAATGTTTATGCTCCCAATATGGACTGTCCGGAATTTTATAAATCATTATTCAATCAGTTCCCGAATTTGAATGAGTTTTCATTGATCTGGGGCGGAGATCTTAATACCTGTTTATCTCCAGCTTTGGACCGTTCAGCTCCTCTATGGACCTTACCTGATAAATCTGCAACTTTGATTAATTCATTCCTCTCTGATTCTGGGTCGACGGACATTTGGCGTTTTTTGCATCCTCAGGAAAAAGATTTTTCTTTTTTTTCACATGTTCACCATTCCTATTCAAGAATTGATTATTTTTTTATTGACTCTCATCTTATTTCTTCAGTGATTAAATGTGATTATGACTCTATAACCATTTCGGATCATGCTCCACTTAAGCTTTCTATTAAAATTCAGGCCAATACACAAGATAATAGACAATGGCGTTTTAATTCGCTGTTGCTTCAGGATTCGGACTTTGTTAAATTTATGAATGAACAGATTGATCTTTTTTTTACAATCAACTATACAGAGGATATTTCTGTGAACATTCTTTGGGATACTTTTAAAGCTTATATCCGTGGTCAGATTATCTCATATTCTGCTGCTTTGAGGAAGAAGCTGAAGCAGGAGGAGTTGGTAATTGTGGACAAGATTAAGGAAATTGATAAGAAATATGTTACAGCTCCCTCTGAGGAGTTATATAAACAAAGAACTGAACTTCAAATGGAACACAGTTTATTACTTTCGTCCTCGATTGTAAACCAATTAAAGAAAACGAAGTGAATTTCATGTACACAGTGACAAAATTGGCAAACTGTTGGCTAACCAATTGAAGTCTAACTATGCTAAATCTCAAATTAATCAGATTTACAATCAAAATGATCGACTGATACTTGATCATGCCGGGATTAATCAAACCTTCTTTGATTTTTATTCTTCCTTATATCAATCAGAATCTCCTCGAGACTCTAAATATATGAATGATTTTTTAGATAACCTAGACTTCCCTGAGATTTCACAGGATATGTCTTCTATGCTAGATACTCTCATTACCACTGATGAGATTAAGAATGTTATTTCCTCTATGAACCTGGGGAAAGCTGCTGGCCCTGATGGGTTTACCGCAGAAGTTTATAAATGTTTTGCACCTTCATTAATCCCTTGGTTCTGTAGAGTTTTCGAAGCTTCATTAAAACTTGGTAAACTTCCCGAATCTTTCAATAGAGCGTCAATCTCTCTAATATTAAAGAAGGATAAAGATCCTGCTCAATGTGCATCTTATAGACCAATATCTTTATTAAATGTTGATTCCAAAATTTTTTCTAAGTTATTAGCAAACAGATTAGAAAAAGTACTTCCTTTTATTATTTCGGAAGACCAAACAGGTTTTATTAAAGGTCGTTACTCTTTTTATAACATTCGCACACTGTTAAATATTGTTTATACCCCCTCACAAAATGTTCCTGAGTGTGTTATCTCTTTAGATGCTGAGAAAGCTTTTGATAGAGTAGAATGGCCTTACTTATTTAAGGTGCTTGAAATGTTTAATTTTAGCCCGGAATTTATATCCTGGATCAAATTGTTATATCATTCTCCTGTGGCCTTGGTCCGTACTAACTCTTTAAGCTCACCTTTTTTCCCTCTTTTTCGAGGTACTCGACTAGGTTGTCCTCTTAGTCCTTTATTATTTGATATTGCATTAGAACCTCTTGCAATTGCCATTCGAGAATCTCCAAATATTACTGGGATAACTCGGGGCTTAAAGTCCCATAAAGTATCACTCTATGCTGATGACTTACTTTTATATATTTCTAATCCTCAAAAATCCATCCCTGCTGTTTTAGAGTTATTAGCACAATTTGGTCTTTTTTCAGGTTATAAATTAAATCTTAGTAAGAGTGAACTTTTCCCGATTAATAAACAACTTCCCTTATATCATAACTTTCCGTTTAAATTGATTAATAATTATTTTTCATATCTTGGGATTAAAATTACTTGTAAACACAAAGATTTATTTAAGATTAACTTTTTACCCTTAATTGACCATATTATTCAACTTTCATCTAAATGGTTTCCATTATATTTAACTTTGATTGGTCGTATTAATGCAGTTAAGATGTGTTTTCTGCCAAAATTTTCATATATATTTCAGGCATTACCGATTTTTGTTCCAAAATCCTTTTTTTGATAAAGTTGACTCAAAAATTTCTTCATTTATTTGGCAAAATAAAAACCCGAGACTGGGTAAAATACATTTACAGAAAGCTAAGAGAGGTGGAGGTTTAGCATTACCTAACTTTAGATTCTATTATTGGGCAATTAATATTCGACATATGAAATTTTGGTTACTTGACCAGGATATACTATCCATTCCCAAATGGGTAGCATTGGAATTACAATCTGTTCAGGGCTATACACTTGGCTCTATTTTAGGTTCCTCTCTTCCTTTTGATTTGAAACGCCTCAAACAGGTATCTAACCCGATAGTTAAATATACCTTTCGTATTTGGTTTCAATTCAGAAAATTTTTTGATCTTAACCAATTTGGGCTAGCGATTCCTATTTTAGGTAACATATTTTTTCCTCCCTCTTTTACGGATCGTGCTTTTCAAATTTGGAAGACTAAGGGTATTTCACGGTTTTTGGATTTATTTTTAGATGGTTCCCTTATGTCTTTTGAACAATTATCTAATAAATATAATTTATCAAGAATACATTTTTTTAGATATCTACAAGTTAGAAATTTCCTAAGTACTATACTTTCTTCCTTTCCAATGCTTCCTCCTACATACATTTTAGATACTATAATTAACCTTAATCCATGTCAGAAAGGTGCAACGGCTATGATTTATAATATTATTATGAAACTTAGGAAAGTTCCATTTGATAAGATTAGGGTAGATTGGGAACAGGAATTGGGTTCTATCATTTCCGTGGATGACTGGGGGCAGATTTTACAATTAGTCAATACTTCCTCTATCTGTGCTAAACATTCCCTAATTCAGGTTAAAGTTGTTCATAGAGCACATATGTCCGAAGATAAATTAGCTCGCTTTTATTCTCATATTAATCCTTTTTGTGATAGATGTCCGGGGCAGATAGCGTCTTTAACTCATATGTTTTGGTCTTGTCCTACTCTGGAAACATTTTGGAGAGACATTTTTAATATTATCTCAAGGGTATTGAATATAGATATCTCTCCTCACCCTATTACTGCTATCTTTGGACTACCTAAAATTTCCAGTAATCTTTCTCCTTCAGCCCGTAGAATGATTGCATTTCTTACTTTAATGGCGAAAAGATGTATCTTACAACACTGGAAAGAGCTTAATGCTCCAACCACCTTTTTTTGGTTTTCTCAGACGATATTATGCTTGAATTTAGAGAAAATTAGAAGTAATCTTTATGATTCCTCACTTAAATTTGAATAGATCTGGAGATCTTTTATTCAATATTTTCATTTAATGTAATTTTTTTTTTCTCTTTTTTGCTCCATATTTATATACCCTTCTTGTTTTTTTTTACTGTTTTTAATGGAGGTCGGGTTTGAGGACGTGATTTTAAGTTCTTTAACTCTACTTGGTTCCAAGTTAGCCCATTGCTTTGCTTTGCTTTTAGTTTAGTTGCACGGTGGGTTTTTTTTTTGGGGGGGGGTTCCTCTATTGATATATATAAATTAGTATACTATTATGTTACCTTAGTATGTTATGTTTAAATTACATTGTTTGTATCACATTTTTTTTCTGTATTAATATCTCCTGTAATTTTATTATATTCTAACAGTGTATTAGTGCCTATATGGCTTACCTTTTTGTATACTTATTCAATAAAAAGATTTAAAAAGAAAAAGAAAGAAAATTCAGCATTGTATTCACACACATTATAAACCCATTTTCCTTTGCTCCTTGACATATGAATACTCAGAGCCATCCCTTTCCAGAGAAAGCTGGGCTATGGAAATTGAGAAATCAATTATGCTTCCCTGCTTATGGTGGTGTTTAAATAACAGCCATTCAGAAGACACAAAACACTGACCCATTTTTGGTTATGATTAAATATAGCATCTTTCAAAATCATCATGTTGCAACCATGCTAAAATGGGGTTCATTTACCAAAAAATTTACAAGTAAAATCTCTGACATATATTTATTTCCGAGTAAAAAGTTAGGAACAATCAATAAGAAATTAATTAGAAACCAGTTACCAAGTTAGTTAATTTAAAATGGTGAATAAGCACTAATGTTCTACTCCTGTAAGATGGTAAAAAAAAGTTTCCTGGTAACAAAAGGAGCAAAATAAGTGATGGATTTTTTTTAAATAGTGAGGCATCAAGTTTTATAAAACACATGAACAACATGCAATCTGACTTTCAGCCAATCAATCTGTGAAAACTTCTGATTTACACAATGTAATTATGTCTAAACTGAAAACAAACAGATGAGTTTTATGCAAATTGCTTAAATCTCATAATGACTTTGCCTCCAGCAAATTGTGGAAACTTGTGTTTGTATAACATTACTCATATTGATGAACATTTTATAATGCTTTAATGCAGAAATTGAATACTGTGGAAGAAGTGGTTTAAAGGGAATTAAACATTTTTTGCAAAAGAAATGCTTCAGAAAACGGGGCAACTGGTAGAGTAGGGTGTTTTAGAGAGAGATGTTCAGAAGGCATTGTTGTAAGTACTCAAAAGCTAGCCATACACAACACAAGATAAGATTTGACCTAGTGTAAGGAGCCCTAGGACAATCCAAGGCAATAGGAATCAAAGCAATCTTCCACTGGATGCAGTATACCTTGCACAGGATAATTGTGTATAGTTGGGATTTCTGAAGGCTAATTCTCTTAGTAAAGGCCAGCAAACCATTTGGCTTTCAAATTGGTTGCTGAAAAATGTAATTAATTCAAATTCTGTCCAGATGGGATTTAAAGCCAAATCTCTAGATGCCTCCAAGCTGCCTTACAGTTCCTAGTGACCAATATTCAATCCTGCCCTCTGATATTTGTGTGGAGTTTACACATTCTCCCTGTGACTGAGAAAGATTTGTTCAGAGTACTCCAATTTCTTCCCACATCCCAAAGATGTGTATGGTTCAAAAATTAATGCATTGCACCACACATTGCCTAGAATATAGATGATTGATAGACTAGTTGATGGGAATGCAGAGAAAATCAACTGGAATTTGTATTGAACTAGTATAAATGAGTACTTGCTGGTCAACATAATCATGGTGGGCTGGAAGGGCTTGTTTCTACCATTTGACTGCAAGTCCAGGAATATCATACATCAACATTTATTGGCATTTCCGTCAATTGAACCCTCACCAAAGACATCCTAGGAATTGCCACTGACGTGAGTTTAACAGTAACTCGCTAGAGGAAGGATATGGAGGCTTTGGAGAAGTTCAGAAGAGGTTCACCCGAATGTTGCCTGGATTTCAAAATTCAAAGTAATATTTATCATCAATGTACATACACGTCTCCATATGTCACCTCTTACCTATCTCCTTGTCTACCTATTGCCTCCTTCTGGTGCTCCGTCCCCCCCACACTTTTCTTTCTTCCACGGCCTTCTGTCCTCTCCTATCACACTCCCCTTCTCCAGCCCTGTATCTCTTTCACCAATCAACTTCCCAGCTCTTGACCTCACCCCTCCCCCTCCCGGTTTCACCTACAGGTTTCCCCTGCCAGCCGAAGGTACAGCGCTCCATGAAACGGTTCATAAGCCGGAATGTCGTAAAGTGAAGAAGCAATTACCATTTATTTATATGGGAAAAATCTGTGAGCATTCGCAGACCCAAAAAATAACCTACCAAATCATGCCAAATAACACATAGAACCTAAAATAACAGCAACATGTAGTAAAAGCAGGAATGATATGATAAATATACAGCCTATATAAAGTAGAAATACTTTTCTACAATCATTGTCGCACTGTTCTCCGTAGCAAAAATCTCACGCAAGCGCTCTCGGCAGAAACGCTCTCTCCAGTAACTTTTAAGCTACGAAGCTGCCAAATCATACCGAATAACACATAAAAATACACAGCCTATATAAAGTAGAAATAATGTATGTACAGTGTAGTATCACTTACTGGAATCAAGAAGACAGCGCTGAGCACACTGATGATGGTGTGTTAGGCTGAGTTGTCGGAGGCTGGGGTGGTGCAGTGGTCCCCACCCTCCGGGCCCCGACTGATACCGATCCGCAATGCATGCAGTAGTGCAGCGGTGGCTGGGACGCACCCAGCACATCTTTAAGGAAAAAGCCGAAATAAACAAGCTAATTAATTAGGTGCCGCCCAGCATGTAAATGTCGGCCCAGATCAGAGGCGACGCAATCGGCAATCACCTCTGATCTGGGCCGACATTTATGTGCCGGGCGGCACCTAATTAATTAGTTTGTTTATTTCGGCTTTTTTTCTTAAAGATGTGTTGGGTGCGTCCCGGCTACCACTGTATTCTCCGCGGCAATGTATTGGTCCGTGGCCCAGAGGTTGGGGTGGTGGGACACTGGGGTGTCATCTCATTGTCGTCTGTTTCCATCAGGGCAGGCAGGTCATCTTCTTCTATGTCTGCCTGCCTTGATGTCGAAGGTCGAGGTTCGAATTCTGCTGTGGCTGATGTGGAAGGCTTGAAAACTGACAGTATGCTTGACTACTTAGCCTCACGCATTTTTCTATCATACAGTTCTTTGTAAGCACTCAAACCATCCTGCAAATATGCCCTAAAGCTACGTACCCTTTCAAAATTAAAGTCGTACTTTTCTGCAATCATTGCAGCGAAAATCTCATGCAGTTGCTTCACGTTCAGTTCCTGGACGACTTCACTTTCGGTCCGTTCACTACTGCATTCGGTTTCGATTGTTATCCTTTCCTCTTCCAATTGCATCAGCTCTTCATCTATCAGTTCTTGGTCATGGGATGCCAAAACTTCTTCAACATCATCTTCGTCAACTTCCACAGGCCAAACTCACTTTGTCTTTACATCGTTCACCACGATCGAAACACTTAATTATGTCTAGTTTTACGCTAAGTGTAACATCCTTACGAGTTCTTTTAGGCTTTTCCAATACCTTAGAACTCATCTTGCTAACGGCTATTCACAAGCACATGTTTAAGCAATGCCGGCTAGAATACAGTTCCAGGGGAGGAACTTGGCTGCTCGGGGTGCACTTTTATCTCGCGCTGCTTTTTTTCTAACAGTGAAAACACCTTCTGTTAGTGAAAACAGGTAACTAATGTAGGTCTTTCGTAACAGCGAGGTTTCGTAAAGTGAACATTTGAAAAGTGGGGGACACCTGTATCACCATATGTTTCTCCCTCCCCCCCCACCCACCTTTTAACTCTACTCCTCATCTTTTTTTCTCTAGTCCTGCTGAAGGGTCTCAGCCCAAGACGTCGACTGTACTCTTTTCCATAGATGCTGCCTGGCCTACTGAGTTCCTCCAGCATTTTGTGTGTTGCTTGGATTTACAGGATCTGCAGATTTTCTCTTGTTTGTTAAAGGATAGAAAGTGTTTTGATTCCCTTAGATAGAAATGTCAAGTACCGGGGGGAGCATAAGTTTACAATTTGGCGGGCAGAGAGTTTTATGTTTGCAAGGCAAATTTCTGTAATATATATTTATGTTTTTAAAAAAAGTACAAGCAGCATTTTAAAAGACAGTGAAACAGATACATGAACAGGCAGAGAATAGAAGGATACAGACCACATACAGGCATCTGAGATTAGTTTGAATTTGCATCTTGATTGGCACAGATGTGATGGGCAGAAGGGCCTGTTCCTGTGCCATACTGTTCAGTTCTAAACACCAATCATATAAATTCCATTGATACAAAGGATTAGGAATTGTGTATTATGCAGCTAATACCTCATCTACCAAGTCTCAATACTTCCAACCAAATACAATGCAAACATTTACAGTATCGTGGAATATTCCCCACTGGAAAGAGCTTCAAATCTAATACTTACCACTAAAAAAGCTCAACAACACTCAAAATAAAGCATCCTAGTTAAATGGAAACACTTCCCTGCTACCATTGTTGTCTTTGATTATGCCATTTGCAGTATGGCACTTACCATGACCTTTTCAACAGCTTCTTAAAAACCTCTAACCTAGACAAGTTCATCATCGCCTCCAAATTGTGTGTGATCATTAGTCCTTCAGTGTCACTGGGTCAAAATCATGGAATCAACAGAATGATAAGCATGACTGTAGTGGTTCATGAAGCTAGCTCAGCTCTACCTACAAGGACAATTTGATATAAACTATAATTGCTGCTCATTCAAGCAACACCCACAATCCAACAAATGACTAATAAAGAAATTATTACACTGCAAGCACATTTCAAGTGCTGTAAGGATGAGACAAGGAACAGAGAACATTTAAAGGCCATGTATGACAGGCCTGAAAGGAACTCCTTTAGAATAAAGAGAGAGATTATAATAACCTATTTTTCCCTGCAGATTAAAAGTCAGAATCCTTCACACTGAAGTAAATTGCTGGAAAAAAATTACCTGGTCTCCTAATCATTGTAAAATTATTTAAATTTGATTTCTCATAGTTATTTGGACTATTGCACAGAATATTTAAAATGACTCTTTTTATTCACCAATATTATCTTTACATTTCATTCCAAATTAAATCTTTGGCTGTTTATGGACCAACTCTCAAGAGTATAAACAAAATTGTATGATCACAATAGTTTTAAGGTCTAGTTAAAACATAGAAGAGTACAGCACAAGAAAAGGTCCTTTGATCCACAGAGTGTACAGAATTAAACTAGTCCCTTCTGTCTGTACACATCCCTCCGTTCCCTGCAAATTAATTTGCCAGCCTAAAGCCTCTTGAACGACATTCTCATATCAGCTACCACTACCACACCTGACAACAGTTTCCAGGCACCCACCCTCTGTGTGTATAAAAACTTGCCCTGCAAATCCCCTTTAAATCTTCCCCCCTCACCTTAAACCTACGCTCTCTAGTATTTGACATTATCTGTCCCTCTGATAATTTTATAAATTTCCGTCCTGTCTTCTGTCAACCTCTGAAGCTCCAGAGAAAACAATCCAAGTTTGTCCAATCTCTCCTTATAGTTGGTAAATCTCTTCTAAACCCTCTCCAAAGCTTCCATAAGACCTAGAGGAGCGACCAGAATGGAACACAATACTCCAAGTGTGGCCTTTTTAAGTTTTATACAACTGCAACATGGCTTTCTGACACCTGTACTCTATGCCCCTAATGATGACTGCAAGCATACATACGACTTCTTTATTATTCTATCTTGCGCTGTCACTTTCATGAAGCTATGGATTTTGACCCCAGGACCCCTCTGTACCACAAATGTAAGGGGAATATATATAAACGCACACTTTCCCCTTACATTTGACTTCCAAAACTGCAAAACCTCACACTTGCCCAGATTAAACCCCATCTGCCATTTCCCCACCCAAACTATAGATCTAGTTCATCACTACGCTGTAACTTATATTATTGCTGTTATAACTTATCTTACTTCTTTCAGTAAGATGGTAGCACGTTCAAACACGGGGGCCTCTCCAGGTGCAACCAAAGGTGAGAATGTCTTTTTTAAAACATCTTTTTTATGCTTGTATAAACACTGCTGGACATTAAAAACTTCAAGTACTGCAAATCTACCCCATCGGTGAGCTGCTCATTAGCGGAGGAGCTAGACTTGGACTGGACTGTGCTGTTACCAGCTGCAGAAATGGGTGTCAGTGCGCGAAGCAGCGTGCAGTCTAACAGCAAGTGATTATCTTGGATATTTTTCTTGTGACCCCTGTTGGATATTGGTAACGTAGAATACTGCAAGTCTGGTTCACTAGTTTATTGGCGAGACCAACGGTGGGGAAACTGCGTAGCCTCGGTTATTGTGCGCCTAGCCCTCAAGCTGCAGTGTCGCCCGTTGCAGTCACCCAGGAGGGGAGATGCTGGAGGTGGTGCGACAGCCATGTTGGTTTGGGATGTCACCTCTCGTTGGTGCTGCACTCCAGAGTTTGCTTGGTGTAAGATAAGATGGATTGCGTCCGTATGCAGATTGTTACAGGCTTGTTCTTGGCAACATTCACTCACCATCAGTCTGCAGGAGATGACATTATTGGTTTCAGGCTGTATACAGTTATTCCCTGAGCTACGAACGTCTGACTTACGGACAACTCGTACTTACCAATGGACTGCCATAAAGCCTATTATATTAAAAATTTGTCGGCTCTAGGAAGGAGAACGCCGTCCGCCATTTTAAGTCCAATCACGTTGCCGTTAACACTGTGTTGAGTGTGTCTCATTTAACCTGTCTCAGTGCGGGTGGACTTTAGGACCCGGGGGAGCTCAGGATCCACCGCCCGCGGCTGCTGCTGAATCTGCAGTGTTCCTGTTCCGTTGACGGATGCAGTAAACGAGTTAAAATTATGGATCAATAATTCCTATCTCATGTTTATTTCACTCTGTGATGAAGAATTTGTTGCGAGTAGGGGTTGATTCAATCGTTTCAAAGTGAGGGCAAATTTACATAATATTAAAGTGCAAGGTGAAGCAGCGAGTGCCAATGTAAGTGCTGCAAGTGATTTTCCTGAAATGTTGAAAAAAATTATTGAGGAGAGAGGTTATTTGTCAGCCCAAATATTTAATGTAGACTTATGCATGAAAGAGGAAAAAAGAGCACCAGGGCATAAGGCATCGAAGGATAGGCTAACCTGTTCCGACTTACGTACAAATCCAAATTAAAGACAGACTTGGAACTTGTTCGTAACCTGGGGACTGCCTGTATATTTTTTGTGTGACTGTATGTTTACTGCTACCATATATGTGCTAATTGTGGCTTGTGGTGTGTATGACTGGTGGTACCATGTTTTGCACGTTGGCCCCGGAGGAACACTGCTTCCCTTGGCTGTTTTCTTGGGTACTTATGTATGGTTGAACAACACTAAACTTGAACATAGATACAAGCTCATCGCAGCAATACATCCACAAAAAGGAGAAACAGTTACTGGCCACATTAATCTGTCTCACCTTATCAGAGAAATTCTTTGTTCTGCTCAACATTTCTTCCTTTCCCAGTTCTGTTGTGATGTAAAGTGTTTCTCTTTCCACAGATACTGCCTGACTTGTTCAGCATTTCCAGCATTTGGTGTTTCAATTTCAGATTTCCAGCATACCCAGGGTTTTTTTTAAATGTTGAGCTATTACTAATTAGGAATAGCCAAAAGCCCTCTAAGCCAATTAAATGGTTCTAACATCAATGATTTAAATGCAAGTATGAGGTCAACTCCGGAGCTCATCAATTCCGAACTTCTGATCAAGATGGCACCTACGTACAACTCCTATGGTCAACATCTTCTGGATAAACCACAAAACCATATATTTCATTTCTGTTATGTCATTTATGCTGGTTTCTCATCTTGAATGCAATTCCGGATCTCTTGGAGCCTGTGATCTGCAGTTTGGAGATCGTTTGGGTGTTTCAGTGCTCTGCAGTCTCCAAGAGGATTCTGGGAGGCAGAGGCGGTGTGCGCGAACCTCATGGCAAGAAGGCTGCAGGACTGGGCGTGAGCTGATCAAAGCTTCCACTGTTCACCAATTAAAGCTATGAGGGAGGTTGAAACATTGAGGCAAATGCAGAAAGTGAGCGCCAGCTGCCTGGTGGGATCGCTCTGCTACCGAGGGGGAAGCCTGCCTTTTGGTCGCTGGTGGGATCGCTCTGCTACTGGAGAGAAAAACTGCTGCTGTGCCCAGAGAATATTACACAGGGTTTCTACATTTTGGATATGGACTTCTGACCATGGACTTTTTCCAGTCTTATAGTTTTTATATTCTGTGTTTTTCCCTTGACCTTTCTCTTTTTTTTGTGTGCAGGGAAGGGGAATTTGCAGGTTGATGTACCTGTTATGTGTTTGTTTTTTTTTGATGCAGGGAGGAGGGATTTGGGGTTGATGATCATGCTGCTGTTCTTTTCTTTCTTGGTTTCATGGAGAAGACTATCTGGAGAATTCCAATCCCAAATTCTGCTCATTGAATCAGTACCAGGTTACAATGAGCTCATTTGGTTAAATGCAGAAGCATAGCTGTAAGGGGCAAGGATGTGTTACTTAATTTCCAATGTTAATTTTGAAGTAAGCAAGAAGCTGTGGGAAAAGGCTACACAATATAATGGAGGAATACAGAATGACAAAGCACAAAATAGCCAATTATGATTTGGCCTTGCACCTTATTATCAGAGAATATCGCTGGCAATTTTCCATATCATACCATACCCATTAACCTTTGCCACATAAATAAACTAATTCATTAATCTCTCCACTGCAAATGTTAATACGATGTTAAGCAACTTATTCTTCAAAACAACATATTAATTGGTTTATAAACTATCTTTATATTATTCAAGTGAAACTTGTAAGCTTTAATAAGATCCTTCATTCTTCTAAGTCCAAGCGAATACAATTTCTGCACACAATCCTTCCTCACAACATGGCATCCTGGAAAACAGCCTGGTGAACCTTCACTGCATTCTCCCTTTGTTGAGTAACTGCTTTCTTGGGTAAGGAGACTACATCTGCATACAACACCCTAATGTAGCCTTACCAAAGTCCCACATAATTGTAGCAAGACATTCTTGCTCCTGTACTCAAATCCTTCTGCTATGAAACCAAATGCCATTTGCTCTCTTAACTGTTTGGGGACATTTTTAAATAGGATAGCATATTTTTGATCTTTTCCAATTTAAAAATAAAATCGTAGCTATTAGTCAGAAAACAGAGACCAAGTCAAACCAGTGCTGACACTCAACCAACTCAGCACATTTGAAAGCACATTATAAAGGTTACAATGCAAAAAGCTGATCCAAGGACCCAGAAAATGTAGGACTCACTGTATGGAAATAAAAAATGCAGATCCTGCAGCATCATGAACTGTGAAAAAGCCACTATTTGGGAATTAATGATCCAACACTAAAAGAGCTTACAGACAAGCTGTATCACCCACGTATACACTTTTAAGAACCACCCATGACATCAACAATGAAGAATGTCCTACTCTTCTCTGCCAACAGTAAGGAATATTAAAATTTGTGTAGAGAACTATTAAAGTAAGCATGTTACACACACTGGATGTGGGAGGATCTTTAGCATTCATTGTTCAGTGTTCATACACTCAGTGGCCACTTTATTAGATACATATGTTCATTAATGCAAATATCTAATCAGCCAATTGTGGCAGCAGCATTAAAACATATAAACATGATCAAGAGGTTAAGTTGTCATCAGACCAAACATCAGAAAGGGGAAGAAATGTTCTAAGACTTTGACTGTGGACTGATGTTTGTGCCAGACAGGGTGGGTGGAGTTCTGAGAAGCTGCTGATCTCCTGGGATTTTCGTGCAACTCAGTCTCTACAGCAGGGTTTCCCAACTGGGGTTCCATTAGAGGTCGCTAGGGGTTCTGTGAGAGATCGTGATTTTAAAAAAAGCATCATTTTTTGTGCAACACGCAATGTTAGTGCTCGTGTTCGTGGGCAGTGACCAAACAGCCCCGTTAGCAACCTCATTAGAAGTCTCTCAGTATGGCAGTGCACAGTAGGACAGTGTTTATTTGCTCGTGTCTATTCTCAGTTTATGACGCGAGATAGGGGAGATCATTGATAATTGGTGAACGCTGTAATGCACGGAGGGGAGGACAGTAGGCTGTTGAGGAGCATGAAGTGCGTTTTCTGAGCATTGAATGGACTCGCACAACTACTTGGGTTGTGACATCAGCTTCACCCTCCCAAATTACGTCACCCAACTTCCCCTTATGCACTGCCAACTGACCGGTGGGAACAAACAAACTCTACCAGTGGAGTAGAAAATTGGAGGAAAATTGTGGCCTAGTCCAGTGTGGTGATTTTTGAAGAGAAGGTGTGCGATGGAAGAGGAGGATTCTAGGCCTATTCTGATACGGTTAATGATGAAGAATTACAATTTTCTGAGTCATTTCACCGCAACAACATACACAAAAAAATCCATCTTTTTCTTTTACAAAACTATAAAAGTTTATTTACACAACTAATAAACAAAGTACAAACATTAAGTATTTACAAGACAGTGAATAAATTCAAATTAAAATATGTTTACTGTTTATAAAAGTCAATCCATGGGGGGGCCCACTGCTCCTGGAAACCCCCCCCCCCCTCAATTGTACCCATTGTGACTGCACTCTCCATCTCCAGGACATATCCTTGGAAGAGGGGCAGGCAGTCGTCCCTAACAGAGCTCTTGACTTTCCACCACCTAGACCGGTGAATGGCCAACTTGGCCAGGCCCAGGAGAAAGCCCACCAGTAGATCCTCCTCCTTCTGTACTGGGTGCCCATATATAAAAGTGCAGGGCTGAAGTGCAACCAGTACCCGAGCAGCAGCCGTTTCAGATACTCAAACAGGGGCTGCAACCTCTCACACTCCATATAAGCGTGGTACACTGACTCCTCCCGGTCATAGAATAGACAGGCGGACAAAGTGTCAGTGAACCTGCTTAAAAACCTGTTGCATGGTACTGTCCTATGCAACACCATCCACCCCAGGTCCACAATGTACTGGGGAAGGACCCCTGTATAAAAAGATTCCCTCTGGGGACCTCCTCCACAGCTAGATGGTAAAACAGACCGCCAAGCCGAGTTGGTTGGCAGACAGTGGTAAGGAAGTGAAAGGTATGCAGGAGCAGCCTGTACAAGAAATGCTTTGGAACACCACAGAAGGGCACAGTGGGCATCCCCACAAGATGGCTCAGATTATGTGGGACCCTCCTGGGGCCTGGGTCCGATAAGCACCTCCAGTCCATCAGGTGGAGTGCAGCTGGAACCCCTCCATTTCACTGAGTCCCCTCGACACCCACTGTGATAGGATAGGGACCAGTCCCCCTCGCAGCTAAAACACTGTCCCCTACTCTCAACAGCTCTCGGTAAAAGCAAGGCAGTGCCCCAAAGTGGTGCAGCTGATGCTGTCTGCTGCCCTCCTGCAGACAGTGTCCCCAGCAGAGATAGTGCATTGCCAGCGCATGCCATCTCGCAGGGTGGCCACTATACAGTTATCCCTGCAGGGTCCTGAAGCAGAGAGCTGCCAGCACACACTCCAATGACTGACCACCCTCTGCAGTCAGAAGACTCAGGACCACAGTAGAGACCCAATGCCTTCTGTTGCCCCAGAAGAAGTCCACTAGCCTCTTCTGGGTCCTGGAGACAATAGCAGTGGGCGGGACTAAAGTAAACAGCCAGTACTATATCTTTACAATGAAAGCTCTTATCAATGGGTTTTACATGGACTGGTGATCCAAGTTGTCCTATTCCATTGTGCCTAGTTTTGTGGCAAACAACTTGGAAATGTAGCAATGGCTTCAGTAAAACTGAAATTCTTCAAAATTGAAAAGACACTGAACTACAAATCACAGCCATATGACATGGGGAAGGGCAGATTATTTTAAACGACTATTATAATCTCAAAACAGATTAAAGCTTTTGAAAATAAAGTGACAGTCAGTTAAAAAATGATCAGGAAGCCAGTTACTTAGTAGCTTTAACATAAGTACACTTGAGAACATTTTAAAAAACTGTGTGAAAACCTGGATAAAGCACAAATCTGCTACATTCAGAAAGTCGGTGGCTTAACTGAGGAAGAGTTCTCAACAGGTTGTTTGAGCTGAAAGGTGAATTGTGGGAGTACTTTCAAGAAAATAGTAGGCCAGATTTTGCTGAGTGCTTTGAACATGAAGAATGGCTGTAGAAACTAGCCTACTTAAGACATTTTTTAAAATCATATGAATCAGTTGAAAAAGCCTCTGCAAGGGCCTGGAGAAAATGTTTTGACTTCCAGTGACAAGATTCTTGGATTTAAAAAGAAACTGAATCTTTGGAAAAATCATGCTGCAAAAGGAAATCTTGAAATATTTCCACTGCTGCTTGGGCTTGTGTGTGAGGAGGATATCAGAAAGTCTTGAGTCTTATTGAAAACCACCTGAAAGAACTGCAGAACAGAATTGAACAGTATTTTTCCTCCCTTTCAACACAAGCAGATGACTAGGTGAGGGACTCTTTCACTGAATCTTTTGCTCAGCCTGAGAATTTGACTTTGAGAGAAGAGGAACAACTTTGTTATCTGCACTCTGATCATGCACTCAAGATGATATTTACTGACCTGCCCCTGGACAAGTTCTGGATTTCTGTGAAAGAAGGGTATCCTGCCATTCATAGGAAAGCAATGAACATTTTGCTGCAGTTTTCAACTTCTTATACATGTGAGCAAGTGTTTTCTTGTTTGCCTTGCCTTGCGCCCTTAACTCCTGGTGGAGTTGTCGGGGTGCCGTCATGTCAAGCTCTGCACCAGTCTGTTCCATCTGTCGCGGTTGTGTTCCAGAGCCTGGGTCACCGCAAATGTTTTCCCTGTCCATTCTTTAGCATTGTCCGTCCATCTTTTCCTCTGTCTACCTCTCCTTCTTTCCCCCTCCACAGTTCCTTGTAGAACGGTCTTTGCAAGGCCACTGGATCTTGTTACGTGGCTGTACCATCTCAGCTTTCTTTTCTTCATCGTTGTGAGAAGGTCTTCATGGGGGCCAATGTGATGCTGGATGGTCTTGCGGACCTGCTCGTTTGTGATGTGGTCCAAGTATAAGATGCCCAAGGTGTTGCGATAGCACCTCATTTCCAGTGCCTGTATCTTCCTCTGTAGCTCTCCTGTGAGGGTCCATGTCTCACATGCGTACACAAAGATGGAGAATACCAATGCATGCAAGGGTCTGCTCTTGTACTTCATGGTGATGTTGCTGTCCCTCCATATTGTCTTGAGTTTGGATAGTGCAGTCATTGTCTGTGCTGTTCTTGCCAGGACTTCTGGTCTTGATCCTTCATCACTGATGATTGCCCCCAGGTATTTGAACTGCTGCACTGTCTCAAGTTTATGTTGGACTGAGATGTCTGTTGTGATGGCACCGTTAGCATTTGCCATGAGCTTGGTTTTCTCGGCACTTATTTCCATTCCAAACTTTGTGGAGGCTCTGTCAAGATGGCTGACCAGGCTGACCAGTTCATCCTCTTTTCCTCCAAGTCCATCAATGTCGTTAGCAAATCTTAGGTTTGTGATGTTCCTCCCTCCGATGCTGACTTGCCCACATGATCTTCAAGGGCACACTCATGATTCGTTCCAGGAAGACATGAAGAGAGTGGGGGAGAGGAGGCAGCCCTGACGGACTCCTACAGAGGTATGGAACCACTCCCCGATGGTGCCCTGAGCGAGCACTGCACTGGTTGCCTTGGTGTAAAGCTGATGGATTGTATGAATCAGCTTCTGCCCCGTGTTGAATTTCTTCATGGTGGCCCATAAGGCATCTCTGTCAAACGTCTTCTTGAAGTCTATGAAGATGTGGTAGAACTCTCTCTGGTGCTGAAGGTGTTTCTCACAGAGGGTGCAGAAGTTGAAAATCTGCTCAGTGGTGCTTCTCAGCAATGATGTCTTCTGCCTGAGGTCTCAGTCTGTTCAAGATGATTCTGAGCATTACCTTGCTTACATGGCCGATCAAACTGATGGTACAGTAATTCTGGCAAAGTTGGAGATTGCCTTTCTTGTTTAACCAGCATCAGGAGCAAGGACAGAAATTATTTCATTTCAGTTGAAAGTGAAATCCGTGTGTGCTTATCTTAAGTTCGACCCAGATTTGAGAAATATATTATGTTTGCCTTAGGAGTTTTTAAAATTTATGAAACAGAAAGAAGAGAAATTTCAAGAAAGGTAAGCTAAGCTTAACTATCTGCTTCCCCCACCCCTCCGAAGAAAGGTCGGCTAAAAATTTATTCTCTACTCAAAACAGCATTGACAATTATTTTTGGATTATTATATCTACAACTTACTCATCATGTTAATGTACTATGAGCTCTAGAAATAATAATATTTATGCAGGGGTCCCTTGAGACCTAAAAATTATTTCAAGGGTTCCTCCAGGGCAAAAAGATTGAGAAAGGCTGCTCTAGAATTTAGAGAGAATGGCGTGACAAACAAAATATTCAGCGAGTGGCAGTTCTGTGGGCAAAAATGCCTGAGTTTGAAAATGACAGAGGTCAGGAAGAACGGCCAGACTGATTCTAGCTGCCAGGAAAACTACAGTAACTCAAATAATCACACGTTACAACAGTGGTGTGCAGAAGAGCATCTCTGAATGTGCAACACATCAAACCTTGAAGTGGATGGGCTACAGCAGAAGACTACTCCAGGTTCTACTCCCGTACCCTAATAAAGTAGCCAATGAGTATATGTGATTAGCAGGATGAGTTATAGCAAGGTTAATAATCCATATGGAACAATCATTAAACTTGCTATAGTCCCACTTTCCTAAAGAAGTGACTATTTTCAATCATATGACTTTTTATTAATCAGGATATGAATATCACTGTAGTAGTTTCAAGCAAACTTATATGATTGCCTCAACCAGTTGAAAAATAATCTGTAAGCATTCTCCATTCAAGTGGTCTGGATATAGTTCCTCTCTCATTAGAGATGACAGTTTGTAGATGTGTTTATGACATACACTGTTGTACCAGATTCAGAAGAGGTAGGTTTGATGCCATGTTCCCCACCTTCTTTCTGTAAATGCTGAATCATACAATCATTCAAGAATGGACAATAATAATGAAGAAAATATGCACTAGACTGCCAGTAAACATTAATACTTTTAATACGCATTTTCTCAAGCAGGTATATTTAATATTGTATTGTGTTGTGTTTGATAAACTCAATACCACCATGCAAATTATGTTCAAAGAGTCATAGGTAATCACAGTACAACTGAATACCTAAGCCAAGACCCCCCTTTTCCATATAATGAATGCAATCATATAAAAACTCTACATGTAAGCATGCAAATCACTTTTGTTTTTAAATTTTTATTTTGCCCTAGATTTAGTTTCCTAATGTTCTGGCCAGAACACATTGAAATAATCCACTCAGTAAGCATCATTTAGTTATTTAAATAAATATAATCATTCTCTCATGTCACAGATAAAAACTTGATCAATAACAATGATTTTAATATACACTCAAAGTCATGGAGAAATACACAACTAAAACAGACTCCTGAGTCCACTCTGTCAACCCGTTATAACCACCTATACTCGTTTACCAATACTCGGCCTATAGCCTTCTGTGTGTCTGTGATTCAAGTACTCAGCTAGAAACTGCTTCGATGTTGCAGTCTCTCCCCACCACCCTCTCAAACAATGCATTCCAAGTTCCAACTACCTCTTGTGTGAAACTAATCTTCCTTATATCCCTCTAGTCTCTTAAAGCTTACTTTAAAGTTGTACCTTTAACAAAGAGATACCTTTGCTAGCAGTAAAATTTTAGTATTGTGTATCTGATTTCTACCTTGCATAATTTTGTACAGTTTCTTTGCTCCAAAGAAAACACACCTAGCTTGTTCAGTCTCTCCTGCCAAATCAAGCACTCTATCCCCAACAACGTCGTGGTGAATCTCCTCTGCACCCTCACCACAGTAATTACAATCTGTGGACACAGGCATCCAAAATGCAGCTAACACGCCAGAAGTAACCTCACCTAGGCTTTATAGATCTGTACCATAACTCCTCGCTATGTCATGACTAACAAAGACTTATATCAGATATGGCTTCTTTACACTCATCAATCAAATACTGTATAAATTTACTTCTATTTCAACCTCCAAATATAAAGCAAACACTTACATATATGACGAAAATTCAGAAGGAATGTGTCTGTAGATTTTGGTTTTTCATGCAAAGTGCCCAAATCTCACATGTTCAAGAAGAAATAAAATCAAACAGCAATTGTCTCTGACATAAAAAATATGTTTATATGTTGTGATCTTCAGGTGAAGCAAGGATAGTCAGCAATGAATATTTAAATAAGGGCATACAGACATCATTTAATCTCCACTTTAAAATCATACATTTACTGCTCACTTTTATTTCCATAATAAATTTTGATGATGAAACTGTTTATATAAACTAATAATACAACATTCAAAACACTGCAGAGCCTCCAATCATACAGCATTATAATGAGATAATGTGGACTGTTTCCCTCATCAGTGAGGCAAAGGGATTTAGAATGCTGCTGCTATCAAAAAGTCTATGCTCAGATTTTAGTATATGCAAGCTTTTTAAAAAATGGATGAAAACAAAAGATTATCTTAGGTTTCTACAAAGGTTCTATGGCTCATATCTCAAAAATCTTCTGGTAGATAATGGGAATTCTTTCAGGAAGTTAATAAACTCTGATCTGAATGGTGAATTAAATATCAAAAACAATTGTTAATTTTTTCCTGATTAGTTAAGTTCTGGATGCTTCTGTTTTTGTAATTGGTTTTATTTCACATTCTGTAAGTTTAACTTCTGTCATATTTCACCCTAACTCTGAGACTTCACATTTACAAGGTTTTTATTTCAATATCATTTTATAGTTTGTCACAACAAAAAATGACCATGAGCTCTCCAATAACACTTATAGGATAACACTTGTGCTTGGAAGAAAAAAAGACAAACTTTATATATAGTTTCCAGTTGTCAATTTGCCTCAGGATGACTTCAGAAACAGATGATTATGAGTTCACGATTGAATCAAAAATTTAATGTTAATAAATTCTGGCCTCTTACCCTGTTGCTTTAGCCCCACTGTTTTTTTAAAACCCATTATCTTTAAAACCTTCTTAAAAGCTGAATATCTGACCAGGTTTCTGACACCATCCTTTCTCAACATCTCCTTTAGTCCAAAATTAATTTTGACAAATATTTGTAAACTGGTTTTGAACGTTCTCCTTCATTCATGTGCGAGATCAATACAAGTTCCTATAAATAGAATGCCTCAATACTGAGACCAGTACAACATTGCTGAATCAATGTTAAACAGACTGTATATGAATTAGATATGTACAGACAATATTCCGAACAGGGCAGGGCAGAATTTGTGACCTACACTGCCCAACTGAGCATCGACAATTAAATAGGTTTATTGTTTATTCAGCTCTTCCACAACTATTGTTGCCCTGCTTTATGTTGGTAACATGTTGTCTTTGTATTACTCAAAGCACTTTAATTCATTTATTGCTCGATGTTCTGGGAGATTTATGACCGGAAGCAACAATATGCCAAATGAAAGCATGTTTTTACTTGGCCTCAGACTACTTCTCTTAAAGACTGAGGCATAAAAACATGAGCACACATACCACCACTGTATTCCTTCACAGCCAATAACAATGAAGTATTTGTAAAGGTGTAGGCAAGAACAACAGAGTTAAAATAAAATCAGATTTTCGCCATCAAAATAAGGCAGCAATCCAGTCATGCTCCTACTGCACTCATTCATTTACTCTATACTGTTTCAATGATTTATTTATATCATAAATATATTACAAGTATTTTGTATAATTAATAATAAGGAACAAAATTTCATTTAACTTGCCAGTAACTAAGGTTCTATGGGAGGCATCCCTCAATGTATTGTGGAAAGTATGAGAAGATAGCTTAACATTAGTCAGTGGTACACCAAAATAAACCGTTGCTAGCCTGAGTATTTTCCCTGACGGCAAGGTACATAACCACAAAGACTACAATTACGTGATTTAATTATATAAAGGCTTGCCACAATTCATTAAATCTTCTTGGAAATATCATGTAATCAATCAAGCAAAGGTTGTCAGACATAGACAAGTAATTACTGTAGGGGAAAAGGAAGAAATATCTTGCATGTTCCTCACACTTATATTGTTACATTTATAAATGGTATTGATAGAGTCAAGGCCCATTCATTATATGCATCAATATAAGTATAGAACATCTTTAAATATTCCAAATATATGATCAAATAAATTTTTAAAAGGTATAAGAAACTGAAATTAGAAAATATGACCAAAAACTGGAAGAAAGAAAAAAAATTTGGAAGAATTTCATAGGTACAGAGATGGAAAATGGAAAGAGGGAATACCAAAAAGCATGACTTGAGTATATATAGGTTCTGCTAACACCAAACTGACAAAGAACAGAGTTGCAGAGACAGCTGGTTTCAGAGGATTTACTAAGCATGGAATAAAGAGATAGAAGAACCTGTAAGTGTAGAGGGAGGATATAAATGTTGTCTTAAATTAGAGGCAAAGAGGTAATCTGAACAGATAACTAAAATTGAGAATTGTGTAGGGCAGGGAAAGTGCACGAACAAAATACATGCAGCTTTATTTTTAAGTGGAGCTTGTCCACAGGAAATCAGGAGACAAGTGCTGGAGTTGGGGGTCAGCAAAAAAATATATATACATAGCAATATACAGAAAACTCAGCAGATCAGGCAGCTTCTATGGAATTGAGTTGATATTTCCAGTGGAGATGCGTCATCATGACTGGAAAGGAAGGGGGAAGCATTAGTCAGTGGTACACCGAAGAGCGGCCAAAAAGTTCTATTCAAAAGGTTCAAAGAAACATCTAAACAAGCCTGATGCATTTTGGAAACAAGTCCTTTGGACTGATGGAGTTGAAATAGAACTTTTTGGTCTCAATGAACAAAGGTATGTTTGGAGAAAAAAGGGTGCAGAATTTCATGAAAAGAACCCCTCTCCAACTGTTAAGCACGGGGGTGGATCGATCATGCTTTGGGCTTGTGTTACAGCCAGTGGCATGGGGAACATTTACTGGTAGAGGGAAGAATGAATTCAATTAAATACCAGCAAATTCTGGAAGCAAACATCACACCGTCTGTAAAAAAGCGGAAGATTAAAAGAGGATGGCTTCTACAACAGGATAATGATCCTAAACACACCTCAAAATCCACAATGGACTACCTCAAGAGGCGCAAGCTGAAGGTTTTGCCATGGCCCTCACAGTTCCCCCGACCTAAACATCATCGAGAATCTCTGGATAGACCTCAAAAGAGCAGTGCATGCAAGACGGCCCAAGAATCTCACAGAACTTTTGCAAGGAAGAATAGACGAAAATTCCCCAAACAAAAATTGAAAGACTCTTAGCTGGTAACAAAAAGCGTTTACAAGCTGTGATACTTGCCAAAGGGGGGTGTTACTAAGTACTGCCATGCAGGGTGCCCAAACTTTTGCTTCGGGCCCTTTTCCTTTTTTGTTATTTTGAAACTGTAAAAGATGGAAATACAAAGTTTTCTTGCTTAAAATATTAAAAATGTGTCATCTTTAACGTTATGCCTTTTGGAAATCAGTTCATCTTTTACTCGCTTAGCTATTCACAGTCACACAAATTTTGACCAGGGGTGCCCAAACTTTTGCATGCCACTGTATGTATGTAATGTCCAGGTTGAGGTTTCTACTGCTTTGCTGTGAGGTATTTTATTTTAGCAGTTTTTGGTAAAAGCAGTGTGTCCTGCTGGTAAGAGTGTTTTGGCTACAGCTAAAGATAAGGAGCCATGTTGTCCAACTTAGGAATGCTGTGTTAGCCAATCAGGAGTGAGATAGCATACAAAATTCTTAAGAGCCAGGCGGGAAGAATTTTCTGATGGACAGTAACCTGGCTTGTGTTCTTTTGGCGCGAGGTGCAGTGAGAAGAGCACCAGGGAGACACCTGGAGGATCCCATCTTAAGGGGAGACGCTATTGCAAGGAGTGCTTCATGAGGCAGAGGATTCCAAAAAGGGAAGTTCTACCTGTGGTTGGTGAGCAGAATTCAGCACTGTGAGTAAAGTTACTCACAGCTACTAGAGAAATGAGCTCCAATGTTTATGTGCACATTTAGTCTGGTTTAACTGTAATGGGCTCTTTTCTTTTTCTTTCTCTGTTAACTGTTTGATAAAGTTGAAAATTGGTAAATATACTTTCTTTATAATTTAATCCTGGTCTATGATCTGTCATTTCTGGGCTACCGATAACTGTGTATGGGCAGCAATTACACAGCATTCGCTCAAATCGAGGTTCCTTTAATTGGAACATCCCGATGTTCCTGTCTGGTTGAACCCCAAATCATACCAAACCTAGACATATATTGCTTATGAAAGGTGGCCTTCACACTGCTGAGTCACGTGGCTGTCAGCAGAGTCAGCTAATGAGCCAAGCTGGTGTACAAACCCCAGTGAGAGGGTTGCATGTATATACACATTGCATTCGTAATGAAGACAGAGACAATCAATTTTAGAGGCAAGAAGTGCAAGTGGCAGGAAGATGGTGTGGGATTTAAAGTTTAGTTTCAAGTCAAACAGGGCGATGGGCCCCCAATGATGATCTGGTCCATTCCCGAAGAGTGGCCACACAGAGGAAAGGTTGTGACTTGCTCATCATCTGCTAAACCTAGGATCTGCAACACTAAACCATTTTTGAAAATTTCTAGGTTCAAGGGCTTTGGTGAAAACTCCATGTCACTATAGCCAGAAGGGGTCTTGTTCTAGAGCTAATAATACATACTTGATACTCCAGTTGGGTATGTGCATTCAAATCTGCACGTGGGCTTTTGCCCACTTACAGCCTATCATACAAAGTATGTACCTCAGGGTGAGCAAAGCACTTGTATTTTGAGGTATACACTAAACAATGATCTGACAGTGCAGAGTCAAAGTCAAGGGATCAAGTAATATATACCTGGAGATTATTGCCATAAACGTGTAAGCTAACCTTGTGCTATGGATAAAGCTTTTAAACACCAGTACATAGTTGAGCAAAGGTAAAGTATGAAGGATGGATCCTTAGCATTGCTTTGTGACACAGGTTGGGAGTAAGAAAGGGAAGGAAGGTTATTGTTACATTGTCAGGAATGCACTATTTCAGTTTCCACTGGGGTGCAGGCAGACAATGAACATTAGTAGCTACAGACATTAGAAATGCAGATTTAACACACAGCAGTTTACAAGGTTGCTTAGGTTTGTGCTACATTGGGCATACTCCACTACTCAAACAAAATCCTACCTAGTTCAAAACTGCTTTAAAAATATAATCACACTTGAACCAGATTCAACACCAAGTGAATCCTTCTGCAAATCACCTCTTCATACTGACTTTGCTGCAACAAATTAGGTATTAAATAGCAAAACCTCAAAATCATGCAATAAGATATTTATACAATTTAAGTTAATTACTAGATGTGCAAATATAATAAAGTTGCCTCTTGCTCTATTCCTTACAATAAGAATTACAGATTTTTTTAAAAGATTGTTTCTGTTAATTACAATACAATATGATCCTGCTTGACTTTGTTTAAAATAAATGGGTACTAAAACACCCAGTTCAAAGGCATATACTTTGGATTCTGGCTAATTGGGCCATTGGTTAATCAGGGCTTATTTGGACAACTCTTAAAGAAAAACAACCAATTGAGAAAAAAGCCCTTCATTTGGTTGGAACACTGCCGCTTAATTGGGAAGAATTTGAAGGTATCGACAATCATCTTGAATGTTATAATGAAAATGTTGACTTGGAAAATGTAATCGTCAAAATCATTGTATGATTTCAAAGATTCAAGATTCAACATACATTTATTATCAAAGAATGTATAAATTATACAACTTTGAGATTTGTTTGCTTACAGGTAGCCACAAAGCAAGAAACCCGTAAGAACCCAATTAAAGAAAAAAAAAATAGAAGACCAATACCCAATGAGCAAGAGAAAGGTAAAAAAAATCACAAATCATGTAAACAATTGAAGCAAACCAGACTGAGTCCTCAGATCCAAACCCCAGAGCAGCCTGGACTAGGCCCAAAGTCTCACTTATTAGTTCATCATATTAGCAGGCACAGAGCACAGCAGCCAGGGCAGTCTTCATAGTCTCAGCACCATGGGGAGAGAGGAGTGACCATCGTGGAGAATGATCAAAATCGGCTCTCGCCTCAGATCCCGACACCCTACCTTTTCAGCCCATTAGAGCCAGCGTTTAAATTGAACAAACAATGGAACAGTAAAAGGCTTTGGCCTCCTGGAAAGAGAAGTGAACATTGCAGAGAGCTAGCGAAATCAGCTCTCACCTCCAACCTGGGCCGGGGTTTAAACTATGTAAACTGTGAACTGTACCTTGCACTAGGACCCGGCTACTGCAGTGGGCTTGGGGCCTAGACCATGCCGCCCAGCAACTGGCTCCAGTCCCAGATTTCGCTGCCCAGCCCGAAGCTACTCTCAAGTCCTCAAAATCAGCTCGACGCCCAGAGCACTGGGCCAATTGTATGAGCATTGGAATTCCACTGACCGAACTTCTCCTCTCCACACCCAAAGTGGCCTAACCACACAACGGGCCAGTTTTATGAGCACTGGAATTCCACTGACTGAACTTCTCCTCTCCGCACCCAAAGTGGCCCAACCACACTCCAGGCCAATTGTACTTGCATTGGAACTCCTCTGCCCCGGCCTCGATCTCTCCACTCCAAATGGCCCACTCCATCTGCATCAATTCTGCAATATACTATCCCAGCTCATCCCCTGAACTCGCCTCATTATCCTTTGCCCCTTCACTGTTTACAGCGATAATTTAACACAATTTACCTCAGAAAATGTGTTTTTAGTGATGTTTTTAGTCAGATTTCTTAAATTTCTTAAACCACCAGTAAGCTGCCGCATGCATTTGGTAGCGCCATCTTAATCAGAAGTCCATTATCTACAACAGGCGTCTGTGCTGATTTTGTTCTTTACAGTCAATCAGAAGAACACTGCAGTGGATGAATTCCTCCATTGATAACTATTAAGATCTAATAGTTTTATATTATTGATAGTGTTCTAATTTTCTCTGTTTTTCATTTAAATACATATCTTGCTGCTCAGTTAAATGTAGTTTGTCTTTTTTTTTAAATAACTTTTAAAATATTTCCATAAAACTTCATCTAATTAGGGCAGCCCTCGTCTAGCTGGACCAAAATGTACTGGTCCCAATGTGTCCCAATTAAACAGAATCCACTGTACTTAATAGTATACATATGAATAAGTCTTGAGCAAGGCAGTCGTATTTAGAGTGCGTATAGTTAAACATCTTCCTTCCTTTGGCCTAGTATTAAAATATAACTTAAAAGAGAAGGAATAAAATCAAAATTCCTGATTTGAGGGATTGCAACTGAGGTAGGGTTGAGAAAGTGGTAGGGGTTACAGTAACGGTGAAATAAACAATTATAGGCATGAGGAGGGATGATGTGAGAAAGGAATATTAAATTAGTTAAAATGAAGAACAAATTATGAGCAAGCATATACAATATTGGAGTGCATTACAGAGTCACAAATAATCAGGGAAAGAGTGAGACAGAAACACACTAATCAGGGAAGATTTCAACCACCTGCTTATTTCAATGTAATTGGCGGAAAAGGTAATAAAATGAACAGAATACTTAAAATATATTCAGGAGAACCTTTTCATTAAATATGTAACAAGGCCATCAACAAATCAAGGTCTTTGACCTGAAATATTAACTATTTCTCTTTCTAGATTATGCCAAAGTGTGTTCCCCGAATTTCGTTATTTCCAACAAAAAGAGGGCAGTTCTGTAATTTTAGCCACAGAAGGAGAATGCTAAGTAATCAGTAAATCAATTGGAATCAACTTAATTCAGAGAAATGCAAAATAGGCTAGGCATCACATTCACAATCTGGAAAAGGTTTAATTTTACTACAAGATGTAATTGTGCAAATATGGATACTACTTCTTCTTCTTGGATACTAACAACTACTTTAAACTAATCACTGCCAGAATATTGGTGGCATTCAAGAGGATTAATATTCACAGCAAATATGTTACCACAAAAAAGGTGGAAGCCTTAAATCTAGATCCCATTGAGGCCTGGCAAGCTAAAAACAGGAAAGTACATGTCAGCTCAATATTGCCAAATAAATTTTATAAAGGGAAGGTATATATTAATAGCTACACACACAAATGCTAGAGGAACTCAGCAGGTCAGGTCCAATCTACGGAAAGGAATAAAGTCAAAATTTTGGGCCAAGACCCTTCAACGTATTAATTGTATGTATTAATGTTGGCAAATAGAGTGAAGGAAAAGCCCATGGACCATTCATAACTAAATTAAGATCAACCGAGTGAAGGAGAAGACCTTTCCGGAGATCAAAAATGTGTGTCTAAGTGGAAGATGCAAGTAAGATTCTCCTTCTTCAGAAAAATAGGGTGTTGTACTTCACGACAACAGTACAATGCAATACACCATAAATATAGAAAAAAACTGAATTACAGCAAGTATATACATGTGTATATTAAACAGTTGAATTAAAATAAGTAGTGCAAAAACAGAAATAAATTTTTAAAAAAGTAATGAGGTAGTGTTCATGGGTTCAATGTCCATTTAGAAATCAGATGGTAGAGGGGAAAAAGCTGTTCTGAATCACTGAATGTGTGCCTTCAGGCTTCTGTATGGCGGTAACAATGAGAAGAGGGGCATGTCCTGGGTGATGGGGGTCCTTAATGATGGATGCCGCCTTTCTGAGGCACCGCTCCTTGAAGATGTTTTGGATACCACAGAGGCTATTGACCATGATGGAACTGACTAGTTTTTACAACTTTCCGCAACTTACTTCGATTCTGTGCAGTAGACCCCACCCCCCACCATACCAGACAGTGATCCAGCTTATCAGAATGCTCTCCATGGTACATCCGCAGTAGTTTTTGAGTGTTTTAAGTGACAACCTAAATGTCTTCAAATTCCTAATGAAATATAGCCACTGTCTTGCCTTCTTTATAGCTGCATCAGTATGTTGTGACCAGGTGAGGTCCTCAGAGATATTAATACTCAGGAACTTGAAATTGCTCACTCGCGCCACTTCTGGTCCCTCTATTAGGATTGGTTTGTGATTCCTCATCCTACCCTTCCTGAAGTCCACAATCAGCTCTTTTGATCTTACTAACATCCACTCAAGTAGCTGGTATATCTCACTCCTGTACGCCATCTCATCACCATCTGATATTCTGCCAAAAAATGGCTGTATCATCGGCAAGTTTATAGACGGCATTTGAGCTATGCCCAACTACACAGTCATGGGTGTAGAGAGATTAGAGCAGTGGGCTAAGCACACATTCCTGCGGTGCTCCAATGTTAATTGTCAGTGAGGTGATGTTATTTCCAATCCGCACAAATTGTGGTCTTCTGGTTCGGAGGTTGAGGATCCAGTTACAGAGGGAGATACAGAGGTCCAGGTTCTGTAGCTTCTTGATTGGGACTGTCAGAATGATGGTATTAAATACTGAGCTATAGTCAAAGAACAGCATCCTGACATAGATATTTGTATTGTCCAGGTGATCTAAAGCCATTGAGAATGCATCTGCCACAGACCTACTGTGGCAATAGGCATTCTACAGTGGGTCCAGGTACTTACTGAGAAAGGAGTTGATTATAGCCAAGCGTGACCTCTCAAGGCCGTAGATGTGAGTACTATAGTCGTTAAGGCAGCTTACACTGCACTTCTTGCGCACTGGAATAATTGTTGCCCTTTTGAAGTAGGTATACATACAACAATATACATGTAATAAGAGGGTCTTCCTATCCCTAATAATTATCCTTAAAATCTGCACAAAGCGAAAGGTTATGGTCGACAGGCATTTTAGTGTGAGGAATGTTGTTTTGATTGGGCATCACCAGGTATCAGCCCTCAGCTTTTGTGTTATATATCAGTCATTTACACTTCACTGAAGAGAACAATTAAGTTTCCAAATGCTGCAAAACATAGACAGTAGTTGAAAGCAAGCTTGGAAAGTTACTGACTGCGCTAAATCATGGATGAACTGATCAGATGGGTGAAAATTGCCAACAAGATTTCAATCTGGAGAAGTGAGGTAATGAATATAGAGAAGACAACCAAGGTAAAGGAATATATAACAGAAGTGTACCAAGATATGGAGAGAAACAGTGAGATCTGGGACAGCTTGTCCACAGGTACTGGAAAGTAGCAGGACTGTGAATGAAGGAGCTTCATGTAAGGAGGTTGTTTCAAATACTAAAACAGAAAATGCTGGATACACTCAGCCAATCAAGTGGAGAGAGAAACAGGGATAATATTTTGGGTCGACATGAGAAAGATGAGAAGATACGTATGTTTTAAATTGCAGAAAAGCAGCAAGGAATGGAAAAAAGAAAAATACTATGGAACTTTGAGACTACAAGAACAAAGCTTACCCAACAGATACCACCACAGAGAGGATAGCAAAAGCTTATTTGTCATGATTGGATAGTCTGGAGAAAATGGAGAGAGAGAGAGAGAGAGAGAGACAAATGTAGACAGAGAGAAAAGGTAGTAACTATGAAATACAGAACACTGGAGTTGCTCAGACTCTGAAATAAAAGTATTCAACATGTCAGACAGTATCTGTGGTGAAAGTAAACCCAAATTAAGGTTACAGATTGATGACTTCATTAGAAATGTCACTAAAGATCCATTGTCTCTATTCTTTTAAATTTTCCCCAAAATGTAGCTTAACTTCCTGAGTGTTTCGAAAATTTTCTTTTTTCAAGATTCATGACTGTTTAATGTCATTTCCAGTACACAAGTGTAAAGGAGAATGAAATAATTGTGACTCTGGATCCGATGTAGTACAAAAACATATTAAGATAAAGAACACAATAACCACATAAGGTAGCATATATATAGATTGACATTAAGTAATCTGGTTCGAGTGGCCTTTCATAAGGTGACTGACTAGAAATATTGATGTAGTGGTGGTGGAGGTGTGGTGAGGTGAGTTAGTGGGTGAAGGTGTTGATTAACCTTACTGCTTGGGGAAAGTAACTGCTTTTGAGTCTGGTGGTCCTGGCATAGATGCTACATAGCCTCCACCCTGGTAGGTATATGAGCAGGTCAGCCCATGAGCAGATTTTTATTTCAGATATGGAGCATTTGCAATATTTTGATTTCAAAGAATGTTACTAAACACAGAATTAAGATCTAGAATGCATTATCCAAAACAACAGTAGTCAGAAACTTCATGATATTTATTAAGTACCTGAATGGACACTTCATGTGAAATAACCTAAAAGGCCATAACTTAAGAAATGAAAGCAAGAATAGCACAGATGCCACTTCTGTACACAGGAACTCTGAGACTAATGCCCAACTCCTCGACTGTATAATTCAAGGTTAAACACAATGAATTCTTTTCCTTATTACTTCCATTTCCTTGCACATCTACTCAGTTTGCTGCATAATTTTAGTTTTCCATAGAATGTTCGAACATTCCTTCAAATTCAGCAAGTCAGTTATCAAAGTCCTATTTCTCTTTCTCCACAAAACTGCCAGTTTGCCAATCCTCCCTATGTTGTTGAAAACCAATACATGCTTCAATACTCATGTGTCTACTCCCTGGAATGCTCATATGGGCTCTCTCGTTTTTAATAAATATCAATTATTCCAGAACACTTATGGCCCACGTTACCTCTCCTCTCCAGTCCCGTACATTTATCTGCCCCTTTCTTGCCAAGTTCTTAATTCACTACAGCTGTATGTTTCACATTACATGCTTCTTGCCCTTTGACTGAATATTACTTCCCACTCCTTTGCTGGAGCCAAAACTTCCAACCATTGTTTTTGTATTGTGTTTTGGAACTTCATTCCGTTTCTCTTGCTTTAAAATCATTTCTTTCAACTTTCTACTCTAGCTCTTATTTATAGCTCTGTTCATTATTGTCTGTAGAAAACTCAGGATGTTTTTCCTATATTAAGAGGAACCATATGGATCCTACTGTTCAGTTTTAAGATTAAAATCTAAAATGGATCCTATTTTTATCTAAGAGGGGGTTTTATGGCACTCCCTAAAAGATCCCTTTAGATATTTCAATGTTAAAAAATAAATGGAAAAATTTACAAAATAGTGATTCTTCTTTATATACTGAATAAAAGGGAACTTGTATAATGATCACAAATCAAAGAACTTCAAGCTATGGCAATAATAACAAGACAAGGATATTTTTGACGATGGATTATCATTGAAGACTTGCAGGTGAACATTCAACACAAATTTTCTAAACAGGAAAGATAAATAAACTTAAAAACAAACAATATGCAAAGCTATTGAGCAAATGCAAGGAAGTGAGACAAGTTGGAAAGCTCCTAGAAGCCAGTAGTTTTGTGCTACAGGATTCTCATTTCACTCTCTAATTTGTCCTGAGTGAAGTCATCTCAATAGGTATGATGTTTCAGGCACAGTACCTACCCTCAACATATGGAAAAATATGGAACAGGAAGTCGGGGGGAAGGTGAAAAGAAAATTACTACTGTTTTTTTCATAGTGAATGAAAGCCAGACCCTGTTTCAAGAAATCAAAAGATGCAATGAGGCTCAGCATGATAATTCTTACACTCACTTACCACAGTCACTTACCACTGAGATTCACATGTGAACGGTAGTCACAGGGGCAAGGCATCAAGTGAATGTTGGTTATGATACCAGCAGCAAAAACTTTTGTCAGGGGATGGAAAGAACGCTTTACATAACAATTTAAGAATGACTCAATAATTGGTGTTTCAAAATTCTTTTGAATGAAGAATTACTAAACTCCTTATCATGCCTGAACCAACTGCAACATTGATCTCAAGATATATCTGACAACTGTGCTTGTTTAGAAACTCTCTACCAATAAGAATATTCACAGACATTGCTTTCACCACTTTCAGGAAATTTCAAAACAAAAATCACCTTATCTATTTCATACAGGCACACCTAAATTTTAAACATGATTTCTAGTTTCATGTTAATCTACAAAAGGAAATATCTTTTTCATATCTACTATATCCAGACCATTCATGATCTTTTGTTTCCATCAAGTCACTGCTTATTCTTCTAAATTCCAACAGATTCATAACAAGCATCTCCAACTTTTTCCTCATAAATGCACCTTATTTCATAGAGGTAACAGTCTAGTGAACCTTCTTTGAGCTATTTCAAATGTATCTACATCATTCCTCAATTAAGGACATGAAACGTTATCACACCATTGATCTATAGCAGTGAAGCACAGTCTCTTTATTTCTGTATGCAATTCCCTGATCAATAAATAACATTCTACAGGCTTTCCTAATTATTTGATGTATCTGTGACTGAGCCTTTTATAAATAAAGCACCAAGACATCCAGATCCCTCCGTATCTCAAAGCTCTGGAAAAGTTTGTCATTTAGAATAACAAACTTTTTTTTAAAAAATGTCCTGCCTAAATGGACAATTTCACATTTTCCAATAATTATAATCCATTATCAAATCTTTGCCATTCACATAAACTACATATATTCTTCACTTCCTCTGAATAGAACTGCAGTCTCTTGCAGTCAGCCAGAAAGAATATACATTACTATTTAACAGTTTTTTTTCAAATTGAGCAAATATAATATGTTAATAATTACTTAATGTTTTATCACGAAAATAGTCACTGGGAAAACCACAATAGAAATAAAATTACCCTAACATATAAGAATTAAATGTTTATTTATATTTTTCCAAAGTATCATTTTGTCTTAGGAGGAAAAAAAACATGAATATTTCAAGTTGCTTCATTTTTACAGTCTCTTTTCAATATGTGCACAAGAATGTATAGTTCCGCAGATGGGGTGACTAACTGCCTACTTTGAAAAAAGATACTAGCATAAACCTTACTCCAGTTAAAACTCTCAGAATGCCTCAGGTCTCTCTGCAGCACTGCGCGCGGCAGTCACGTGACCATATGCTAATAATGTCAACAAATGTACCAGAAGTGAGCACGTGACCACAATCCCCGTTTTCCTGGATTTGGCAAATCAAAAATATTTGTTCTGAAATCCACTCAAATTGAACTATGTCATCGGCATTTTCAGATAGTCAATACAATCTCCCTCTTGCCCGCTCGTATTAATTCGACTTTCCAGCAGAAAGCAAGCAGAACATAAACATACACGTTTTGTTTTTTTTTAACTCCAACCATGTACTTTGAATACAAACACTAATAACACAACAGTGACTTACCAGGCAGTCGGTTCATATTGACACCCTGGGCAGACAGTCCAATTCCCATGTACCTGTGAACAATGAGAGCTGTAAATAAGGAATCATCCTCCGCCATTAAAGAGTCACGTAATGTCAGTACCAACAAGAGTGGTCTTACCCATCTCTGCCTTTACTCACTATCTTCACCTCGAAGTAATATATGCCACAAGCTGCGGGGATCGGGTGCGTTGCGCGAACGGACGCAGCATCTTTGTGATTTTTTCCATGTCCTGATTGAGAAAACAATAATCACCTTAGGAAACACCTTACGAGATTTTAACATCTTAACTGTTTAAATCTAACAGATTTTGTGTTCATATTACGTCAGCGTTAAAGCAAATATGACCCTTAAAGAATAAAATATTCTTTTCTAAATCCACCTTAACTGTTGACGAACCTTCAAATAAATATTCTTCACTGAGCTATGTTGGATCGCCTTCATCGTAAGAGGACTACAAACATTATCACTACAGTTTTAAACAATGCAAGAAGCTCGGCCAAAAAGGAGGTGTTTATTTTAAGCAACTAACAAAATATGATACTGCACTGCCACCATTGAGACGATCCGCAGGGACTTTGTTTCTCAAAAATCATTCGGTAATCATTTCAACAAGAAGACACAACGCCATAAATGAGGCATATTGAAATCTCATATGTAAAAAGAGCTATTGTATGAATTGTTGAAACATCTTCAAATAAAATTATTTACTGGAGACACAATCAGAAATCAATGACGTCAATCGGTATTAAGAACGTTACCTGTCACAGTGCCAATCATTGCTTCCAAATGAACAGGAAAAAATCACTATTCACAACACGATCACTCACCGGGTACCTTTTTTTACAGGATTAAACTAGATTATTCCACAGAGATTACCTTTATAGTGTACACGGAGATTGTTCTGTGACAGTCCGATATAGTTGTACTTGTCTTTTGGGCTCCACGATCGGGGCAGAGGGGACTCATCTTCGTTCACAGCTGGATATAGACGCTTTAATCTTTCATTTAACTCTTTTTCTTGATAATTCAGCGCAGTATCCCCGTGGTTTGAAGCTCCAAACTCAGCCATCTTGGATCCTATTGTGTATATATCCCGGATAACGAACGGATTGTATTGGCACCTCATTGGTCGCCGCACTCTTCGGGGGCCACGGGGCTGAGCGCTGAGGACGACGGATGTTGAAGTCAAAATTCACCGTCCATACACACTGTAGAACACTCGACTACAACTCCCGGAATGCCACACGGCACACTACGAAGCGAAAACACACCGATTCGACAGTTGATTGGCTGTCGGGGAAACCCGAACGCGGCGGGTAGGGGGGAGGGGAAATAGTAGGGATCGTGGATGCTGGGAGTTGTAGTTCTCTTCAATTTGTTAGCAACACGGTTCTTGGCAAAAAGAGTGGAGAAAATGAAAAGGAGTCGATTCACTTCCACTCTAAAAGTATTTCTCAGTGTAAACAATGACACAAAGATAAAGTAAGTCACGAGTAATGCGAGAGAGCGTCTTCATCAATGGCTCCGAGAAAAGGCACTAATATAACCAGAAAGCGTCATAGTCTAGCGAAAACAAACAGGTGGAATGCGGGCCGGCCGAATTCGGTAGCGACTTTAAATCTCAAACTCAACATCAGCACCAGCTTTTCGAGGATTTTTCATCGAAGATCAAAGTCGCAAATAATTGGAAAATAGAAACTACAACGTTTACTCAATTAAACTTTTATGTTTCACTAAATATAATTTTGCGTGTGCCGGCTATAAGTGATTCTCGCTACTCTATGACAGGCACCAAAGGTAACGATGGGTCCTGAACGTCGGGGGCCTTTTATGTGTTACCATGGTAACACGCCGTACACAACAGCTGGTCAAAGAGGGTGAGAGTCAGTCGCTCCTCTCTGCGCTTTGCTTGCATTAATTATGTCTGCGCATTCCGCCGGGCGTCCGAAAACACGAACTCCGAACCAGGGGTAAGACGAGAGAACGCTGAGACCAGACGGGTAATATAGGGAGCCGCCTGCTGTAAAAAGAAGCAATGCTGTGATTAGCACCCGAAAGAGAGTTGCATGCTTTCAGGGCGTGCTTCAAAGCCAACAAAGTACATTTTAATTGTAATTCACGGCATGGTGTTAGAAACGATAGCAAGCTGCCTCAAATGACGACCGGATAAACGGCTCTTGTGATTTGACAAATAAAGTTTGACTAGGTCACTGGCGATAACTTCTAAGATACTGTATAATAGATTATTCACCCGAAAGGGTGAACAGGCTTAAATTTACTGGTGCAATGAAATTTTTTCTGGTGGCCCAATCGAATTGACAGATGAAGCTCTACGCAGGTAGAGATAAGCGATCTGAAAGAGTAACGTTCTCGGGCTTTTACCTTTTCCAGCGGCCCAATCGAATCACGATTCATTTGCAAGGGCAAATAAAAGTAAGTTAGGGACAAGGGTGAAAAATAAAGAACCTGATACAGGGCTCCGAGCAGTAACCACGATGTGGGATATAAATGTCAAGGGAAGTAGAAAAGGTATGTAATAAAGGCAGTGTTACGGTGGTCATGGGGAATTTTAATATACAGGTAGAGTGGGAAAATCAGTTTGGTCCTGAATCCCAAAAGGGAACTTCTTGAATGCCTACGAGGTGGCTTTTTAGAGCAGCTTGTGGTTAAGCCCATGAGGGGAAAGGCAATTCTGGATTGGGTGTTGTGTAATGAACCAGATTTGATTAGGGAGCTTTAAGGTAAATGAAGCATAGGAGGCAGTGATCAAATTACGATAGAATTCACCTTGTGGTTTGAAAGGAGGAAGCTAAAGTTAGATGTATCAGTATAACAGTGGAGTGAAGGGAATTGTGGTGGCATGAGAGAGGAGCTGGCCAAAGTTGATTGGAAGTGGACACTAGCAGAGCTAACGGCAGAACAGCAGTGGCTGGAGTTTCTGGGAGCAATTTGGAAGGTGCAGGATAGATACATCTCAAATAAGTATTATAAAGACAGAATGATGCAACCATGGCTGACAAGGGAATTCAATGACAACATAAAAGCAATAAGGAGGTCTATAGCAGAGCAAAAACTTGATTGATGCCTTCAGGATGCTCTTACATGTACCCCTTCCAAGTGCCCAGGTTTATCCCCCTAAAACAATGTCCTCTACTGTTCATTCTGTTGTTGGATGCAGCATAATAATTGAAATAAACCCAAAGTTGCTGCAACTTCACTTCTGATACTGTTACTGCCATAATGAAAGATATTGAAGTATTTATAGCAATAGTAACAGGTCATTCAAACCAACAAGTCTATGCATGAAGTTTCTCCAGAACACCCCATTTACCATCCCCTCCGACCTTCAACTGTCGGAGGCAGAACGCTCTTCCCATGATCCTGTCATATCCCTTTTGCCAATCACCTGGCCAGCTCTTGGCTCCATCCCTCTCCCTCCTGTCTTCTCCTATCATTTTGGATCTCCCCCTCCCCCTCCCCCTCCCCCTCCCCCTCCCACTTTCAAATCTCTTACTCACTCTTCCTTCAGTTAGTCCTGACGAAGGGTCTCGGCCTGAAACATCGACTGCACTTCTTCCTAGAGATGCTGCCTGACCTGCTGCGTTCACCAGCAACTTTGATGTGTGTTACCCTTAAGGCCCTGGTTTGGTCTATAAGTGGAATCAACACCTCTATGATAATCCTATTGCATCCTTCCATGATCTCTCAGATCACCCTGCAGTTACCTTTTTGGAGAAAAGCATTTAAGCTATTTTATTCCTTACCAATGGATATATTCTCTTAGTTATGGGATCATTCTGGTATATGTCCATTGTATATTTTACTATGCCTCCTTTAATTTCCTCTTTTTATAGTTCAGGAATAAGAACTATTCACATATTCCTTGTTTAATGTTGTCACCATTCTCTACAAACTTTAATATTTCTCATTTTCAGTTCTATAACCCTCCCTCCACCTACCAGAAATTGGCCTTGATGCTTTGCTTTTTAATACTCTCATCAGCCCACGTTATTATTTTTAATTATTTGTGCACCTGTGACTTTCAATTAGTTGTTTCCTTTATCTTATTAAAGCCCTTATTTTCCAATGACCTCTTTATTCTTACCAAAATGTATTATCTTCCTGTTACGTATGTGGAAAGTAATTTAACAGTTATGTGCCCATCATGTAACATGGTTAAAAGTTTTCTATATTTTCTCTCAATTCTTGCCCACTGTAGTATAATTTGCAATGTAAACATTTGTATCTGTTTCATTTTCCTTAAAATTATTTCCTTAACCAAACCTAGACTGTTTCAATGACTCTGTGGTTTGATTGTTTGTGATTTTTGCTCGTTTATTGCCATTTGCGTGTTTGTTCTTTTTTTTGCTCATCGGGTGTTTAATGTTTTCTTTGAATGGATTCCATGGTGTTTCTTTGTTTCATGGCTGTCTGTGGGAAGACGAATCTCAGGGTTGTATACTGCATACATACTTTGATAATAAATGTACTTTGAATCTTTGAAACTTTAATTCAGTGCTTTTGATAACTCCTTAGTTTGTTGGATATTTCTGTTTGGTTAAGTTATGATTCTAAGAAAGAGCTTGAGATGCTTTCCCCCTTTAAAGTTCTGTAAGTCATTGCTGTTGATCAATTCATCTGTCTCTTCCTCACTGCTCCTACGGGTATCTGTGGAGCTTCTGTTTTCCGATCTTCCAGCACTTCCAAATTCCAAAACTTATAACAAGCTCATCTATCCTTCTGCAAACCTGATACAAGCAATACAAATCCCAGTCGGACAACTCTTGTTCTTTGGACTATTCCTCATTGTTTCATCATAGGAATATATAATAGAAAAGTAAATATCAGGAGAGAATACTTGACTTAAATATCTGCAGACATCAACAAAACAGCTGACATAATTAGATCAGTCCCATTGTGGCCTACGGCACATTGTGAAGGCCCTAAAGGTTAATGAATACACTGATAGGCAGCAATATTTTTGATGGTTCGTGCCATGAGAGACTTTCATTAATTCTATTAATGGAAATCTCTCCAAAATAGAGATCAGTTTAATCAAGAAAACTCTTTATAGACTTGATCATTTCAGACCAAATGTAAGATCAAAAACTACTATCATTCTTTTGTCTTATTTCATTAAGTTCATTCTAAGTAACTTTTCCATATAGAACAAATAGAGCATGTTTGAATTATTTTGAATTAAAATAAATGTTCTTCCTTTAAATGCAATAAAGGAAGGCTTCTCTGCACATTTTGTTATTAATCATTCATCCTGCTTCAGTCTACTGTTTAGCAACTTGAGAACTATAATTTCTGTAGCATAGCAATCCTGAAGTAACATGATCAATGAACGAGAGTGTATCTGTGACTTTAAATTAGTCTTTTTTTATCTAACTAAAGCCCGTATTTTCCAACATGCATTTGCACTGAGTAATGTGCATCGAGTAAGTTTGGCATCCAGAATAGTTGAAAGATTCTATGGCAAAAACCTTCCCTTTAGATTTTCCAATTAAGAGGACAAGAAGATTGCTTCCTTGCAATTCTTTAACCAACCAAATGTAGATTATCAAGATTTAAAGGAAAATGGTGCAAGCGTTGAAAGACTAAAATGCAGGAAGTATGTGGCAGTTCAGCTGTGTCAGCAAAGGAGACAGAAAATAGGATAACGATTTTACCAGAACTAGAATGTACAAATTATTTTTTTACAGCAATGAGCAAACCAGAGGGAGAGGCAGGGAGAAAGATCATTGATCAAATATGCCAATCAGTTGTTGGAATAGTGGTCCTCTATATTGAATCATTCCTATCTATTTGCGCCTGAATTTTTATTCTCGTATAATCCCTCCCTCTCTCACCTCTAGAAGCATTGTCATTAGTGTAAAGCTTGTTGATGTTATCCAAGCCCAGTTATTCTTTATCATATTCATAACTGAGCCTTAAGAGTGAGATCTGGATATGGCAACCACTTGTGCAACATAAGCCATTCACTGAAAAATGGCCAGTGTTAGACCTACACTATTCCTGTGCTTGGTCTGGCGATAAAGTAATGACTTCCCATTATGTGACACGGGGGGGTGCTTTGGTGGTACAAGTGACATTGATTCTTAGGAGTGGAGTGTGGTTGAACTTCTTGTTGGAGACCATCATTGGTTAGAACCATTGTAGGGTGAGACAGATTCAGAGATCTGCACATCACAACTAATTTTTTTTTAAACCTGAGATTCTCATGGTTATGTGGTTCACTCATTGCTAAAGTCAGTGAGCAAACTGTATTTTGTGTGTAGAGAAAAAAAAGTTTGCCTTCAGTTGTACTAATATGTTCATAGCAATCTTGGTAAATGCAATTTGAAAGTCAATTACAAACGTAATTCTAATTTACCACTATCATTATTTTTGGTTTAATTTTAGAGGAATGTCAAGGAAATCCAATATGGATGTACCTAAACCTGCCTGTCTGACTTATCAGTTACAAGACAGTGCCATAAGATACCATCTTCCACTGAAAGAATTATTGGTAAAGTACTTTCATCACTCAAAATACCCCTAGAAGATTCTTTTAGGTACACCAAGAAGTACTGGAATGAGGGACAAAAATCACACGAGAGGAATGGATGGAACTGCTTTATTATGACAGAAAATGTATATATTTTGTTTCAGATTGGGTCTATTTATTGTCTTTCCAGCAGACTGTTTCTACTCCGAATTCATTTTGCATCACTGGATTGCATTTTAGGGATGTGTATATTTCAGTGTTTATTTTTCCCCTCCAAGCATCCCATTAAGCAATAAGCAATGTTAGATTATCAATGTATGTATTCTGGCTGCATCTAAAGTGTAGCCTTGGGGAAACACACCCAGGATGTTTTAAAAAAATATATTTAGTACCTCCATAGAAAATTTGATTTATTTCCTTATTTTCTAAACACAAGTGTATTCTCTTGGATCTGCCATTTTTCTATTAATTAACACACTGACCCCACGTTTCATTACCATGCAGCCAAGTGGGGAAGTGAATGAGGGCTACTTGTCCAACTGGCCTGGGCATGTAGGTGGAGAGATTGTTCAACATAAACAAAAACTTCACCCATCAAAAATCGACAAACAGCATGGGTAAGAGCTGTTGATCCTTATGCTTATAGAGAACGTTAAAAATTATAAATTGATAGAAATTACTTCTTGTTAGTGTAGAGATGTAAATAATTCATCAAATTATCTGCTATTTGAGACCCTTGATGGATTAATTGCTCCCTTGAGCCATTTAAATCAGATAAAATAAGTCTGTGTTGATTTTACTTTTCAGTGGTAGAGGGCTACAATTGGATTTGGTGATCTCTAAAAGCAATAACAAAGCAAAGTTAAATATTCCCAGCTTCAAAATGATGGGATCAGGCCATTCTCTGCCCAGAGGCTGTTGCATTATCTAATTAGCTCATGACTGATCAGCCTTTCTTCAAGGTATGTGGGAATAAAGCAGAAATATAGTTCATTTGTATTTTTCCACTCAATATCTCGTGATTTCCCCTAGACTCCAAAAATAGGTCATTTTTACTTTTAAATATATTAAATAACAAGAGTATTTACAGACTTCTGGCTCGGAGAATTCAGAAGTTTCATGGCCCCCTTCAGTGAAGAAATGTCTCCTTGGTCTTGATTACAGACTTCTTAGAAAATGTATTTTGAAATCTATTTTTTGACAAGTCTTTCATTCAAATCAACTCTCATTGAGTCCTTTTCTTCAGCTAAATTTGGAATTTAAGCCAAATTTCTCTTTTGGCTCCTCCTAATTTCTCCCAACTAAAGGTGTAGCCATGGCATTTGCATGGGCCCTAGCAGCGTCTGCCTTTTCACTACGTTGTCAAGCACCTTTACTCTGTCTGCTGCAGAAGGTAAACTCTCCTGGTTACTGTCCATTACAGTTTGACTTCCCATTCCCACTATAACATAATGAGGCCAAATGGGTTGGAGGAACAAAACCTCATATTCTCTCTGGGTAGCCTCCAAACTAATGCCATGAACATTGATTTCACTAACTTAGAGTAATTTTTCCATCCCTCCCTTCTTCTCTCTCTTTCCATTCCCCTCTCACTTGTTCTCCCCTGTCCTTCACCTCCCTTTGGTTCCTTCCTTCCCTTCCTTCCATGGTCTCTTCCTATCAGATTCCTTCCTCAGCCCTTTATATCTTCCACCTATACCCTCCCAGCTTCTTACCTAACCCCTCTCCCCTACTCACCCACACTCCCTCTCGCCTGGTTTCACCTATCACCTGATAACCTGTACTCCTTCTCCTCATCTAACCTTCTTATTCTGGCTTCTGCTCCCTTCCCTTCTAGTCCTACTGAAGGATGTGTGCCAAAGTGTCCACAGATGCTGCCTGATTTGCTGAGTTCCTCCAACATTCAGTGTGTGTTGATCAGGATTTCAGCATCTGCAAAATCTCTTGTGTTTATATCTTTGAACCCTCTCCTTGTACAAGGGCTCTCAAATTCTTAAGAAATATTTTCAACAATTAAGAAATTTGGCTATGACTTCAAAAGCAAACACCCAGACATAACAATAAGACAACCCCAGTTTAAAAGAAACAAATAACTTCAACCAGTTTATTTTAAATTAAAATTATCAGTTGCTACATTCATTAATAATACATTATGACATAATGTGACATAACATTAACAATGCATTTAAAATTACATTATAGATATATTTAATATAGTTTAGACTGTCAAGGGAATAGAAAGATTAATTGTGCAATTATTTTGAAAAAAGAACTTGATTGTGGTTTTAATTACTCAAGAAAATTGGAACAGTAGTAGGGCACCTGGCTCCTCTAACCTGTCCACCATTTAATATGATCATGGCTGATTTAACTCAGGATTCAAATTTTCTTTTGAACTTGCTCCATATTGCACTCCATTTCATGATATTTAAGCAATTAATCTATCTTATCTCCAATGATATAGCTTCTTCACACTTAGAGGTTAATTATTCCAGAGATTCACCACTTTCTGCAAGAAGTAATTCCACATATCTCAATTATAAATGACCACCTCACTTCTCTTGTAACTGCTCATTTATTTGGGACTCTCTTACGAGCAAAAACATCCAACATCTGCCCTAGCATTTCTCCTTAGGAAGTTACATGTTTAATAAGATGATCCTCCATTCTTCTAAACCCAAAAGAATGTAGCTCTATCCCTTTTAGGCATTCTTGACAGCACACACCTCTCATCCCAGGAATTAACTGAATAAATCTATTCTGGACTGTCTCTAATACTAGTACATTCTTTCTTAAATAAGCGGAACAAAACTATAACAGGTACAGCCTCACCAGTATCAGTACAATATTTCTAAATTCCAGTCCTCCTGCAATGAATGCTAATGTGCTGTTAGCCCATCTAATTACTTGTAGTGCCCATTTTAACCCTACAGGTATGGTCCTGCATATGCAAGCAATACTCCAAAACCTCGATTCTTGGAAAAGTTGGAAGACCACTTGAGAAAAGAGCTCCAAGTCTTGGATCCAAATGTGCCCAATGCTCAAGAAGTTAATCTACAAGTGTGTATAAAATTACTGCTCAGATGTGGATGACATTTTTGTACTATGTAGAGCCACTGATTAATCAATTAAACAATTAATCTGACACTTTTGAGTTTATAAGGAACTAGAGTTATCAACACTCCACAAAACAATTACATTCTGTTGATACCTTATTGGGTAAATGATCTATTTGTCATTAAATTAAATTTCAGTTTATATCTATTATTCAAAGCCTTTTACTAATAAAGTCAATAATATCCAGTAATTCAAATTAAGAAGATGGAATACAGTATCACTTTTAATGCAATGCAGTTTTGAAATTGTTCAAAGATTAAGGTCAGGAATTCTTAAGTACTAATTGGTATAGTTAACAACTAAATGATATAGGTAAGGACTAATTGTTAAAGGGATAGTTAGATTCCAAAGACATGCAGGTTGGTAGGTTAAATGGCTATTTTAAATTGCTTTTAGTATTTAGTGAGAGCTAGGATCTGTGAGGAGCTGATAAGAAGAATCAAAAATATGATTAATGTAGGATTAGTGAAAATGGGTGGTAAATGGATTCTCTGCTGTATCAGCTTAATTTGAATATTACTTTGAATGTTACGGGTCATTCCAAAGGAAGTGATGACAGAGAATAATGAAGAGCGATAAACAATTGATCATTTTACTCCTTGCCCAGTAAAGTCAGTTAAGAGTTTCTATTCATGTTGCTTAGTGATCTTTGTTCCAACCAATAAACAATGTCACTACTGAATGAAGTATAGCAACTGAGGTGAGTTAGACAGCTACTGAAATCTCTCAAACAAGAAGGCAGTAAGAATCATTCTTTCAAGTGGTGAGAGTGGAAAGTGTGTACCTGAATAAATTAACCAATTTCTTTTCTAGGAACAAAACCCAACCCCCTCTGACTTAAATTCAGCTGAAAATATATCAACCAATCATTGCCCAGGAAAAATAATGTGCATCTGCATTAAATTACAATCAGTGCAAAAATCTTGTTGCCAAATAGCAACTTAGTATTATTAATAATTATTCAATAGATACAAGCAATGATAGAAACTGTTTAGCAGAAAATAATTGCAAAAAAGAGAATCAAAGTTGAGTTTATTGTATTATGCACAAGGGTGTATATCTTCACTAGTACACTACGGGAAGGATAACCCAGAATGTGCACAAAGCCATTTTACCTTTGTGACCATTTCAAACACAATACAATTTTCACATAACAATGGCAAGTAATGAAACAACCCATTCACTGTAAAAAAAGATATTCTGTACAGGAAATAGAATCTGCACAGTGTAGCTAATTATGGTGTTTGCCTGCTGGTCATCACCAGATGTATCCTCCCAATTAGATAATAGATCTTTATTGCTGTTCTTTTTGTACTGCTCCTGAGCCACTATCCTGAACTAATCCTTATTTTGTTCTCAAATATATAAGCTTTAACTTTCACTCAGACTTCCTTATGCAAGACTTTATGCAATTCCTCCTGGACTCCAATAAATAACATTAACAGATATTGTCCTGCCTACGGCTTTGCTCTTCTCACCAAGAAGTTCAATAAGAGTCATCAGGCATGACCTACTTCTTATTAATTTATACAGGTTGTCTTTAATCAACTGAAGATTTTGGGGTGTAAGGTAATTCCAATCTTAACTAAAGATATAAGTATACAAAAAAAAACTAGGAATAAGGTATTCAGTTTCTTGTGTCTGCAGCATCATTCAGTAAAATCAGGCTGATCTTTTACCTTCATGTCTCTTCCTGCACTAACCGTGAATCCCTAAATTCCCTTAGGATCTAAAACTATCAATCTCTGCCCTGGTTCTTCTGAACAATCGAGTTTCCACAGTCCTTTTCATTATTCTTAGAAATAATTTCTGATCATTTCCGTCATGAATGGCCAGGCCTTTATTTCGGCACTAAAAAATAAAACATGTTTGCAGATCTTTTGAATCCTGATTTTATGTGAATATATAATATATACCTAAAAGAAGACTGTACTCATTCACAAAGTATTCCCTTTTCTCAATCTGTGTAAAATTTTCCAGTTGTCAGCTGGAAGTTTATTTTGTGTCCCTATCATCAATGATCTTGGGCTTTGTTTTCATCACTCTGACATTTATTTCGCATAATAGGACTCAAGAAAGCTCTCCAGAATATTTAGATTAAGTACAACATAAGCAGATACAGTTAATATGGAAAGTTTAACATTATTTACTCTCAGCCCATAGTAAGTATTTGTTAATTTACTGAGATAAACCAACTTAAACCCCACATTTTGTTATTGAGGACTAATTATTCTGCTTTCTACAAAGGCTTACCGTGAAGTGTTTGAATATTTCATTGAAGATTTAAAAACCTACAAGCCATTGCTATCTGCCATCAAGAATGAATATGAAATTGCCCTGGGTATGTAATTTTCTCACACTATTTCTGTAGTACACTTCACACAGAGCGAATAAGAAAGAAGTCTCTGATCTTCTATCACATGGCTTGCTAACTGATGATTTACTCTAATTTGAAAGTATCTATTAATTCAATGAATGTATCTATTAATTCAATGAATGACATCCATTAATTCAACGGATAACAATGTAAGTATAACACAAATAATTTTTTATAAATATTTCCGATTAGAGTTGTTATCAAGAGATCATTAGTGGTTTATTCATTGAGTTCTTCAATTATAATAAGCAGAACTTTTCCCGCTTTGATCAATGGCTGAATAAATTGAACCCAATAAGCATAGCGGCAGTTGTGATACCGTTGATTTCAAAGGGATGATCCTGGGATTAGGGGGCTTCTCATTCCTGGTTGCTAGTCGTTGACTTCAGCAGGACCATTGGTAGACAGAATTAGACTTAGCAGTGTTGACCTAATTGTAAGTAACTTTTTAGTACTTAGAATTCCACATAAAGCCTAGAATCCTGGATGAGCTGGCAAAGGACACATAATACACAAGCAACATCTCCGAAGATCTATCTTGGGCCCAACATACAGTATTGATGCAATTATGAAGAAGGCACGCCAGTGGCTATATTCCATTAGGGGTTTGAGGAGATTTGGCATGTCACCAAAGGCTCCAGCAAATTTCTACACATGTACTATGGAAAGCATTCTGACTTATTGTATCACTGTCTGGTATGGAGGCACAAGTGTACAGGATCAGAAGAAAACTGCAAGGGTTATAAACTCAAGCAACACACATCAAAGTTGCTGGTGAACGCAGCAGGCCAGGCAGCATCTCTAGGAAGAGGTACAGTCGACGTTTCGGGCCGAGACCCTTCATCAGGACTCAGGGTTATAAACTCAGCCAGCTCCATCCTGGGCATTCATCTCCACACCATCAAGGACATCTTCAATAGGTGATGCCTCAAGAAGGCGACATCCATCTTTAAGGGCTGTCACCATCAAAGACATGCCCTCTTCTGATTGCTACCATCAAGGAGGAGGTACAGGAGCCTTTTACTTTATACTTTATACTTTATTGTCACCAAACAATTGGTACTAGAATATACAATCATCACAGCGATATTTGATTCTGTGCTTCCCACTCCCTGGATTACAAATATTAAATATTAGAAATAGTAAAAATTAGTAAATATTAAAAATTTAAATTATAAATCATAAATCAAAAATAGAAAAATGGAAAGTAAGGTAGTGCAAAAAAACTGAGAGGCAGGTCCGGATATTTGGAGGGTATGGCCCAGATCCGGGTCAGGATCCATTCAGCAGTCTTATCACAGTTGGAAAGAAGCTGTTCCCAGATTTGGCCATACAAGTCTTCAAGCTCCTGAGCCTTCTCCCGGAGGGAAGAGGGACGAAAAGTGTGTTGGCTGGGTGGGTGGTGTCCTTGATTATCCTGGCAGCACTGCTCTGACAGCGTGTGGTGTAAAGTGAGTCCAAGGACGGAAGATTGGTTTGTGTGATGTGCTGCTCCATGTTCACAATCTTCTGCAGCTTCTTTCAGTCTTGGACAGGACAGCTTCCATACCAGGTTGTGATGCACCCTAGAAGAATGCTTTCTACGGTGCATCTATAAAAATTAGTGAGTGTTTTAGGGGACAGGCCAAATTTCTTTAGTTTTCTCACGAAGTAAAGGCGCTGATGGGCCTTCTTGGCAGTGAAGTCTGCTTGGTTGGACCAAGTCAGGTCATTTGTGATATTGACCCCAAGGAACTTAAAGCTTTTGACCTGAAGACATACACTCAATGTTTTAAGAACAGCTTCTTCCCCTCTGCCATCAGATTTCTGAAAGGACCATTTTTTACATTTCTTATTGTAACTTATGGTAAATTTTTATGTATTACACTGTACTATTGCTGCAAAACAACACATTTGTTGATACATGTCAGTGATAATAAATTGATTTTGACAGTGGAAAAATTTATTGAAATGTCAATAATACCATGTCTCATGTAACCTGAGATTTCAAATTCAAGTGATTTTCAAACTAAACAATTATTAACGAGGAGATATGTTGATATCTTTGTCACATTCCTGGCAAGAAAAAAACAATGCTGTAATCAGCTATCTTTTTCTCCTTTCTAACCTTCCCCAACTGTCCATTATAAACCTGCAACAGTAATTTAAAAATAAATGGAGGAGCAAACTGATATGGCAAATTTTCTTCACATGATTCAAAAAATGGCAAGTTTACCTTCACAAGACTTACAGCCAGATCTGCCAACAAGCTGAAGGGCTGTTGGTTGATCTGTGCTTTCTCTTGTTTCCATTTAGAAGGTAGACAGATCCAGAGGGTTGCTGACTGCTGAGCAAGCTACCTTCCAAGCACCTGACTGCTGATGTGGTTGAGGACTGGACTCCCATGGCCTTTGCATCAGCATGTTATTCAGCAATCAAGCACAACCAAGACTTTTAATTATTATTATTAATTATTGTACTGCCCTGCACTGTTTTGTGCACTTTATGTAGTCCTGTGCAGGTCTGTAGTCTAGTGCAGTTTTTATGTTTGTTTTACATAGTCTAGTGTAGCCTTGTGCTGTCTCACATAGTCTAGTGTAGTTTTGTGTTGTTTCCTGTAACACCAGGGTCCTGGAGGAATGTTGTTTCATTTTTACTGTGCACTGTACCAGCAGCTTATGGTCGAAATGACAATAAACTTGACTTGACTAAACACAATTGATCTGCCTAGTTTTTGCAGATCTATTCTATGTTGACCTTTAGCATGTTGATAGGTGGGGTACCGATGATAATGCTCTATCCAGAAAGGATGAGGGGCCACTTCTATGAAGCACGATTTCTCAGGACACTCTACTTCACATAAATAGTCACAAAGATCAGAAATTTGTTAGAAATGCAGCCCAAATCAGCCATAATAATGGCTGTTAAGATCAGAGTGGCATTGAATGTTTTGTTTCGGTCAACAATAAGGCTTGAGTTGGTAACATGCATATGACCTCTACATTAGGAAGATTACTGGGGTTCTTTCTTTCAGCACTGCGAAATTCATTCCAGTATTGGAAAAAATTGGAAGCAGTATGTGGTCTGCGAGGACTTTTCAAAGGTACAGGGAACCATTGATCACACTCTCAATTTTTTGATGGTGTCACATCAGAAGATTAACTGGAAGGGCTTCCACTATCTGAAAGTACAGCTGATATCTGCTCATAACCAAAAACCTCCACTTATAAATCCAAATTTCACAGAAAACACTCATGATATCTACATCCTCACTCATGACACATATACTCTGTGGCAACCTGCTGCACACTTGCATTTTGAGCTTCCCAGCCATTCCAAAGTATAACTGCTTTGGAATAAAGCCTATCTTATAATTACTTAATTGCTGGCAATATTGTTTGTATTTGCAGCAAACTTTTGTATCCACCACAGCCTTGCTCCTATGAGGTTTGTACCCTTTAATAGCAACAGTATTATGACTCTGATCAGAGACACTGAAGCTGGTAATATACAAGTCTTTATTCATCATAACAAGAAGACATTCTTTTAAATATCCTTGCATTAGAGTTTCACAAACTCAAAAGTACATCACATTTTTATACTCTTAAGATCAATAGGCGATTCAGTAGTTACAATGACATCACCCACATCGTAACTGTGTTGACAATGTTTCCTTTGAATTGCATAGCTATAGTGGGACACTTGTCTCAAAGTTCAAATACCTTGGTTAGGGCAAACTAATTACAAACTTCCCTGAACTTATTTATAATAGAATAAATTCCTTAAACCTATAGTTGATGCAGGGCAATTAACACAACCCCATTGTCTGAAGTTTGCCCATGCAACAGTGAGTATAGGAATAGAGTGAGGTGGAGGATAAATGCATGGCAGGGGGCAGGGATTCAGATTTCTGAATCATTGGAACCTCTTTTGGGACAGGCGTGACCTCTACAAAAAGGATGGGTTGCCCTTGAATCCGAGGGAGACCAATATCCTGGCAGGGAGGTTTGCTAAGGCTATTGGGAAGAGTTTAAACTAGAATTGCTGGTGGGTGGGAACCGAACTGAAGAGACGGAGGAAGGGGCGATTGGCTCACAAGTAGAGAAATCTTGGAGACAGTGCAAGAGGGAGGATAGGCAGGTGATAGAGAAGGAATACGCTCAGACCGATGCTTTGGGATGTGTCTTTTTTAATGCAAGAAGCATCATGAACAAAGCAGATGAACTTAGAGTGTGGATCAGTACTTGGAGCTATGGTGTTGTGGCCATTACAGAGACTTGGATAGCTCAGGGGCAGGAATGGTTACTTCGAGTGCCAGGCTTTAGATGTTTCAGAAAGGACAGGGACAGAGGCAAAAGAGGTGGGGGTGGGGCACTGTTAATCAGAGATAGTGTCATGGCTGCAGAAAAGGAGGAAGTCATGGAGAGATTGTCTACTGAGTCTCTGTGGGTGGAAGTTAGAAACAGGAAGGGGTCAATAATTTTACTGGGTGTTTTTATAGACCACCCAATATTAACAGGAACATCAAGGGGCAGATAGGTAGGTAGATTCTGGAAAGGTGTAATAATAACAGGGTTGTCGTGGTGGGAGATCTTAATTTCCCAAATATTGATTGGCATCTCCGTAGAGCAAGGGGTTTAGATGGGGTGGAGTTTGTTAGGTGTGTTCAGGAAGGTTTCCTGACACAATATGTAGATAAGCCTTCAAGAGGAAAGGCTGTACTTGATCTGGTATTGGGAAATGAACCTATTCAGGTGTCAGGTCTCTCAGTGGGAGAGCATTTTGGAGATAGTGATCACATTTCTATCTCCTTTATCATAGTATTGGAGAGGGATAGGAACAGACAAGTTAGGAAAGCTTTTAATTGGAGCAAGGGGAAATATGAAGCTATCAGGCAAGAAGTTGGAAGCATAAATTGGGAACAGAAGTTCTCAGGGAAATGTACGGCAGAAATGTGGCAAATATTCAGGGGACATTTGTGTGGTGTGCTGCACAGGTACATTCCAATGAGACAGGAAAAGGATTGTAGGGTACAGGAATCGTGTACAAAGGCTGTTGAAAATCTAGTCGAGAAGAAAAGAAAAGCTTATGAAAGCTTCGAAAACTAGGTAATGATAGGATCTAGAAAGCTAGCAGGAAGGAACTTAAGAATGGAATTAGGAGAGCCCCCATATCAGGAAAAATATAAAGATACAAACGTGACGTATTGGAGAAAGTGCGGCTCCAAGGAGGCAAATCATTTCCATATTTTCTGGGATTGTCCTAAATTAAGTCTATATTGGAAAGGTATTCATAGAACATTAGTTAAGGTACTTAGGACCCAGATACCTCTGAACTTTGAGAGGCTCTATTTGGGGCACGTATTGTTTTTTGAACAGAAGGAAGACATAAAGTTGCTGCAGGCCCTTTTAGCGGCAAGTAAGAAATCAATCACTAGAAAGTGGCTAAATCCAATACCACCTACATTAGAAAATTGGCACGAAATTATCTTGGAAATATTTAAAATGGAAAAGTTGACTTACTCCCTGAGAATTCAAAAAGAAAAATTTTATCAAATCTGGAATAAATGGATTGAATATATAACCCCGATGCGAGCAGACTTTAGATGAATCTCCTAATGATTTATACTGCTCTTCTCATCAACACAGTAATATTGCTAACGTAAGCACCCCTGGTCTAAATGTTTACTGTTTTAGTCTTTTTTTCGTTTGGAAAATAGAGAATTAATACAAGTAAAGGAAAAGATTTGGGTAAGGGATAAAAAATGATAAAATTAAGTAAATAAGTACATAGGGATCGGATAATTATGTTTGGGGGCAGGAGCAAGCGTGAACAAGTTAGGATATAAACACCTATAATGGTTGTTACATAGGCTTACACACAACATTTTGGACCAGAAGAAGTGATCCAGTAGAGATGTATGGAAACTATTACTAATCCACTATTATTACTACTTTTCTTAACAATTAACACCATTACTTAGCCTAATAGATTAGAATTTCTACTGTACATAATTATCTATTTAAGTGTCTAATTTCTTTTTATATCATCTCAATGTGTACTTAAGAATGTATAAATAATTATAGTTTTATACATATAAAAAAATGGAAAAGGTTATACATGTGAAAAAAGTACATGATACTTGTGAATTCCTTATCCAAATAAAAACAAAATTTAAAAAAAAAGAAATTAGGAGAGCCAGAAGGGGCCATGAGAAGACCTTGGCGGACAGGATTAATGAAAACCCCAAGGCATTCTACAAGTATGTGAAGAGCAATAGGATAAGGCATGAGAGAATAGGACCAATCAAGTGTGACAGTGGAAAAGTGTGTATGGAACCAGAGGAGCTAACAAAGGTACTTAATGAATACTTTGCTTCAGTATTCACTGTGGAAAAGGATCTTGGCGGTTGTAGGGATGAGTTACAATGGATTGAAAAGCTTGAGCATATAGGCATTAAGAAAGAGGATGTGCTGGAGCTTTTGGAAAGAATCAAGTTGATGAGTCTCTGGGACTGGACGAGATGTACCCCAGGCTACTGTGGGAGGCGAGGGAAGATATTGCTGAGCCTCTGGCAATAATCTTTGCATCATTAATGGGGACATTAGAGGTTCCAGAGGATTGGAGGGTTGCAGATGTTGTTCCCTTATTCAAGAAAGGGAGTATCATTTTTAATGCATGCATTTCTAAATGATAATAAACGAAACTGAACTGAACTGAGTAGAGATAGCCCAGGAAATTATAGACCAGTGAGTCTTACTTCAGTGGTTGGTAAGTTGATGGAAAAGATCTTGTGAAGCAGGATTTATGAACATTTGGAGAGGCATAATATGATTAGGAATAGTCAGCGTGGCTTTGTCAAAGGCAGGTCGTGCCTTACAA